>NC_133125.1:60848749-61151779 GCF_048418815.1 Hemitrygon akajei
CTAACAAAAAGGCCTATTGAGGTTCAGTCATTGAGTATACGTAAAACAAAAGTTAATTGCTTGTTCTGAAAGTAAGACAATTAGGAGATGTTGAGACAGTGTAAAGTGCTGCTGAGGTAAAATTATTAGCTATGATAATAGCAGAGTAGGCAGGCAGGGACAACTGATCTACTGCATTTGTTTTCTAGTTCTCATTTGATCAGAAATGTTTTTTTAATTCTAAGATAATAGCAAGCAGGTGAGGCAAGAAAGGTCTTCCACTTGAGATGTTAAAATTATGCTTTCTCTCACTCCAAATACTGTTTGTCATGATGTGGATAGTGACATCTGATTGAAGCTTTCCACTGGGCTAGTAAGAATAATTAGGTAGAACTTCAGCCGAGATCGATCAACCGTATTGCATACCATAGTTTCTATGTCATTTTCTCTGCATATGTGCTCCCCCAAAATATTTATATCTAATTGCTTGCATAGGTTTATAGTGGTGAAGTAGTAAAAATTCAAGGCTTAATAATATGATGTGACTGGTCTCTACAAACACCATGAAAACCCATAATGGAATACTGCAGAAGTTTCAATGTACAATTCATAAAATTAAATTGGAAGTGACACTTGGACAGCACTAGAGAAAAGCAGATGGAAGACAATGAAGGATCATGTGGCAGATGCTGATCACAAAAAGCTTGCTAATGTATCACACGGCTGTAGACATACAGCAGCATGTAACCAAGCAAAGATACATGTTCATCATGACTTACCCCTTTATCTGGAAGCACAGGGATTTCCACTGTTCCGTTGGATGTAATAAAATCCCTGTGGGGGAGTTCATTGTGTCGGATCCTGAAGCAGATCTAATCCAGGACTGACTGCCAAATTCAGTGTACGTTCCAGGAAAATGAAGGAATATTTTATCCTTGCTGCTATGGTAAGGTATTGTCACGCAAAGATTATTTCAAATACCTGCAGCCAATCTTTTTCATCTTCATTTTTCTAGATGAAACACGCCTGATACATTTAAGAAATAATGGGGAACTTCACCAGCAGGCAAGTCAGATTTTTTTCTCAAATTACAGGGAAGCAGATAATAAGAACTGACAGGTTATAGATTCTTCATTAAAAAATCCAAAATAAACAATGTCTGTGAACAGATAGGTAGAAGGATTAAGTTTCAGACTGTGCAGAGGCTTCAGCCAGTCACTTAGACAACATTCTTGTATGGAGGGCCTTTGTTTGTTTTTTCCTGTCAGCAGGCCAAGTAAGAACATTTACAATATCCGTCTTATTTTCATCACCCAGGCGGTTTCAGGTTAAAGTTCTTGTTTTGGAGTGTTAAAGCTTGAATAATTCATTTTTTCCTGTTTTTTTTATTATTCCTTGACATGTCCTTGGCACATTATTTGTATTAATTGATACCCTCACCCAAGAAACAGGGTAAAAGGTCAGAGGTTAAGCAATTGAAGTTTGTTTCTTGTAGTTACTTGTGCTTTTTAGTCCAGGGAATTAGAGTTCTGGTGCTCATTACATGTTACATCCCATTAGTATATCCTGCAATCCCATTATTTTGTGCATCGCTATCTTGAAACCCAATGTAACATATCAATCTGAAATTAAATGCAACATTAAAGCTTTTAATATAAACACTATCTTTTCAATGGACTGCTACCTTATAGTGAATTTGTCATGAAATATGCTGAAGTAGATGCAAGAACCAACGGACCTCTATTAGCAGAACCACTAAAGTACAACAGGTGTGGCATGCTCTACACTGTAGGAAGCAATCAATTGGGAATTTACTGAGCAAGCTGAATCTGTGAGCGATACTGAGTTACTATGCAGAAGTTAGGAGAACAATTAACCCTGGTAATGAATTTCCCAAATAAACTACCAGAGGAACTGATTATATACCAGTTTTGTTAACTGGTACAGTTCAACAATAACACTTATGTGGCACCTTTAGTCTAGTAAACCATTCCGGGCACTCAGTAGAAATGTTTTCAGACAAAATCCAAAATCAAGCCTTGTATTCAGTAATTATGGCAGATATTTTAAGGAGGGGCATAATGGTGGAAAGATAGCAGGATTAGAAGGGACATGCAGTGCACAGAGCCGGCAGCTGAGGCCACGCTGCCCATTGTGGAGTCATTTGACATTAAGTCCTCAGAGCTCTTGACAGGGTGAATATAAAGAGATGCTTCATCGTGTGCAAGAATCTAAACTTTTGTTTATTCCATTTGTGGAAGTTTGGTGTGGGTCTTCCTTTAGGAGTTATGGAAGTAGCAGGCATTAATACATATGGCAACCAATGTTCAAGAACTACTTCAAAATATAAAGTACAAGGTGCAAGCAGTTTTGAAATTAACAGGGCAGCTACGTAGAAAAGCGGTGTTATCTGCAGAACACAGCCAACTGGCCCATAGCAGGAGGCCATTTATGAGATGTGGTTTGTAAATTGACATTTCCAAATGCATTGGCCAGACATAAGACAACGGGGCTGTGCTAATTGGCCTACATTAAACCAGACAGCACGTCTTCAATTAAGTGATTTTGCACAAAGAAAGGGTTCAGACCAGTCTGATTATTTTAGCTTTCACACATCAGATATGATCATTGACATCATTGTTTTGTCAATCAATAATTGAGATATTCATGTACCACAGGAATCAGCCCTCAGAAGTCTAATTTGGGGTATTTGAGGTTTCTTTCCTCAGAAGTTTTAGATCACTCATGTGAATTACTTTGTTCCAGCATCAGTGTTTGAATATTCAGAGATGCCTTGGTGGTTGAGATGTGTAAATATGCAATTCAATGGAACCATTTGACTACACCCATGAGAATGAAGTAAACTGTACAATCGTAACAGATGAAGTTGTATTTAATCACCAGCTTTTATCTCTGTTCTTAAGAATATAAAAAAGCAACATACTTTGAGTTCAGAGGGATTCCACTGATAAGTTCTCCCAAGAGAGAATCTTTCATTGGTTCAAAGAGTTATACATTGCATTAACAGGCCCTTTGTCCCATCACATATTGCCAACCTTTTTGCCGAGGTCTCTACTTGAATATCTACTTGTGTTAAATAAAGACCTTCTTACATTCTATATGTAACGTCTATGCTCAATTGACTCATGTTCATCTAGGGGTGACAGGCATTGACCCCGCCAACAGTGTAATCGGGTTGGTGTGGATACTGTGTGATGCACCCCGGTACAAGCCCACAACATAAAATATCAGACAATACACCATATGCAATTAAATGATTACACTTTATAATTATTTCTTGGTGATGGGTTAGTAGAAACAATTAAAATAAAGGTGCCAATTCAGTAAATTTATCAGTTGTGTGCACAAGAAAATTAATGTGCTGGAGCTCACGCCTTCGGAACCATCCGCAATGAGCTCCAAGCCTCCGACAACCTCCGAACCGCCAAATTCCAATATCCACCATCCTGGGACCCCGACCGCTCCCACACGCATCCGTCCTCTTCACTCACCTCCCTGAAAGACTGCAATCTCTTTCTTGGTTCCCTGCATACAAGATAGTACAACAGTCATTTATCGGTTAGTTCTCTGTTATCGGTAATTATAATCCAAATATTTACAGCTACAAAGAACCATTACATCATCAATTAACATTACAGAGAAGCCATTTCATTATAACACTACAGAGCAGCCATTTTGTTAGCTTTAGCCGTTAACACGGAAGAGAAACCTCTACATATAGCTCCAGCCTCTGTGTGACTTATTCAAAGTCCCAACACATAGGGATACGTAACTTTATTTTCTATTGAAGGGTTGTAAGTGTTTCGAACTCACTTCCTCAAAACAGAGAAAACAGAGTTTTTGAGTACAGGGCAGATGAGTGATTAGCTTTACAACACGGGCTGTAAGATCGGGGTTTGATTCCAGCCACAATAAGGAGTTTGTACATTCTTTTTGTGACTGTTTGGGTTTTCTGCAGGTACTCTGGTTCCCTCTTGCATTCCAAAGACATTCCGTTAGGGTTAGTGAACTGTAGGCATGCTATATCGACACTAGAAGTGTGGCAATATTTGTGGGCTGCCCAGCATAATCCTCGCTGATTAGATCTGATGCTTAACAATGCATTTCACTGCTTGTTTCAATGTACAAGGGGTGATTGATAAGTTTATGGCCTATGGTAGGAGTCAATTTTAGAAAACCTAGCACATTTATTTTTCAACATAGTCCCCTCCTATATTTACACACTTAGTCCAGCGGTCGTGGAGCATATGGATCTTCGACCTCCAGAAAGTGTCCACTGATGAGTGATTGATAAGTTTGTGGCCTAAGGTAGAAGGAGTTGAGTTATACAGCTCTCGTTACATGTACATGCAGGCCAACTCTTTGAGTGATTATGCAGAAAGTTTGAAGTTAATAACTCATCAGTTAATAACTCATTGGGGTGATTGATAGGTTTTTGGCCTAGGGTAGAAGGAGATGAGTTATTAATTTCAAATTTTCTGCCTAATCACTCAAAGAGTTGGCCTGCATGTGCATGTAACGAGAGCTGTATAATTCATCTCCTTCTACCCTAGGCCACTGACTTATCAATCACCCATCTGTGGACACTTTCTGGAGGTCCAAGATCCCTATGCTCCACGACTGCTGGACTAAGTGTATAAATGTAGGAGGAGACTGTGTTGAAAAATAAATGTGCTAGGTTTTCTAAAACTGACTCCTTCTACCTTAGGCCACGAACATATCAATCACCCTCGTACATGTGGCAAATAAAGTTAATCTTTAATATTTAATCTTTTTTTTAAAAAGCAGAACCAGTCAGTTTCTTGTTATGTAAGGGATTGAAAGTTTAGTAGACAGGAGAAAGTATGGAATTGAAGTTATCAATCACAATGTTATTGAATGGCAGAACAAGCAAGAAGGGTTGGGTGGCCTTCTCCTGCTCCCAGATCCTATCTTCATACATTCATATCAGCTCTGCTCAATATTATGTGTTGAATTAACACAGGTATCGCATTGTCATGAGCCCTGTGGGACTATGCACCTGTATTTGTTCATCATTGTCATATCTAGAATCGTCAAGCCCTTGTGCTATCTGTTAAATTTTGTCAAGTTTGTTTTCACTGGCACGGGTTTTCTGCATTCTCTGATGATTAAATTAGACTCCTGATGAGTACTTTATCATGGGGTCCTTGTGTTTTGCAAATGATTCGTCTCATGTCACTTGATGCTTCTGTTAGTGTTCCTCTAAATAAACTCTCTTTTCTGTCTCTACTTGGTAGTCTGTTGCTCTTCTGTGCCTGAGTTCAGTCATATGTCAGCCCTCACCGTGAGGTCCCAGATCATAATAGGATTGATAAAATTTATATTAATAAGAGGTGAAGAAGTGGCAGGATTATTTAAAACGAAGATGAGAATTTAACAAAAATGGTGTGTCTGTTAATCACAGAAATGAGGTTGAAGAAAATCATCTCAATCCTTCAGGACTATGTTGGCAGAGCATGTTCAGTCAACACAAGGTGACATGTGAAAGGAACGATGCAGCTTCAGACATGGGAAACAGAACTTTGGATGGCTCCAATTTATGGGGCAGCACGGTAGTTTGAACCACTGCCGCACAATACCAGAGATCTTACCCTCTGTCAATGAGGAGTTTGCATGTTCTCCTGGAGTCTACGTGGGTTTACTCCCAAACCCCAAAGACATGCAGGTAGGTAGATTAATTGCCCCAAGTTGTAGATGAGTGGAAGACTGTGGGGAGAATTATTATGGAAATAAAGTAAGATTAGTGCAATATGGCAATTTATTCTAAACAGATTTGGTGTGCTGAAGGTTCTAATATTGCTCTTTATAACTCCATATGTTTGGCCACTCAGGAATATGGGGCAGGAAAAAATCTGGACATGACAAATATGAGTGTTTCAGCACTGGAAAGTTGAGGCAGAAACATTATAGTGGAGAAGATAGATAGATTTTCTGACTGCATGGATGTATCTTTGGAAGCTTATATCAAGATTGTAAACATTTAGTTCAACCTCAGACGTTCCACCACACAGAGTAGTGGAGTTGCTAGCCAGGGAACACAGGTTATGGCAAGGATCAAAGACAATAGCTTACAAATAGTTGGTTGGAATAAATTTATATTTCTTTGGTATTAAATGTCAGATAATCTAAAAGTTTAGAGCTTGTAGAAGATAACAATGAAGTACAGTGTAAACTGTTCAACCTCCGTCAGGGCACTGTTGGCGTGTTTGAATGTGTTGCTAAGCTTGAGAACCATGAGAATATGATAACAGGTCTCTAAGGATGTGGTATTGGGATGCTGAAATTAGATAAAGTCTATAAGGGCTTTTGAAAGAGAAAACATGTTTGATAAATCTACCTGACTTTTTTTGAGGATGTACATGTTAGAATAGGTAAGGGAGAAACAGTGAATGTGATGTATTTGCATTTTAAGAAGGCCTTTGATGAGGTGCCACATAAGAGGTTAGTGTGTAAAACTAAAGCACACAGGACTGTGATAATATGCCACATGCATTGAAAGCTCGCTGACGGTTGGCAATTGAAAAGTTGGAATAAATAAATATTTCTTGTGGTACCTAGTAAGCCAGCAAAGTTTTCAATAACTGCAAGTTTACAGAGACTAGAATTATGGTTTTACTGGCATAAATTGGTACAAATGATTCTGGAGTTAACAGAGGCATAGATGGGTGAGGGTTTCAGTAGCAGATAGGCTGAACCAACAGCATATTCTGGCACACAGAACACAATGCTGGAAGAACTCAGCAGGTCAAGCAGCATCTGTGGAAGGAAAAGATCTATGGAGCATCAAGACCATACCTCAGGACAGTATCTCAAACTAAAACCCCCACTTACACCTTTTGTCTCTGCAGATGTTACATGGCTGGCTAAGTCCTTCCAACGTTCAGGTTTTTTTCGTTCCAGGTCCCAGCATCTGCAGTCGCTTTTGTCAGTCTATTCTGTCAAAGGTGAATGAAAGTAAAAACTCGTGGTGGATATACACCTCACAATTTAGTAAAGGGGTTAAATATGTTTCCACAAGACCGGTGAAATTTCAGAGAACTGTTGGTTGGAAAAGTGTAGTTAGCAGCTAAGAGTGGAGCCGAGTTGTCAGGAAATTAAAACAATGCCCCCACCACCACCATTTTACTGGAGTGTTTTCTGCCAATCCAGTGCTTTACTTCCGGTAGTCTGATACTAAAAAGACAGCGAGGAACCAAAGGGAAAACAGTTTGATAATACTGTACTGAGGGGCAGTAGGGGTTGCGTCGGTGTCAAGGATAGGTTCTTGGCAGATGCCAGCAGTAATAATGCTCCTCTGAATGACATCACATTTCAAGAAGTCACTAAATCATGAGAGACTGGGGTAGCAAGACATCGGTACAGGTTAATATTAAAGCTCTTTAATTTGTGCAAAAGCAAAGTCAAATACTGGGCATCTAAAGTAACATAAAACGTTAAAATAGTCAGCAGACCAAGCAACCTCTGCTTACCCCAGTGTCGAATTTAGTTTGATAACACTACGTGGGCAGCCTGGGATGCTTGGCTGCGCGGCGTCTATGCCCAAGCACGAACGCCGTTAAAAAGTAAATGATCAAAGGTCTGAACTTCAAACCGACTGCAATGAATGTATCAATGCCAATTAATGAAGTATTGACGTTCATGGTGCGTCTTGGATTTTGTATAAATAAGTATGAAGTGATAGGTATGAACTATGTCTCTATGGTAGCTGAACGGTAAAACTGCATATAAATGGACAACCAGGAACTATCACTTATAAAATACTGCAGCGATCTTTCAGTGGCATTCATGAGAGAAATCTCGCCCAACTAATCCGTGTTGGCCAGCACTCCCACATGCACGTGTGCAATGCTTCCTTGGAAATTTGAGAAGATTCGGCGTGACGTGTAAAACTTTAACTTGTGTGGTCGAGAGAAAGTTGACTGGCGGCCTCGCAGCCTGGTATGGAAACACCAACGCCCCTGAACGGAACATCCTACAAAAAATAGTAGATCCGGCCCATCACGAGTAAAGCCTCCCCACCGTTGAGCACATCTACGCGGAGCAGAGCCACAGAAAAGGCTCCCAGGCTATGCTCTCAGGCTCCTTACCTCCCAGGCTATGCTCTCTTCCCGCTGCTGCCATCAGCAAGAAGGTGCAGGAACCTCAGGAGTCACGCCACAGGTTTAGAAACCAACTCTCCAACATTTGGCTCTTGAACCAAAGCGGATAACTTTACTTGCTCTCTCATTAAACTCTTCCTACAATCTATGGACTCACTTTCAAGGACTCTTCATCTCATGTTCGATATTTATTGCTTATTTATTATTATTTTTTTTCCCTTTTTGTATTTCCACAGTTTGTTGTTTTTTAACACACTGGATGTCATCTTGTTGGTGCGGTCTTGTCTGTTATACTTATTGGACACGTCGAGCATGCCGGAAACAAATTTATCTCAGGGTCGGATATGGTGACATATATGAACTTTGATATTCAATTTTTGAACCTGATCCAAGTATTTGGAACACTAACTTGTAAAACATTATACTGACACTCCAGAAATCGTTATCGGTGGGAACTGCATTTTCATTTCTCCGTATACCACCTCGTTTAGATTTATAAATTACTCAAATTATTAGTACGTGCTACATGTAAGGAGGTTTCTGGGGAATGCATGAAACGGGTGGTTAGACACATTAGGAGGGAAAAAACAAATCGCTCATTGAGTTTGCTCTTTTATTGTGTTAGTCGCCCCACAAATTAAGCAAGCAACAATATGCAAGTGTTAGACTCCAACGAGGATCATGAATTCCTTAATTATGTCGGCACATAATACTGTTTATGAATGGTTGCAGGGTGATTACGTTTGAAAACCACTTATCACAATTATTAATCTTTAATTGCAGGCAGATTGCTTCTCGCATTATGTTGCCGCAGTGACCAGTGTGTGAATTAATTGATATTTAATGCATTTCAATATGGTTTGAGCTTCCTCTTTAAATCTGAACTCCAACCAAGCCGGACACAAGCGAAGCCATAATTTATGCACACCTTTTCATTCACTGTAGTTTAATTAGACTGCACAACCGCTGCCTTCTGCTTGAGCGGAAATTGAGGAGACTTCAATCCACATTTCTGCTGAGTGGATGCACGTGTGCTGCAGGGATTTTGAATGCCCTTTGTAAATCCTTTTTATACAGAACAATCCGTAAATACAATCTCCAGTTAGTTAACGGATTAAAATAATTAAAGGTGTTCCGCGCAGTGCGATACACGTGCCAATGGAATGAATTCAATTATGTTCTTTTTTTGAGATATAAAATCAAAGTTTGTTAAATCCTTCACAAAAGTGTAAATGTTAAAAATGAACACCATATTTTGGCGATTGGATTTGCCAGGCTTCGAAGACAACGCAGCGAACAGCATCCTTACAAAGTTCAATGGCAAGTCGGGGCCGTACAGTGCAATTTCAGAATGACGGATTGTTTCAATTCAAGCACTCCAGCCAATTTGTCAGATCAGTCTTAAATAGGGATATGGTTTAAAGAGCAGAGGTAATCTAAATATCCTGTCGCTAAGTGCTTGTACCGTACATCAAAACCAGCACATAAATCCACCTGCCATACGGTTATTTTATGAAAGAAAAATAATCTTTTCATGTAAACACAAAATGCTGGAGGGACCCAGCAGGCCAGCTAGCATCCACGAAAAACAATATAGTCGACGTTTCGGGCCCACTGAGTTCCTCCAGCATTTTGTGTGTGTAGATTGGATTTGGACGCAATGCGTGGTTTTGGGACTCTGGCCGCCAATGTAATTTGTGTTCACCGACGTCATCCGTTTCCTTCAATCTGACGTGACCATGTTTAACTTTTGCTTCATTCAGCCAGGATCTTCCTACCACCTCTTGTCTTGCCTTTAGAACGTTCTAGGGTACAATATAGGATAGGATGTAAAAAGTTAAGGAATACGTTCAGATCGTGAGTCAACATGCTTCGACTAAGTAAATGGCTTCCCACTGAAAGGGCCAGTTATTTGACTTTGAAACTCAGTATATTTACATGTAATGGCGAAAATATCAAGGCCACTATATCGTAAATCTGTTTTTCTGTCGATGAATGGTGTTAAACAGACACGTGGAAATGCATCCAGCACTCGATTTCATATCCGACACCGTATTCTCGTCTCCCGTTATTTTGTTAATAGATTCAAAGCAAATTTTGCTCACGTGATGGGGAGTAATTGGCAAAGTTCACGAACAAGTACAAGGCCTAGTAGTTGCTGGATGTTTGGAGAGACGTTTGTGACAGTCGGCCACAGACAGGTGGGAGGATTTGTCATCCTGTATTTAACTATAGTCGGCCGAATTAGAGCCAATCTACGCTCATTTGATGAACACAAGAAATTCTGCAGATGTTAGAAATCTTGAGCATCACACACAAAATGCTGATGGAACTCAACCGTTCAGCTAGCATCTGTGGGAAGGAATAAACAGTCAACGTTTCGGGCCGCGATCCTTCACCAGCAGCCTGTACGTCCTCCCCGTGGAATGCGTGAGTTTTCTCCGGGTGCTCGCTTTCCTGTCACATTCCAGAGCCGTGCCGGGTAGGTTAATTGGTCATTGTTAATTGTCCCGTGATTAGGCTCGGGTTAAATCGGAGGTTGCTGGGCGATCCGCGCTGCATATCAACGAGACAATAAATAATAAGGACTGAAAAGAAAGGGGTGGGACCGAAGAAAAGGGTTCATTTCGTCATGTGTACAAACGGAGAGGTGAATAAGAAGCCAGGAGGAGGCAAGGGTAGGAGAAGGAACTTAACTGGAGAGGATAGTTGATCATGGAAGAAAGCGGAGAGGAAGGGAAATCCGAAAGAAGTGATGGGAAGAGAGGAGCCAGAATGGCAAATGGGAAAAAGTGAAGGAGAGGGGAACGTAAGAACTTACCGGAAGTTTGAGAAATTAGTGTTCATGCCATCAGGTTGGGGGCCACCCAGCCAGAATACCAGTTTGGCCACATCATGGCTGTAGAGGAGGCTATGGACAGGCCTGTTTGAATAATATACAGTCGAATTGAAATGGGTAACTACTGGGAGATTTAGCTTTTTACGGAGGACGGAGGGAAGTTACTCGACAAAACCATCGCGTAATGTGTCGATGTAGAGGAGGCCGCACCGACAGGTTTATCTCACTTGGAAGGACTGTTTAGGACCCTGACTAAGGGAGGAGGTGCGGGGGCAGATATTGCACTTGTACCGGGAGGGATAAGGCAGTCACGTAGAGAGCAGCCCCCACGAAAAGAGGAGGGAGAGATGTGTTTCGTGGTAAGACCCAATCGTCGACGGCGGAAATAACGGAGAATGAATTGGATTCGTAGGGTGGGAGTTGAGGACAAATGGAACCCTGTCTCTAATGACGACAGGACAGATGTACGGGAAATGGAGGTGGTGTGGGTGAGTTCAACATGGATTGGTTAAAAACTCCGTTTTTTGATTATTTAAAGAAAAACAAATGTTCTAGACAGGGAAGTCTCTTTCTGGGAAAAGATGCGGCGGAAACAGGAACAAAGAAGGGAATGCCTTTGTTACTAAGTGACGGTGGGAAGAGCCACGATAACTACCGTACGAGTCAATGGAGACTGAGGAAGAGAGGTGTTGGAGATGGACTAAGGAAATGCCGAGCTTGTCAATTTCATTATCTCTGCCTCAGGTGGACCATTTGCTTGGTCCATCTTGGGGAAGAGTGGGGGTTGGAAGGCGAAGTTGATGAAATTGACGAGCTCCGCATAGATACGGGAAGCAGCGCCAATGCAGTCGTCAGTATAGTGGACAGTATGACTGACTGGGGAACATTACCAGTTGGACTGATCTTTCGATAATTACCATTGGGCGTATGATGGCGGTGGCGTTTACTATGATTTCTAGAGTGTGACGGATGAAAAGATTAAATCTAGTAAAATCGTAGACGCGGCATTAGTAAATGCGTCCCGGCATTTTGCAGAAATTGTAATAAATTCAAGCAACGCAAAAGTTTAACGGAGACCCAAATGTTCAATCGTGAGTTCGGAAATGCACGGGCCAAAAATCAACAAAATCTGTTCAGTTCAATGGCGCTCTGTTAGTCTAATTTCCCGTGAAGATTCATAAGGACTTCAACACAAACTGAATATGTATAACAGACAATAAATACATTCCAAGTGAAGGGGAATCAAACCACTCGAGACTGACTGGAAAGTACCAGAACTATATAATTGTCTTCCCTGCTGAAGGAGGTCATCTTTCCTTTACGAGCGCTCAGGAAAGCAATGATGTCAGCCTCACTCTTTTCTCACAGCCTTGCCGATTATTCCCTACAGGTGGTGCACGTGAATTTGGATAAGGAGTGGAAAAGTTTCGCTTCAAAACCGAGTAGCAATGGCCTTCCTATTCTCCCTCCCGTCTCGCGTTCAGTTTTTAAAAAAAATTGTTAATGTACTTCTAGTTGTACTGCGTTGTTTATTTTAGACCCTCTCTGGAAACCCACCTTTTGGCCGGGCTTCCCGTGTAAAGGTGCCGCTGGTGTCTGATTGCACCTACTCTGAAGCGCCAAGAGTGAAAGACACCCTACGCACGCCAGCTGTCGCATTTATCTAGTGTTTTTCTCAGTTACTTCAAAGATTTATTTTTGAGGGGATGGAGCCTTTGTTTATATCAACACCATAGCATTTATTCCCTACACTAGTTATCAACTTCCCATGATTCCTAAACCTGAGCGAATTCGGTTTAAAAAAATCCTGACCTATCCTACAAGTTTTGTGACAACGCACGCTGCGAGAGCTGTGATTCCGACACTATCCGTGATAAAAAAAAATCAAACCAATCTCTCCCACGGGATCTCCTCAATAGTAACGCGTAACCGACGCAACAGTACATTAAAGAACAACTCTAAGATTAATGCAGAACGGATTTTAAGGAGAGGGCTGGAGAGATTGGAACCTCAACAGTTGAAGTTACAGTCCTGGAGTAATTAAAATGAAGGATAATCGTGAGGTCAGAGTTAATGGAGCACGAATATCCATTCAAAGAACTAAAGTTAGTGTTCTCTTCGCCACGAAGTTTAAACGTTCTGTCATCCTGCTTGAAGTTATTATAAAACTCAATTTGCTCATCATTATAAGGCTGTCTGATTTAATAAAAAGTAAACATTCCGTGTCCTTCGTGTCCAGGCTCGTGTTTGTCTTGTTTCAGTTGCACTGCCACCCGTGGTTAAAGTAAGAACAGGTGGGAACAGTCGTTTAGTGCCTCCCCACCAGTTCAGTTTGTTGGGATTGGACGACGAGAAATGCAATGGCCCAGAATTCGCAATTGTAATGATGGCGAAATAATTTGCATTCATTATGAAACTACAAGCAACTGTAGGATTTATTTTATACAGACATTAATTTAAAAATCCTCACGTAGCTGTGAGTAACACTGTCCACTCTCCTTGGGCTTCTCTGTCATGCTGCCTTCGACAAAATTAAACGAAATTAATCCATTTTTGAAGGTATTTATTAACCGGTCACATTGCAAAATGCCCGACTATATAATGCCACAGGTACCACTTAGCTAACAGGTATATTAGTTAAATAAAGTAACATTTTAGATTATAATCCCTTCACACTAATATTTCAAATATAATGGATTGTAAAACATATTTTAAAACATTTTGTTCCAGTGCTGCTCCCGCAGGTATTCTTCATTCTGATTGGGTGTCAGTCAGTTTGATGATAACAGGGTTACTGGAAAGAGGTACAACCGCGCTACGTGGATTGTTAGGGTCTTGTGGGCAATTCTCGCCGAGTTTGATAAAGGTAACTGAAAACTAAATGTGAAATCAACACTAAGAAAGGGCAAAATATCATGTCAAAGAATGGTTTAAAAATTTCTACAAATTACACGTTAAATATGTGGCCGCATCTTTGGGAGAATGTTTGGGATGTAAAGGTTGTATTTTCTGCCAAAATTTGTGAGAAGGTCGGAGAGGGATCACAACAGTGCTAATTTACCAAACCAGCATTGTAATAACTGAGATAATTTGGTATTCATTTGGGTTTAATGCCAGTGGTAGGAAAAATGTTGGCACTTTGAATTTAACATGAAACAATCAAATATCCATATAAAGAGCAACAACTAGAACGCGAGGGATTTTTCTCTGAGGATAATAAAAAAGGCTGCTGACCAAATGCAGTGGTGTTCATTTAGGGGCATTTAACACTGTAAGCAGGCTGTGCTTGCAATAGAGAGGATGCGGAGGAGATTAACAAGGACCTTACTTGGAATGGAGCTCCTCATCTTTGAGCAGAGACTGGAGAAAATGCGTTTGTTTTCCTTGGATCAGAAGTAGGGAGAACCTCCCTACTGTAGATGTGTGTAAGAATAGCGTTAGGGTAAGGGGTAAAAAGGTTTGGAGGGGATCTGAAGAGTAATTACCATATGTTTAGAATTGGAAGGCATAGTCTGAGGACTGGGGTGGGAGGTGGAGACAGTTGTTCTCACGATATTTAAGTAATGAGATGAATATTTAAGTTGTCCAGCAAAGAAGGATATGGATAAAATGGGAAATAGAAGGATATTGATAAAATGGATTAATATAAATGGGCATGTCATGGTGGGCCAAAGGCCCTTCTTCTGCACTCTGACTTCCTGTGAACCTTTGGCACAGGAAGTACTAATTCTCCACCTCTGCCCCACTCCCCAAGGAAAGGGCAGCAAACTGGCTGGATCTAAAGCCAAGTAAGAATAGGAATAAAGTTGAAAATAGGGAAAGCTTTTCACAGTGAACTGAAGTGAGGTTTGACTCTCTTCACTCTGAATGCTGTTTCCATTTCCTAATCAGAAAATTCTGAGCATTTACTTTTCACTCAAAATAAAACATATCATGCTTGAAGGCAATTTCTCAGAGCATAATGAAAATAGATGGTGGCCTTTGGCTACATTTCTCTGTATCATCCAAAGCTCTTTAGGTAAGGACTAATGCAGAATTAGCTTTGTATGGATTACCAGAAGCATCCGGTGGGCTTCACAGCTCCATACACTTACTTCAAGTTGATATGTAAATATGTTGTAGGCAATCAATCCACCGTTTTATACCTAATTTAGCAACATTGTGTAAATCCACCATTATCAAGAGTCCTGTAAGAATGAAAATCAGGATTTTGTGCCTGAGCATCAGGCAAGGTCATTATTATGATATATTTCCTTCAATCAAAGAACAAATGAAGTCATTTCTGTGTCAAATTCATTGGACCAAAAGGAAAAATGACACACTGGAGACCCAGAGGCACAAGTCATTTACAGCCAATTTAGAATGATATGTTATTAATGCTGTCTCTTTACAGGTTCAAAGGTTCTATTTGACACATAAATTAGCTCCTGATATTCCTTTCCTGAAGTCATAGTCTGCAGTGTTAGTGAATAAGAATTAAGATCATGTTTAAAAATGTGCCAATTTTAAAATGCGTTGAAATTTATCTATATTGTCACTCATTATTTGAATTCCACATAAAAAATTCTGTTAAAGGTAAAATCTTGTTGGCTGAAAGAGACATGAATTGCAAGAAAACTAACAGCTGTACGTGAGCAGGAAAACAGAAGAAAGGGAACTCTGATCATTTGTTGGGCTTTCAAACAAAACTGCTGTTTATGAAAATGTGGACAAAGATGCCAGTGAGACTATCCTGTATGTGCTTATTTCCTCTGTAGGCGTATTTAATCTTTATATAGTCAATCACATGTCAATTGGAAAGTCTCTAACATTCCTTGTAGTTGTATGTTAGGTGCCTCCAGTGATATTCTGATCCATTCCCCCCCCCCCCCCCCGATAACTGAGAAGTAACGACTTCTTACGTACAGCTATTCTTCTTGCTGTAATTGGCAGGCATCGGAGGATTCACTGTTTAGAGAAGTCTGAGGATAGAAAAATTCCCTGGGCTGGATGGGATACACCTCAAGTTACTAAAGAAAGCGAGGAAAGAGATTTCTGTACCTTTGGCAATTATCTTTGTATCCTCACTGGCCACAGGAGTATTACCAGAAGATTGGAGAGTGGAAAATGTTATTTCTTTCTTCAAGAAAGGTAATGGGGATAACCCTGGGAATTATAGGCCATCTGAAAACTATTGGAGAGGTTTTTTAGAGGCAGGAGCATTTAGAGAAGCATAGTCTGACTGGGGATAGTCAGCATAGTTTTGTGAGGGGCAAGTTGTGCCTCATGAACCCGAGTGAAATCTTTGAGGAAGTGACAAAACAAATGAATTCAGGTAGAGCAGTAGATGTGGTATATATGGATTTTTGTAACATATTTGACATGGTTCCCTATGGGAGGCTCAATTCAGAAAGGCAGGAGGCATGGGATCCCGGGGAACTTGGCTGTGTGGATTCAGAATGGGCTTGCCCACAGAAGGCAGAGCATAGTGGTAGATGGAGCATATTCTGCCTGGAGGTCATCAACCAGTGGTATTCTGCAGGGAATTGTTCTGGGACCACTGCTCTTTGTGATTCTTATAAATGACCTGGATGAGGAAGTGGAAAAGTGGGTTCATTAGTCAGGGAATTGAGCTCACCAAGCCACAAGGTATTGTTACAGCTCTATAAAATCCTGGTTAGACCACAGCTGGCGGAGTGTCTTCAGTTCTGGTCACATAATTATAGGAAGGAATTAGAAGCTTTAGAGAAGATGCAGAGGAGACTTAACAAGATGATGCCTCGATTAAAGAGCATGTCTTATGAGGATAGATTGAGCAAGCTAGGGCTTTTCTCTTTGGAGTGTTGGAGGATGAGAGGTTATTTGATAGAGGTGTACAAGATGATAAGAGGCACAGATAGAGTAGATGGCCAAAGACATCTTCCCTGGGCAGAAGTAGCTGATAAAAGGGAGCATAATTTTAAGGTGAGTGGAATAAAGAATTGAAGGATATCAGACATAGATTGTTTATAGAGTGGTAGGTGCAGGAATGCACTACCAGAGTTGGTGGTAAAAGCAGATATATTAGTAATATTTAAGAGACTCTTTGATAGGGACATGGATGGAAAAAAAATCAAGGTATATGTCTGAGGAAAGAGTTAGATTGATTTTAAAGTCAGTTAAAAGGTTGGTGCAAAGGGCCTATTTTCTGCTGCACTGTTCTATGTTCTGTTACTTTTTCCCTCTACACTACCATCCCAGTGCATTCACACAAAGTGCAGTCTAATCCCAGTTTCAAGTTGTCTATTTGCAAGTGAAACTGAAGTATCCAAGCAAGAGTGGCTGTTGAAAGATTTAATAACAGTGTCAGGTAATAAAAATTGATGTTTCAAATGAAATGTCACCATTAGTTACAGATGTACACTGATCTGCCTAAGAATTTGTGCAATTGGATCATTTGTACAATATATTGCTGGTCATCATAGCTGAGGGGACAAGAACAGTTTGCATTGATTTGAAGTAATTGGTAAAAGGATTGGAAGTGAGAGGAGGAAAGCTATTGTACTCAGGATGGTGGTGGTCTAGAAATTGCTCTCTGAAAGAGTGGCAGTATTCTCAACATTTATACAAGACATGGATTGTGCTTAAGGAGCTATGACCTGCATGGCAACAACTCAAATGCTGGAAGGTGGATTAGGCTAAATAGCTCTTTCTCAGGTAGTATGGACTCAATGGATAAATGGTTTGTGTTAAAAATTTTCTGATTTGAAGTAGTTGAGAAATTGATGCTGATATATAAAAAGTATGCTTGACTTCTAGTTGACTGTTCTTAAAGTAGATTCCACTGTTTCAAGCTAAACCGAAGTTAGTTAACTGCATTGAGTTAGTTGACCTTGGCTAGAAGGGTGGCCAGAACTCTAAAATGCCATTGGCTGAGGAGATGATAAAGTTTTCTCGGAAATACACTTGGAATGCAGGAGGGAATCTGCAGGCCAGGCAGCATCTGTGGAAAAGAATACAGTTGAAATTTTGGGCCGAGACCCTTCAGCAGGGCTAGAGAAAAAAACGATGTGGAGTAGAGTTAACAGGTGGGGGGAAGGGAGAGAGAAACACAACGTGGTAGGTGAAACTGGGAGGAGGAGTGAAGTAAAGAGCTGGGAAGTTGATTGGTGAAAGAGATACAGGGCTGGAGAATGGGGAATCTAATTGGAGAGGACAGAGGACCATGGAAGAAAGAAAAGGAGTAGGAGCACCAGAGGGAGGTGATGGGCAGGCAAGTAGATAAGGTGAGAGAGGGAAAAGGGGATGGGGAATGGTGGGGGGGGGGGCATTACTGGAAGTTCAATTGTTGAATGTATTCTTCTCCATAGATGCTGCCTGGCCTGTTGAGTTCCTCCAGCATTTTGTGCTGCTTGGATTTCCAGCATCTGCAAATTTTCTCTCTGTTTGTAAGTTTTCTTGGATCTTGCCATCTGTGACTCTTGCACTGATTAATGATTAAGTGTGAAAATTAGGTGAGGATAAGACTGGGGTCAGTTACTGAGTTTAAATTAAATGTGCAAAAAATTCATTAATTGACCCAAAATTGGTTAATCCCCTTGCAAAGGGATTTCATTGGCTGCAAGGAATTTAGGTCATGCTGAAAGGATATGGCAGGCACAACATAAAACACAAGTATTTCTTCCTTGCTAAAGGTAGAGATGGCACCTCTAGCAAGAAAATATTCACATCCCACCTTTAACACTGTCCTCTGTACATTAGTGTTTTTAAGCAACCTGCTATTTACTGTTTACCTACCTCTTAACTTCCTAAATTACAACACCTCACTTTTCTAGATTAAACTCCACCTGCCATTTCACTGCCCGTATTTTCAACAGTCTATATCCTGCTGCATCATTTGACAGCTTTCACCACTGTCCGCCTCTTTTTGTTTCATCTGCAAGGTTATTGATTGAGCTGCTGTAATTTCCACCAATTCATAGATAACACAAACCGCAGAGCCCCCAACATTGATTCTTGCAGAACACTGGTCACAGACCTCCGGTTGGAATAGCACCACCATTACTGTCTATTCTCTATGGACAAGCCGATTCTCAATCTAATCTACCAAGTCATTGTGGACTTCTTGAGTCAATCTTTTGGATCAGTTTACAACAAAGTACCTTGTTGAATGCATTACCAGTGTTCTTGGAGATAACATCCACTATCCTATCCTCATCATATCACAATTGTCTCCTCCTCAAAAAGCTTAGTTAAGTTTGTAAGACATAATGTCTACCACACAAAAACTATCCTTAATATATATGTGTCTTACTCTAAAGAATCTTTGCCAGCAATTTCCTTACCACTGATGTACTTGTCACAGGGCTGTAATTTCCTGGTTTGCCCATGTGGCTTTCTTAAACAAGAGAGGGTTTGTTGCTGTTCCTGTGTGTTGTGGGTCTGGGATTTACATTATTTTAACCTGGATAATTCAAATTAAATCAATAAATAGAAAGCATGCATTTCAAATATATCACAATGTCAAATACCAATAACAGGAGACTGCTATCTAACTAATGAGCAAAACTGACCATATTGAAAGCAGTACAATCAAATCCAGTATTCTGCCAAATTCCATCAAAATAAGCTATTTTCCTTATATCATAATCCACTGTATCAGGTGTTCCCAGTGCGGCCTCCTCTACATTAGTGACTCCTAATGTAGAATGGCAGACCACTTTGTTGAGCACCTTTGCTCTGTCTTCATCAGGCACGGTTTCCTGGTGGCCAACCATTTTAATTCCAGTCCGACATGTTGGTCCATGGCCTCCTCTACTGCCACAATGAAGCTACTCTCGGGTCGGAGGAGCAAGATCTCATATTTTTTTTGGGTAGCCTCCAACTTGATGGCATGAAGATCAATTTCTCTAACTTCCAGCAATTTCTACCCCCTCCTCTTTCTGTCTTTTTCCATTCCCCATTTGCCACACCTCTTACCCCTTCTCCTTACCTGACTGTCACCACCCTCTGGTGCTCCTCCTTTTCCCATGGTGCACTTTCCTCTCCTATCAGATTCCTCCTTCTGCTCTTAATCTTTTCTACCTATCATCTCTCAACTTCTCACCTCATCTCCCGTCTGCAGAGTTTCTAGCTTCTGCAGAATCTATCGTGTTTAAGGATTTTTTGGTGTGTTTGACTTTAATTATTCATCATTAGCATGTATAAAGGCTAGTCAGGAATGAATGTTGCAGTGTTTGCCACATATTGAGCCTGTCATTCTCAATTGGGTGTTCAGCACATTCACTGAATGATATTCTCAGGTGACAAGCATTGTGAATAACTTACATAAGTATTGCAGGTACTCATCTCCACTCCTCTGAGACCCTTTCCCTCCTAACCCATTTTCCCTAACTCACCTCTGCATTTCTGCTTTCTGTACTATTATTGCAAACAAACTCATTACCGAACTCTGAGTTCAGTGCCTTGGATGCAGTGATTCCCTCCGCAACGGAACCCTTGACTTCCTCACCAATAGACCAGAATCAGTCAGGATACACAACAACACTGGTGATGTGTTCTCAGCCCCTGACTGTATTCCCTGTGTGCTCATGAATCCATGGCCTGATCCTGCTGACTACATCTACAAGTTTGCAGATAATACCACCATAGTGGCCCACTTCTCAAAAGGCGTTGAGTCTGAGTACAGGGGGCTGATAGACAGCTTAGAGATGTAGTACCATGACAACAAGCTTTCCCCCAATGGCAACAAAACAAAAGAACTTTTCATTGACTTCTGAAGGGGATGGTGCATGTGTTCCTGTCTACATCAATGGTGTTGAGGTTGAGAGCTGCAAGTTCTTAGGTGTGAGCATCACCAGTATCCTGTCTTGGCCCAACCATGTTGATGTTACGGCCAAGAAAGTTCACCAAAGCCTCTACTTTCTCAGGAGCTAAAGAAATTTGGCAAGTCTCTGTTGACCCTTACCAATTTTTATTGATGTGCCATACAAAATATTCTATCTGGATGCATAATGGCTTAGTATGGCAACTGCTCTATACATAACTGCAAGAACTGCAGAGCTGTGGACGTATCGCAAGAACCAGATTCTGCCTATACTGCTTACTGCCAGCATAATCAAAGACCCCACCCACTCTGGACATTCTTTCTTCTCCCCTTTCCCATCAGGCAGAGGATACAAAAGCCTGAGAGCATGTACCACCAGACTCAAAGACACTTCAACCCCACAGTTATCAGATCTTGAATGAACATCTTACACGATAAGATGGACTCTTTGCCTCACAGTACAGTACAACCTGAAACATTGACTGTACTTTTTTTCCATAGATGCCTAAACTGCTGAGTTCCTCCAGCATTTTGTGTGTATTTCCACTAATGAGCATCAGGCCACTGTCTCCAGCACCATTACTGACCTCAACGTCTCCCGATATTGCCCCTCTCCAGCTTCCAAATCTGCACTACCCATTTTACCTCCTACCCGAGATCCACAGACATAATTTCTCCAGTAGGCCCACTGATCATATGTCCTAGTATTTTGACTCAGTCTTGTCCCCTTGGATCAGAACCTCGCCATCTACATCTGTGACATTTTGTATGCACTCCATCACTTAAGCTTTTAGTTCCTCAGCCCTGACCATCTCATTTTCACCATGGGCGTCCAGTCCCTGACACTTCTGGCCCCCCCCATCAAGAAGGCCGCAAGGACCTCTGCTTCTTCCTTGGTAATGGACGCAACCAGTTTCTGTCCTCCACCACCCCCCTGCTCCTCACTCTTAACAACTTCTCTTTTGCTCCTTTCAGTTTCTCCAAACCAAAAGAGAAGCCATGGGCCTCATCAGTACCTGCCTTTTCACTGGCTACATGGAATAGTCCATATTCCAAACCTACACCTGTAATGGTCCCTAACTCCTACACGACATTAACTGCTGGTTCCTGCACTTTTACAGAGCTCTTCAATTTTGATCAACTTACCCCCCTTACCTCAAATTAACTTGCTGCATTTCTGACACCTCTCCCCTTTATTGATCTCTGTCTCCATCTCCTGAGAAGGGTTATCTACCATCACCTCCCATTTTCCACATAATTCTCTTACCCCTCCTGCATCCTTCACCTTCCTTCCTTTCCCCCTCACCTGCATTCACCTATCACCTGCCAGTTTGTACTCCTCCCACTCTCCCCACCCACCTCTTTCATTCTGGCTTCTGCGCTCTTTCTTTCTAGTGCTGTTGATAGGCATCGGCCAATACGTCAAAAGTTCATAGGTGCTGCCTGACCTGCTGAGTTCCAGCATCTTGTGTGTGTTGCTCCAGATTTCTGGCATCTGTAGTCTCTCTTGTGTGTCCCTTTGTCTGTAACGTACAGTGATTAGATGTTATGTCAAACAATCCAGCTCATTTACATGTGGGAAATGCAGCATGTAGTTTTGCACAGAGTAGGCTCCAACTATAGAGCAAAATGAAGATCTGACTCCTATGAACATTGATTCAGGGATAAATATACAGGGTTCGTTTGTTAGCTTATCTGTTCTCTGCTAAAGAGCTATCCTGAAACCTTTCATCTAATCACTGTACGTTACAGGCAAAGAGACAAAGGGCACTTGATGCCTCACTTTAAGATTTTATAGAATTGAAATTGGTTTATTATTGTCACGTGTACTGAAGGTAGAGTGAAAAGCTTGACTTGCATACTATTCATACAGAGCAAGTTATTACAAAAATCAGTGAGGTAAGACAAGGTAAAACAATAACAATGTAGAATAATGTGTAACAGCTACAGACCTTCAATGCAGGTAAACATAACGTGCAAGTTGTGAGATCAAGTGTCGTATCTTCCTGTACCAGGGAACCATGAAAGGTTCTTATGGCAGCAGGGTAGAAGCTATACTGGAGCCTGGTGGTATGTGCTTTCAGGCTTTTGTATCTTTTCCCTGATGGAAGAGGGGAGAAGAGAAAATGTCATGAGCAGATGGAAAACAGTTTGCTCTCAGCTTTATCTCTTCTCCCCTTTTAACCTATGACTTAATAAGAATAATGTGAAAAAGTTTTTTTAGCCCCTATTGCTAGATACACTACTATTACACAAGATTCATGTCCAACAAAACATCCAGATGCTGAAACAGTCAGCACAAGGTTTGAAACCTAAATAGAAATGGCATCAAATGAAGAGATGGTTTTATTGTTTATGAAACCTATTTTAGTATGTTGATGCTCTTTGTGGTTAGTTTAAATAATAATGTTAGGAAATTGTAGAATTATCAGGTTAACCCTTTCTGCAAATGCTCTCTGAGCTGAGCCTGCTGCTTATTATATTGTTTGCAGGATATATAAATAAGATCTATTGGGACACTTGAAAAGAATCAGAGGAAGATGAGATCTTTTTTAAGCAAACAGTATGATTTGATATGCCCTGACTGAAAGAGAAATGAAAACAGATTTCAAATGGGCATTGAAAATATGCAAAATGGAGAATGTTGGAGAAAGCACAACAATGGTCCTTTTAGGATAGCAGGTTCTGAGAGCAAGATCAAGGACTATGGGGGATGAATGACCTCCTTCATTTGTTATTGATATTTGAGTTATTAGCAATGGAAATATGACTTGCATCCTACTGCAATGTTGCACATCCATTGTAACATTATTAGATGTTAGTCATTTGCCTCAAATTATTTCAGTTGAGAAGAGCTGTTCCTCGTGCACCAGGGCAGTAATTTTCCATTTCCATTGTCAACCCTGTTTGTGGTCAGTTTGGTACTCTGGTTTAGCAGTTCTTCATACTGATCTATCATGCTGATGCTGCTGAAATGCATTTTGTGGGGGATCTCTACAGCTGGCAGCAAGGGAAGTACCCAGCAGTTTTGTCTGAATTTAAATCCAGGTCACAGGGTAAAAAGAATATTAATTTGGTTCATTGTTGCACCCAAACCTCCCTTTCTTGTTGCAAAATATCACACCTGACAAATGAAGTCAATTTGTAGTTTGTAATAAGAAGCTTTTGATATTACTATAATGTCAGCAATGGGGCCATGCAGTTGTATGCTTAAAGAGGAAAGATTTTATAATTTAACCTGAAAATATGTATAAAATAGAGATTTAGCCTTCTCTTGATTTCTTTTTTCGTTTCCCCCTGAAAATTTTTTTTCTTCTATCCCAGTTCTATCCAACTGCCAAAACTGCCAGAATCTCTTGAGTCAAAGCCTCAAA
Source organism: Hemitrygon akajei (assembly GCF_048418815.1). Lineage (NCBI taxonomy): Eukaryota > Metazoa > Chordata > Chondrichthyes > Myliobatiformes > Dasyatidae > Hemitrygon > Hemitrygon akajei. Next base: position 60,872,867 of record NC_133125.1, read on the forward strand.
TCTCCACTCCTTCACTGGCCCACTCACTCACTGGCCGCTTTCCACAGGCCGCTCCGCTTGAGGTAAACCTCTATTTATTTGTTTGAGCTTTTCAAACTGCTTGGTCACCTGACCTCGATTGCCCAGTCAGCTGCTTTCTGCTGAGCCTGAGCTATTCAAATCTTGATTGTCTAATCAACGGCTTTCTGCTGAGCTATTCAAATCTTGATTGACTTGATTACACAGTCCAACAGCCAAAACTGCCAGAATCTCACGAGTCAAAGCCTCAAATCTCCACTTCTTCACTGGCCCACTCACTCACTGGCTACTTTCTACAGGTGAAGTACTCTGGTCCTACATTAACACTTTCTTGTCTGACCTTTGAAAATATTCATGCTACTCCATCCAACAGACTCCTGAAAAGCCTGAAGCATCTAAGGCTGTCTTTAAGCAGAAGGGGTGGCTGGAAGATTCAGCTCATATTCCTCTTGTTTCATCATTATAATGAAAGTCAGTTGACAGCATTTGATTCACTCTTTGTGATGACAGGAAATGGTTGTGAGCTATCTGTCCAAATAGTAATGGACAGGGGAATTTGACAACAGCCCAGATGTAGTACTGAAGATCTTTATTCTAGAACCAGCAACAAGTCTAGTCTAGCTGTTGTAACCGACATGTATCTGATAAGGTGTAAAACTGCACAAAAAGGAAGGGTAACTAATCCAGGTAATTCTGACCTCATTAAACAAGCATGAGGCATTAGATCAGCATTATAAAATGTAATTTCTTTATTTAATTGCATCCAGATAGGTTTAACTGGGACCACTTGTCTTCATACCACATTGCAGACTTGATCTAAACTTGGAAAAAAGATCAATTCAGAAGTAAGGTGATGGTGACTACCCTTGACATCAGGACGGTTTTGAAATAATATAGCATTAAGGACTTCTGATAAAATTGAAATCAGTATTATCAAAATCAAGTAACTATATTAATTGTGTTTTACGCTGTTGATGGACAAAAGGCATTCTCCCAAGGTGGATAAAGGACAGTAGACTCAAGGGAATAGAAACACTTACTAGTTTCTTTCCAAACGTGCATCATCCTGAGTTGGATTTGTGTTGCTGGGCCTAAATCCTGACATGCCCTTTTTGGCACTAGGAACACAGCAGCAGTTCAAGAAAGTAGTTCACTATAACCTTTACAGGTGATTCAAGACAAGAAAAAGATTGTTTACCTTGTCAGCCATGTCCATGTCCTATATATTAAAAAAAATGTATATCACTGGATCTAATTTGAATGTTAAGACACCTTCAAAGCTCCCTGGTCAGATGTCACGGTGCACCGGTAGCATAGCGGTTAGTGCAATGCGTTACAGCTTGGGACGTCAGAGTTCAGAGTGCAATTCGAGCACAATCTGTACATTCTCAATGTGATGCCTGGGTTTCTTCCGGGTGCTCTGCTTTCTTCCCACATTCTAAAGACATACTGGTTAGTAGGTTAATTGATTATTGTAAATTGTCCTGTGACTAGGCTAGGGTTAAATAGATGGGCAGCACATCACATTGGACCAGAAGAGTCTGTTCCACACTAAATCTCTAAATAAAATAAACTTTTTAAAAATGTAATCCTCTCCATTGATCTGCCCTTATAAATAAAGGTGACAATTTGACTCCAGCCCATCTGTGTATGGAGCACAAAAATGACTCCCCCACCACCCCCTCCAATTTTTCCTTTTGGGTTCAAGAAATTTTCTAGGCAATTTAAATTAAGAAACGGTTTCATTTCACCAAAATAAAAAGGATTACTTTTTCAAAAATGGCTTTGGATTTACTCCTATTATTATTGTTGACTTCTATACTATAGCTAAAACTGTCCAGATTTTCAATACTGTCTTGGTGTTGGATCAGTTCCTGTCAAGGTTTTTAACCTAAACAAGTGAGAGCCAGAAGAGCAGCAGTTGTCTGCCCATTCATTTGATAACTTGACATGTCAAAGATACTAAATAAAGGGGGAAATCTCAGCCTAGAGAGCATTCTTCAATGCCTTTCACTGTTTATTCTCAAAACCCAGTCTTTTTGCTGGCATGTGAAGTGCGAATCATGTTCAAAGCTGAAGAGTTCAAAGGACATGGTGCACAAGGTGTAAATCTTTCACTTCATCATTTTATTTGTGCAGAACAGAGCTGATGGACTGGGAGAGGTAGCAAAACTGCACACTGGAGATTCCATTCACACTTCACATGCCAGCAAAAAGACTGGGTTTTGAGAATAAACAGTGAAAGGCATTGAAGAATGCATTCTGGGCTGAGATTTCCCCTTTATTTGGTACAGTGGTATTTGAGGTGTGACTTCCATGATTTCCAAAAAATGCAAATATTGAACTACTAATGTCTATGTAACTAAGACATTAGGACTATTTTATGATCTGGAACAAATAGGTAATGTATTTTTTCTGATTGTTTTACTGATTTTTGCTATCTAAAGAAGCAAAGTGCAGGCCATTGCTCTGAAGGATAGACACTAATCTTCCCGTCATTGTCATTTCATTTTCATGCCTTAGATTCTCCCTGCCAACTGAAATGCCCCATACAAACCAGTCCTATTTGCCAGCATTTGGCCCATAACCTTCTAAACCTTTCTTATCATGTACCTGTCCAACTGTTTTGTAACAGTTGCTACTGTGCCTGTATTAATCACTTCCTTTGATAGCTCATTCCACACAGGTATCACCCATATCAGCCTTTGCTGGGGGAAAAACGTTGACCCTTAATTTTCTATTAATTCTTTCCCCTCTCACCTTAAACCTATGCTCTTTAGTTCATGATTCCTCAACTCTGGGTGCATTCATCCTAACTATGCCCCTTATGGTTTATACACCTCTATAAGATCCCCTCTTTGTCTCCTACACTGTGGCCTGTCCAACCTCTCCCCTATAGCTCAGTTCCTCAAGCCCTGGCAATCTTTGCTGCATTCTTTCTAGTTTAGTTGCATCTTTCCTGCAGCCAGGTGAGCAGAATTAAACGGAATACCTCGGTTACGGTTTCACTAGTATTCTGTGGAATTGCTCTTTGACCTTCCAACATTTATACCCAAAACTCTGACTTATGAAGGCAAGCATGCCAAAAGCCTCCTTCGCCCTATCCACCTGTGTCTGCACTCTTAGTGAACCACATACTCGTACTCCATGGCCCTGCTATTCATTGTGGAAGTTCTACATGCATTTCATGTTTCAAGTCAATTTATTGTTATAACAATATAATGTAGATAGGAATGAGACAACATTTCTCCAGACCAGGGTGTAAAGCACAGTAGTGCACATAACACATAGCATACAATAATTTATGAAGGCAAGGATAAAATCTACAGATGAAACACACACAAATAACAAACTGAAGTGCATTAATATTAAATATTGTAAGGCACAGAACAGATTAACCAATGACACTTTGAATATGATGCTGTAGGAAGTTCAGAAACCTAATGGCTTGGGGGAAGAAACTTTCTCATCCTGACCATTCTAGTTTTTATGTATCATAGTCTCCTGCCTGATGGTAGAAAGTGAAAGAGGATGCTGGATGGATGGATAGGTGGGATCCTAAGGGCCCTGTGTACACAGTGCTCCTGATAAATGTCCACTATGGAGGGCAGGGAGACCCCTACGATCCTCTCTGCTGTTCTCACAATCTTTTGTAGGGACTTCAGGTCCGATGGTTGACTACTCCCATACCAGATGGAGATGCAACTTGTCAGGGCACTCCCAATGGTGCTCTTGTAAAACACAGTTAAGATGGGGAGGGGAGCCTTGCTTGCTTCAATCTTCTTAGGAAGTGGAGGTGCTGCTGTGTTTTCTTGTTTGACTTTCGTAACACACTTATCGGAATTAAACCCTATTTGCCATTCCTTGGCCCACTTACTTGGCTAATCAAGAACCCCCCCCCCATAATTTATGATAACCTCTTCATCATCCATTACACCACATATTTTAGTATCATCTGCAAGCTTACTTTACATTCTTAACCAAATTGTTGATAGGATGACAAACAAGAATGGGCACACCACTAGTCACAGGCCTCCAGTCTGAGAAACAACTTTCAATCATCACCCTCTGTTTAATTCCATCTTACCATTTGTGTATTTAATTAGCTTACTCTTCCTGGATTCCATATAATCTAATCCTATCATGTGGAACTTTATCAAAACCTTACTGAAATACATATAAAGCACATAAGCCAATAAGCCTTGTGTGATACTAAGTTGCAAAGTTGAAATGATACCAGATTAGACCCATAATTTGTGCTCAGGAGGTTTTGTGTATTTAATAGTTCAGTAACATTTGAGTAATCTTGTAAATATATTGTTGATTTATTCTTTATGATTAATATTATATTGTTGATATTAATATTGTTGATTTATTCTTTATGATTAATTCATTATGGGTTATATGTGAAAGTAAGTGAGTTGCATGTGTCATGATGCTACCCTGAGACATGTGCGTGCCTTAAAGTAAAACATGAAGTTAGACTCACATTCCTGATTCTCTTGTTCTCCTTTGAACTGATGCTTTGAAGTTACAAAATATTACTGTGGTAATCAGGTTTGTTTCTTAAACGAACCTGAGATGACTACTGACCTGTTGAAGTGCAGCGAGACATTCGAGTTTTTTTTTAAACTGCAGTGAGGAACGGTTGACTTTTTAAAAAAGAAAAGCAGCCCAGCAAGTGGAGAGACAATCGAGGCAGAAAATGTGCAAATTCACGGGTTCATAAACAGTGAGTACCAGGTGATAATAATCATAAATAAAAATAGCTGGCTATGTCAGAAAGATTGACATGTTCGATTGCTCAGCAGGTACTGGTTAATATACTGAACTAATTGAGCAGTATTTCAAAGCAGATAAAAAAAGCCAATGAGAAATGAGTACTAATTTTGCTGAGTGCATTGAGTTTAAGTGCATACAGTTTGCTTCAAAGTTTTACTGCTCCAATCAAACCAGCCGAAATGAGCTTTGCTAATGTTGTGAAAGTAATGTAGGAACATTCAGAACCAAAATCTTAGTTGAGTGCAAAACACTTTAGGCTTCATAAGCAGAATCAAAAGGATGGGGAGTCTGTTTCAGCTTATGTGGTTGAACTGGATAGATTGTCTGAGCATTGTCATTTCAATGATGGGCTTAATGATGTACTGAACGATGCATTGAGAGATTGTTTAATATGGAATCTTACAAGAAAGCAATTAAAATCTGCTCCGAACTTAAGCACAACTTATATTTAAAAGAGTAATTGAAATAGCTGTATCAATAGAAGCTGAACACAGAGACACAAATGTGTTGAATGTGAGGAATGAAAGTGAGCATAAACAAAATTGCAACATCTAAACAGAAACTAGCTTGGCCAAAGAAATCGTGTTACCATTGTGGCAGGGGCTCACATCCACCAGATCAATGAAACTTGCAGAAAATGCAACTAACTAGGAAACATGCAAAGAGTATTTTGGCAGACAAAAACAAATGGACTGCACAGAGAAGAGAAAAACATAGTTAAGTTGGAGTTTCAAAAAGAGCATTAGACTGCACAGTGTTGATGACAAATCTGATAATGATGAGAGTGACAAGCATGACTGTGTAAGCATGAGACTTACAATGTGTAATCTAACAAAAGAACATCAGAATTGAATGGCAAATTAATTAAAGTGGAATTGGGCACTGACTCAGGTGTTTTGGTCATTCCACAAAATGAGTTTGAATAACATTTCAAAGATACTGAACTGTAGCCTGCAGATATCCAACTAAGAGCCTGTACAGAAGAAAGGATAACTCATGGGAATGACATTTGTAACAATGAAATACGACAACCAACAAGCCACATTAGGCTTGTATGTGGTAAAAACAGGAACCCCAGCATTGTGGGGCCATGATTGGTTGAGACAGCTACAACTTGATTGGAGATCCATTCACTGTTTCCATGCCACATCCCCTGTAAAAGCGTCAACTGAAACTGAATGAAGAAAGATAATGAATCTTGCAACAACTGTCTCCAAGCTGTACACTATGAACCGTTGCCCAACAGAGAGCAAACAGGTGTTGGTGTCAACCTCTGCTTCTGGTTGGAAAGTATTTTGGACCAAGGAAGCATGAAAGTGACAAAAGCATGTATATGACTAGAACTATTTTTGTAGGCAACATATCTGATATGTTAATCAGGCAGTTGATATGCAAAATATGGCTTGGTTTTAAGCTGGAAGACAGTTAAAGGAGCTTCAGGAAATCTGCAAGCATTCAGCTTTTGTGAGCATAAAGAACCTGAATCTACTCTGTGTGCATTAAGGTTATTGCATGAACATCAAGTGGGAAACAAAAAACTGCTTGTAAAAGTAGATGCAAAGATGATAGCTGAGAAAATCAGCAGCTGCTGGAAATCCAAGCAACACAAAATGCTGAAGGAACTCAACAGACCAGGCAGCATCTATGAAAAAGAGTAAACAGTCAATGTTTTGGGCTGAGACTCTACGTCAGGACTGGGAAAAGATGATGAGAAGTTAGAGCAAGAAAATGGGGGGGGGGGAGAGAAAAAAGTGAAGCCACAGGATAGAGGGGTGCCCTTTCAAAACAGATGTGGAGAAATTTCCAAAGGGTGGTGAAGTTGTGGAATGTGTTACCGCAAGCAGCTATGGAAGCCAGATCATCGGTTGTATTTAAGGCAGAGATTGATAGGTTCTTGATTGGACGTGGCATCAAAGGTTATGAGGAGAAAGTTGGGAACTGGGGTTGAGGAGGAGAGAAGAAAGGATCAGCCATGATTGAATGGCAGAGCAGACTTGATGGTCCAGATGGCCTAATTCTGCTCCAATGTCTTATGGTCTTAATGTCAGTTCATGGCCTCCTCTACTGCCACGATGAGGCCACACTCAGGTTGGAGGAGCAACACCTTATATTCCAGTCTGGGTAGCCTCCAACCTGATGGCATGATCATCAATTTCTCAAACTTCTGGGGATTCCCCCACTTCGTATACTACTATTTAGTATGCTGTGTGTATAATTGAGATGCATTCTCTATTGAGTTGGAGTTCATAGATAAGCAGGGAGGAGTTTTGTGTATTTAATATTTCAGTAATATTTGAGTAACATTCTAGATATATTAATTTTTTTGTTTAAATAATTCATTGTGTTATTTGTCAAAATAAGTAAATTGCATGCATCATAATGCTAGCACGTGATACGTGTGCGCCTTGCTTAAAGTAAACACAAAGTTAGACTCACATTCTTGGCTCTCTTGTTTTCCTTTGAATTAGTTTGGTGTTTTGAAGTTACAAAACATAACAGGTTTTTATTAAATCACTGAGTACCTACTTTGCACGGTACTTTCAGGACAGCTTGCTACTTGTGGATCAGCTAGTAGTACTTTTGCTTTTGAGTACAAGATTTTCCAGGTGAAGATTGTTTTTCCAAAGGGAACCACAAAAATCCAGGTTGATGCTCCAGTGCAGGTTTTGTTTAAACTGCTCTCTCAAATGGATATAAATTATCCCATGAAACTGCTTTGAAGAGGAGGGAGGGGGTTATCCTAGCTGCTCTGGCTAACATTATCCCCAAACTAGCATCATAAGAACAGATTGTTTGGTTGTAATTGTGTTGCAATTTGAGGGAGTTTTCTAGGGGGAGTATAGCTATTGCATATTATTTGCTGGAATCCTCCAAATTCAACTGATTCAAAGAGATAGTCAAAATCCTGCAAAGAGTGCAAGTTCCTTTAATGTGGGGTTTTCACTGTTCTGTGGAACTGAGAACCATTCTTTTTAACTTGCGACTTATTGTATCACATGTAACTGCACTTCAGAAAGCTCTGTTTCTTTAGTTGATTTGTCGAACTTGAATTGCTCCAAATTGCCATTACTGTAGATGAGTTGATTTCCTGCAAAGAGTTTCAAACTGTTTGGTGCTGAATAAGTTCTTGGTGTTTTGCAACATTACCCACTCTGCTTGGCATTTGGCTTACAGGTATTACGGCAAGAATCTCCTTGGCTGATGCGCAGCCCAGTGATTGTGCTTCCTTTTGAGAGATTCAGAAGATGCATTGACAACTAACTGGATTTTGTTCACAACTCAGAAGCGTGCAGGGATGCAAGAAGTCCATAAGCCCATTTTCATCTCACATAGTTCAGACTTTAGCTGAACCTTTTGTTCTCGATTAGCATATTGTTTTGCTCTATGCTGTTGCAGTGGTTTCACTGAAACCTTTCTTGGTTCACACCTTTTGCAGCCCCCCTCTGAATTTTGATGGAGTAGTTGGCTGAATAATACAAAGTCTTCGATTAATTATTCTTAATGAGGAACCAACTGAAACTGAGTTCATATTAGCTTGAGTAATTTGATTTAATTTATATAAGCAAACTAGGTATCAGAAAAATGATCAGTAAAACTTTTCATAAAGTTGTTGGATTGTTGTAAAACTCTCAAGAAGAAAATTTTTCTGCTTCCTGATGTGTGATTTTTAAGCCCTACATAATGACTGATTCTCATGTATCCTTTGAAGTAGCCATTAGATTGATGCAACAAATATTGACCTTGCAGTGGCTGAGTTATAAACAAGAAAAGATATGGTTGTATTTAGGCATTCACTGTTGGTTCAGACAGTTTCACACTGGAATCGCCGAGCAAACGTTTGTGCAGAATTATATGCTTTTAATGCAAATGTAGTCCATGTGTGTCACTGATCATGTAGGATCTTAGAAGAGAATGGCCATTTAAATGTTGGTGTTTAAGCAACCATTTTTCAACCAGAGATGGTGACATGAAAAGAATAAGACTGAGGAAATTGTACACTTACTTTGTTAAAAGCAAACATCAAAAAGGATCCAGTTTAGTTAGAGTGCAATCATTATTAGCAGGGCTGTGCTGTTGAAGAAGGTAGCTTTCTGTGGACTTGTCAACAGTGTGATTGATCAGGTAGTAATTCCACGGGTGGACTTCTCAAATGTAACTTAAGGCTTAAACTGAGATGAAAAATGTCCTTCACACGTACATCTTTCTTGTGTCAATAAATAAGTTTTACAAAGTGAATGTTGATCTGGGAATGCTGATACTATGTGAACTTAATTTGATCATTACTGCAATTATTAAAACCACTTTCTAATTGCATGCTGTTGAATATATGTAGGTGAAATAGCAAACTTTCAGGCAATCTAAGCAATGTGATACAGAAATGAGGAACATTAGATGTCTAGTAATTTTATTTCAGTGAGTTATGTTTTAATTCATTTCATACGTTTTGGGGATAGAATGGGACAGGGATATTGTTAGTTAAGTCAAAAGTGACACTTAATCTAAACTTGAGGCTACATCCAAGTAAACAGTTTGGAACAGCCGGGTTGTCAAACTAAATATGTTACCAAATCAATTAGAACAGCATCCATTTGAGCTTGGAAGTTTAACTGAAAGTCAATGGATTTCCTGAATGTTATAATATTCGCTAGTGAGAAAACATGACACCATTGAAATCACAGTCAAAGCCATCGTGTATTATTACCTCATACATGCTTTCTAGCATGGTTCTATGACCAGCTTTATTCACAGCGCTTTTGTTGAGAACAGAAATTCTTCGTGTACTGTGGATAAACCTTCTTGGCATGTCTGGACACTGGGATCTCAGGAGGCTCAGTATTGGCTCAGGTAGAGACAGGCAGATGCAAGACATTAGAAAAGACCTGCCTGTTGGACTTCATGTTGGGCTTAACAAGAGGTGGTGAAAGGCACCATCGCCCTTGGCTGTTTTGCTTCAGGATCCGTCTATGGCTCTACCCAAGACATTGTAGGATCTCACAGTTGGCATAAGACAGGTGCCAGAGTCAAGCATGTCTCTAAGCGGTGGCAGAATATTCTCAAGGGTGAGGACAAGCAGCCAAATGTCATTATTCAAATTGGTGCAAACACATAGGTTAAAAAAAGGCATAAGATCCTGTGAAATGAGTAAAGGGAGTTAAGAAAATATTTAAAAAGCAGAATTAGTGATCAAATGCTTGGCTGAGGAGATGGTGTAGGTGGCACGATCTCCTCTAGAACAGGGGCGATCTGTACAAGAAGTAAGGTTTGCATTTGAGCTGGAGGGTGACTAGTATCCCAGCCGGCAAATTTGCTAGTGCTACTAGGGAGGGTTTAAACTAGATTGGACGGGGTTGGGACCCAAATCAGTAGAAAGGACAATGAGAAGTCAGGGAAAATATTGTTGCTATTGAGAGCATTTAGTGGTCAGGATAGCTAAAAGGAAAGGAAAGACTATGGTTCAAACTGCATTTATTTCATTGTAAGAGACTTATCAGGTAAGGTGATGAATTCAGCATATAGATTGGCTCTAGGGATTAGGATACTATTGTATAATTGAAACATGTTTGAGAGAAGGGCAAGGCTGACATCTCAAGGTTCCAGGATACAGATGACCAAGGTACAGCTAAGAGAGTAGGGCAAATTGCCTTTTTGATAAGGAATGACATAACTCCAGTACTTGGAGAAGATATTCCTGGAAAATCATCCAAGCAGGCCATACGTGTAAACTTAAAAACAAGAAGGAGGTGAGAGTATTATAAACTTTACAATAGTCAGATATGTATGGAGATTACAGATACTTGTAAGAATAGTAGGGTAGCATTAGTGGGAGATATTAACTTCCCTAATATTGGATGGGCCATCTACAATGTGAAGGGCTTGGACAAAGTGGAATTTATTAAATGTGTCCTGGAAAGTTTCCTTATTTAATATATAGAGGACTCGAATAGAGAGGGTGCATTCTTAGAGAATGAGGTATGGCAAGTGATTGAAGTGTCTGTTGGGGAACACTTTGAGTTCTGTGACCATAATTCTACTATTTTTAATATAGTTATGGAGGAAAAATAGGATTAGTCCAGAGGTTAAAGTCCTAAACCAGCGTGGGGTCAATTTTGGAGACATTAGTAAGATCCAAGATGGCAGCGTGACTGGTTACTGGAACTGCTTATCTGTTATTTGTGAAGTGGGGTGCCATGCGCAATCATAATCGATTGAAAACGGACGTGGAAGCACGGAGAAACATTGGGAAATTCCAGGAAGACCTTCTTCGTTGCTGCTGTGAGGTCCGGGACTCTGCTGGGAAGAACAGGCCCCCAGTCCTCGGGGTTGCGTTGCCGATGGTCGTTGGCGGGGCCGTCTTAATATGCTCAGCAGAGGATGGTGCTCAGAGAAGCTGTGCCGGTGGGGATGGTCGTTGGCTCGGAGGTTCGACAGACTCAGGTCGCTTTCGGTGTGTGCTGCGTCTGCGAGGCTGAGTCGGGCGGCACCTTGGAAGTCCATAGCGGGGGTATTCCCTTCTGCCGCTGGCGTGGGATGGCGAGTCTGTCGGGACCCTGGGGACTTGTGGAAACTGTGGTGATTTCTTTTGAACTTACAGTCCTTTAACATCTTGGAGTATTTTTACTGTGCCCATAGTCTGTTTTTTTAATCAATTATGCTATTGTTTGCACTGTTGTAACTATATGTTGTAATTATATGGTTTTGTGCAGGTCTTGTAGCTTTGGTTTTTGGTCTTGTTTTTGTCTAGTGGATTTGGAGCTCCTTTCCGGGGAACGCACTAGACGGTAGCGCGATATTAATACGCAGCAGTCTCTCTGGACTCTGGATTGGGGATTGCCAAATGTTACGTGGATTTTCTGGTGTAGTCTGTTTTGTCATATGCTTTTGTGATATCATTCTGGAGGAATGTTGTCTCATTTTTTAACTGCATTGCATTTGTGGTTTCCGAATGACAATAATCTGAATCTGAATCTGAATTTTAAGCAGGATCTTGCAAAAGTCAATTGGGCGAGACTGTTTGCCGGTAAAGGGATGATTGGCAAGAATGAGATTTTTTAAAAATATGTGATACCAAGAGTGCAGGGGGAGCATGTTCCTGCTAGGGTGGAGAGCAAGGGTGAAGTTTAGGAGACTCTGGTAGGCAAATGATACTGTAGCTCTGGTAGGAAAAAGAAGGCATACATTGGTTTAGGCAGTCAGGTATAAGTGGACTCTTCGATTAACTACAGTGGATTCTGGTTAATTGGTCCATCAGTTAATCAGGGCAGCCACTTATTTGGGACAACTCTTAAAGAACAAAAACTAATTGGGAGAATAGCCAGGCTTCCCTTTGTTGATTTGAGACACTATGCTGCTTAATTGGGACAGAAGACTGATGTCGAACAGTCGTGTGAGCTTGTGTGGTTGTTGGCCACTACACCATGCTTCGAGCAAGCAGTTTTAAAAATAGCATTGGTTGCATGTGTTTGTGTTTAAACAGTGTGATTTTTGTCATTCATGGTGAGAAATAAGCAGTAAGAAAATTTAGAACTGTTTTGCTCACTGCGGTTTCAAGCATTCAGATTTGGAGATGCCAGAAACGACTGGGAGTGAAAATAAAACTATTTCAATACTTTTACAAGTTAAGAACTATGAAGAATTTGAAAAGTATTGACTATCATCTTGAATGTTACAATGAAAATGAAGATTGGATGAATGTAATCCTCGAAAGGATTATATGAAGGCAGTCCGTTATCTGCACTAGGTGTCTAAGCTGATTTTGTTCATTTACAGTCAATCAAAAGAATATGGCAGTGTACTGGTTGCTCATTGTATCTGACAGACAGTGAAACCTATGCAGGAGAGTATTTAAAGTGGAAAAGCCATTGCACTGTGACAGTTCCATTCTCCTGATCTCGGAAGTCAGGGTCCAGTGGTACGAGTAGTCGTCACAAACTGACTTCTTCTTTTGATGCAGTGGATAAGCATGACTTTTTCTGTGCACTGGTCTCCATGAAGCATGGCAGGACTGCTTTCTTGGTTGTTGGATCTTACTGTTGATCTCATCTGCCTAATCTACTGGAGCTGACTTCATATGCTCGGACAGACATGTCCCTATTTCACTGGGGTATGAGGCCTGCCGGCTACCCCCACCTGGTTTAGCCTGCCTGTCAAAGCAGTGTCCCAGGGTGTGGCTGCAGTTACGTGTAAACAAGTACTTAGAGCCAAAGATGGGAGCTGAGTGTCTGGTGGGGACCAAAGGTGAGTGAGCTGCCCCAGAGTGGACACGACAAACACCTTCACCAAAGGTGGTACTCTTTCGTGAACACCCTATACATATCAGTGTACACCAAATGAATTCCTCCTTTGATAACCATTAGAAACTAATACAGTTTTATAGTACTTTAGTAGCATTCATCGTGTTCTAATTGATCCTGCATTTCATTTAAATGCATAATTTGTTACTCAGTTAAACTGTAGTTTGTCTAGCTTTATAATTATTTCTGTGAAAGTTCGGCTAATTGAAGCAGCTGCTTAATCGGACCAAAATGTACTAGTTCTGATGTGTCCAAATTAACTGGAATCCGTTGTGTGAAAAATGTAGGAGTGCATTTGAGGGAAATCAGGAGGGTAAGAAGAAGGTATAAGCTGGATCTGACGGGCAGAATTAAGGAAAATTACAACACATTCTTTAAGTATATTAAAAGTAAAATTGTGGCTAGGGAGAGAATAGGTAATTAATGTGTGGATCCACAGGAGATGGGCAAAATATTAAAAGAATAATGATCCCCTGCAGTTTGCCTACCAGAAGCACATTGGAGTCAATGATGTTGTCATCTACCTGCTGAGCAGAGCCTACTCCCATTTGGATAAGCAGGACAGCACTGTGAGGATCATGTTTTTTGATTGCTCAAGTGCTTTCAATGCCATACAGTCCTCATTGCTGGGGGAAAAAGCTCCATTCAAAGCAGTTTGGCACTTCCATTGTATCCTGGACAATGAACTACCTGACTGGCAGACCACAGTTTGTGCAGCTTCAGAGCTGTGTGTCAGACATGGCTATAAGCAACACTGGGGCCCTATTGGGGACTGTTTTGACTCCCTTCCCATTTACCCTGTATACCTTGGACTTTAGATACAACACTGAATCATGTCATCTGCAGAAATTCTCTGATGACTCAGCAAGAGTTGGGTGTATAAAGGGAGGACGGGAGGATGAATACAGGGTCCTGGTGGAGGTCTTTGTCAGATGGTGCAAGCTGAATCATCTGCAGCTCAAAATCAGTAAGACAAAGGAGATGGTGATGGATTTTAGGAAGACTATGCCTGCACTGCTCTCTGTTACTATTGATGGCGAGGACATGGATGTGATGAGGACCTACAAGTACTTGGGGGGTGCACCTGGATGACAGACTTGAGTGGAGCACCAACACACAGGCTGTGAACAAGAAGGACCAGCGTCACCTCTACTTCCTGAAGAGACTGAGGTCCTTTGGAGTATGCAGGCCTCTTTCACATGTTCTACCGGTCTGTTGACACCAGTACAGACTAGTGGTGTTGTGCTGGGGCAATAGTATCAACACAGATGGTGCCAAGAGGCTCAATAAACTGATCAGAAAGGCTGTCTCTGTTCTAGGAGTCCAACTGGACACACTGGAGGCTGTGGTAGAACAAAGGACCCTACGGAAAATCCTGGCAATTCTGGATGATGTTTCTCACCTTGGTTGAGCAGAGGAACACTTTCAGTAAGACTAAGACAACAGTGTTATTTCAAAGAATGCTATATGAGGTCGTTCTTACCCTCTGCCAATAGGCTCTATAATGAGTCACCCTGTAGCCGGGGAAGTGATGAACCCTCCTGTTAGACTGTTTGAAGTAACTTTTTTTAAAAAAAAATTTCTTCTCTTCCAGTATTTATGTATATGTGGTCTTGTGTTGGTGCATGGCCAAGTGGTTAAGACGTTTGTCTAGTGATCTGAAGGTTGCTAGTTCGAGCCTTGGCTGAGGCTGCGTGTGTGTCCTTGAGCAAGGCACTTAACCACACATTGCTCTGCGATGACACCGGTGCCAAGCTGTATGGGTCCTAGTGCCCTTCCCTTGGACCACATCGGTGCCAAGCTGTATGAGTCCTAATGCCCTTCCCTTGGACAACATCGGTGCCAAGCTGTATGAGTCCTAATGCCCTTCCCTTGGACAACATCGGTGGTGTGGAGAGGGGAGACATGCAGCTTGGGCAACTGCCTGTCTTCCATAAAAAAAAAACTTGCCCAGGCTTGTGCTCTGGAAACTTTCCAAGGTGCAAATCCATGGTCTATTGAGACTAACAGAGGCCTACCTACCTATATGTGGACTTGTATTGCTACTGTGACACTGTAATTCCCTTTGGGATCAATAAAGTATTTAATCTAATCAGTTTTTACTGTGGAAAAAGTGATGGATGCTAATAAAATGAGGGAAATGAGTATACATGTCTTGGACCACATATCATGGAGGAGGTCTTAGTATCAGTTAAGGTGGATAAATCCCCAAGTCCTGAATAAGTGCATCCTTGAACCTTGTGGGAGGCTAGGGGAAGAAATGGTGAAGGCCCTTTCAGAGGTCTTTAGCCTCATCTTTAGCCTCAAGTGATGTTCCAGAAGACTTTGAGGGTAGCTAATGTTGTACTGTTATTTAAGAAGAACAGCAAAGACAAGCCAGCTACTGCTGGTCAGGGAGTCTAAAATCAGTTGTAGTTAAATTACTGGAGGAGATTCTAAGAGAGACAATCCGTCAGCATTTAGAAAAGGGGTTCTGAATCTGGGGTTCATGAACCCCTTGCTTAATGGTATTGGTCCAATGCATGAAAAAGGTTGGGAACTCCTGATTTAGATAGACAGGGTCTAAATAAAAATATTCATTGTTAGTGAGTTTTCTGGAGTTATGTGAATATAGCAAATATTAATTCAAACAAGAACCAGTCTTCAGAGTTTAATGTGGATTGTAAATTGCAAGCAGTAAATTGAAATTAAAAGCACATCTTTGCAAATAAACAGGTTGACCCACAGAGTAAGATATAAAGCATTAAGACAGTGGGGTTTTATTACTTGGCCTATGTCCAGCCAGACAACGTGGGCTAAGTTATTTGCACCATTGTGACTCGAGTTCAAGCTGGCAGTCCAGACTGATGTTGTCACTTAGAATATAAAACATGGTCACAGGTAAAAGTAATCAATGTTTTTTTTGTGTACTCTGGATATGTGTGTACTTGGAGACAGAGTTGTCTCTATGAGCACACAAATATTTTGACAGAGTCTGGCACTTGACATTACTTTTGGGTGTCTGGCTCTATGCCTTCGGAAGCTTTTAACTGTGTGAATTACTTTAACAGAGATGTTTGAATATTCAAAAGTGCCCCCCCACTACATATATGTAATTCCAATGAAGCTTTGTCAACCCAAAGTATTGAAGTAACTATTGAAATTGTATTGAATCACCTTCAGTTACCTTTGTTCTTAAGGCATAAAAATGTGATGTACTTTGGAGTTTGTGAACCTGTAAAGCCTCTGCCCAGAGTGTCTCCATGAGAATGTATGTTTGTTGTGATGATTAAAGACTTCTCTATCATCAGCTTCAGTGTCTCTCCGGTGACTTCAATCACAGGCTCAACAGTCAGCATGGCTTTATGCATGGGAAATTATGTATGTCAAATTTCTTAGAATTTTTGGAAGAGAAGGAACTAGAGAAAAAACACAAGTTGAATTTGGCAGAGGATACATTAGGGGAAATTAAAATAATTAGGAATGAAATAAATAATTTGGCTACGCAAGAAATCAGGAAAAACAGTACCCTACACAATGCCCTACAAGACATCTTTAAATGTAAAATACCCTTGGAGAGTAAGACCATATATTTTGGATATATACCTCAAGAATGGTTGAAAAGAGATAAATATTTAATGAATATACTGTTGGTGGCTGGTAAAAAGACTCTTACTAGGAAATGGTTATCACAGGAGAGCCCAACTTTAAATACATGGATGGAAATTACAGTGGACATTTACAAAATGGAGAAGATAACAGCATCTGTTAACCATAAACTGGAACAATTTGATTCATACTGGGAAAAGCGGTTTAACTACATAATGCCTCATAGGCCTGATTTTGTTCTCACAAATCAATGAATCTGTTGTAAAAAAAAGATCACTCCCTACTTGTACATAGTTCTTTCTTTTTACTTGTTTTTTCTTTCCACTCTTTTCTATAAGTGTATACCTCAGATAAATTCTTTGTGGAGATTTGTGATATATATGATTATATGATATATATGTACAATGTCTGAAATACATCTTATGGAAATGTTTGATGATGAACTTCAATAAAAAAATAAATTACAAAAAAAAAAGAATTTTTGGAAGAGGCAATCAAGCGGAAAGTTGAGCGTAGGGCAGAGGACATTGTCTATATAGATTTTAGCAAGTCCCATGCTGCTCAAGGGTCCCTTGATGTTCATAATTTATATAAACAATATGTATGTACACGGCAAGGTTCGTAAGTTTACGGATAATACTAAAGTAGGTGGACAGTGAAGTATAATTTCATCAAAATTATAGGGTGATCTTGATCAGTTAGGTAAATAGGTCAAACATCGGTAAGTTGCTTTCAATTCAAATAAATGTGATGTGTTGCATTTGGGAAATTATATACGGTGAATGGTTTGGCCGTGGTGGGTATTGTGGAACAGGAGGACCTGGGAGATTTAGATTATGGATTAAATGGTTTTGTGGCTAAATTTGCGGATGACACCAAGGTAGGTGGAGGAGCAGGAAGTGTTGAGGAAACGGAAAGGTTGCAGAGAGACTTGGTCAGTTTAGGAGAGTGGGCAAAGAAATAGCAGATGAGATACAATGTTGAGAATTGTACAGTTGTACATTTTGGAAGAAGAATCAATGGGGCAGATTATTATTTAGATGGGGAGAAAATTCAAAAATCAGAAGCGCAAAGGGACTTGGGGGTCCTAGTGCAGGATACCCTAAAGGTTAACCACCAGGTTGGATCGGCAGTAAGGAAAGTGAATGCTATGTTGACATTCATTTCAAGAGGAACAGTGTATAAGAGTAAGGAGGTGTGATAAGGCTCTATGGGGCACTGGTGAGACCTCATTTGGAATACTGTGTGCAGTTTTGGGCCCCCTATCTTAGAAAGGATGTGCTGATGTTGGAGAGAGTTCAGAGAAGATTTACTAGGATGATTCCTGGAATGCAGGGACTAACATATGAGGAGCGTTTGTCGGCTCTTGGATTGTATTCATTAGAGTATAGAAGAATGAGAAGGGATCTCATAGAAACATTTTGAATGTTGAAAGGGTTGGACAGAGTAGATGTGGAAAGGCTGTTTCCCTTGGTGGGTGAGTCCAGGACAAGAGGTCACAGTCTTAGAATTAGAGGGTACCCATTTAAAACAGAGATGAGGAGAAATTTTTTTAGCCAGAGGGTCGTGGATTTATGGAATTCATTGCCACATACAGCTGTGGAGGCCCAATCATTGAGGGTGTTTAAGGAAGAGATTGATAGGTATCTAATTAGTCAGGGTATTGAGGGATATGGGGAAAAAGCTTGAAATTGGACTAGATGGGAGAATAGTTTAGCTCATGGAGTGGTGGAGCAGACTCGATGGGCTGAATGGCCTACTTCTGCTCCTTTGTCTTGTGATTACAAGGACATAGTCTGCTGAAAGTGGTATCACAGGTAGACAAGTGGTGGAGATGCTTGGCATGTTGGTCTTCTGTCAAGACTCTGAGTGTAGGAATTGGGACATAATGTTGCAGTTGTACCAGATGTTAGTGGGGCCACACGGAGTATTATCTACAGTTTTGGTCAGCTGCTATTGGGAAGACATAGAAAGCATAAGTTAAAGCTGGGAGCTAAATGATTTAAAAAGGACCTGAGGGACAGCTTCTTTTAACTTATAGGAATGAAGCTGCCAGAGAAAGTCGTTGAAGCAAGCCCAGTAACATCACGTAAAAGATGTTCAGATAAGTACATGAGTAGAAGTGATACGAGCCAAATGTGAGGAACTGTAATTAACTTGGTGGGCATTGTGGCCAGCATGGATGAATTGTGCTGAAAGGCCCATTTCCTTGCTATATTACTGTTTGACTCTGTGACAGTGACTGATGACTTGTTTGTCAGGGCTGGCAACTATATCAACATTATTTGTGATGAAGTGGTCAGGCAAAGTGAGTAGGTTAGAGATGAAATGAGATGTACATCAGCTCTGGCAGGGTTTACTGGCATCAGTTCTTGCAAGGCGAAACCTAACATCGTAAATGGTTGTGATGCTTCACTCCCAGATGAGCTCAGTGCCTTTTATGCACGCTTTGAAAGGGAGAATAAACCTACACCTGTGCAAATCCCTGAAGCATCTCGCAACCCTGTGATATCTGTCTCCGAGGCTGACATAGGAACATCTTTCAAGAGGTGAACCCTCACAAGACATTAGCCTCTGATGTGTATCAGGAAGAGCACTGAAAATGTGCCAGCCGGTTGGTTGGAGTGTTTAAGGACATTTTCAAACTTTCATTGCTGCAGTCAGTTTCCCACCTGCTTCTAACGAGCTCAGATCACATGGCTGCCCAAGAAGAGCAGGGTGAGTTGCTTCAATAACTATCATCCAGTTACACTCATATCCATCGTGATTAAGTGCTTTGTGAGGCTGATCGTGGCTAAAATAAAAAGGACCTGGACCTGCTGCACTTTGCCTACTGCTGCAGTAGGTCTATGATGGATGCAGTCTCACTGGCTCTCCACTTGACCTTGGACTACCTGGACAACAGCAATACCTACAGGCTCCTGTTTATTGATGACAGCTCAGCGTGCAACACCCTCTGGACAAATCAATAAGCTTCAATACTTGGGCCTCTGTACCTGCCTGTGCAACTGGATCCTTGACTTCCTTATCAGGACATCACAGTCTGTGCAGAATGGGAATAACACCTCCCCGCTGACAATCAATACTAACACATCTCAAGGATGCGTGCTTAGCTCACTGCTCTATTCTCTCTACACGTATGACTCTGTGGCTAGGCGCAGCACAAAGGTCATCTACAACTTTGCCAATGACATCTTTTGTTGGCAGAATCTCAGTTGGTGACGAGCAGGTGTACAGGAGTGAGCTAGATCGGCTGTTTGGTTTTGCAACAACAATCTTGCACTCATTACTAAGATGAAGTAATTTATTGTGGACTTCAGGAGGGGGAAGTCTAGGGAACCCATACCAGTCTTTATTGAGGGGTTAGCAGTGGAAAACATGAGCAGTTTCAAGTTCCTAGGTGTCAGCATCTTGTAAGATCTATTCTGGGTTCAACATATTGATACAATTATGAGGAGGACACACCAGAAGCTATATTTCATTAGGAGTTTGAGGAGATTTGTTATGTCAGCAAAGACTCTAACTAATCTACAGATGTACTGTGGAGAACATTCTAACTGGTTGCATCACCGTCTGGAATGGAGGGACCTCTGCACAGGACCAGAAAAAGCTGCAGAAGGTTGTATCACGGGCACAACCTTCCCCACCATTTTCTACGAAAGTGGATTCAACAAAAAGGAAGCATCCATCATAAAGTACCCCCACCACCCAAGATGTGCCCTTTTTTTTTCTCTTTCATGACCTTCAGGGAGGAGGTACAAGAGCCTGAACATTTTTGTTGAAATTCAATGTTTTTGGAACAGCTTATTCCCCTCATCAGATTTCTGAATGGACAATTAACCTATGAACATTAACTCACAACTTTTACACTCTTTTTGCGCTACTCACTTAATTGTTTAAATATATATTATGTATTATGCTGCACTGCTGCTGCAAAACAACAAATTTCATAACGTATGTCAGTGATAATAAATCTGATTCTGAAACCAAGTAAGCTTGTGGGCCTGGATGGTTTCTCACAGTGTGTGATGTCATCAGGTTCTTGTACTTGGCAATCAAGGGGACCCCATATTCATCTAGTGGACTTGCTGCTGGTAGATACTTCTCCTTTAAAATGTGGCATGTGAGGGAGATGCCAATGAAACTCTGGAAGGTGAGGACCAGATGAGCAAGTACTTGGTGTACTTCGAATACCCCAACATTTGGTAGCAACCTTCAGAATGTATAAGTTTTGCTGTGCTGCAAGATTGAAATCACAAGGCACAAATCACAGCCTCTCAGATGGATGAAGGTGGTGATGGATGGAAATCTGTTTCTGACTGGAGGTTCCCTTGAGCTCCTTTGGTTCTGCTTTCTGAAAAGTAGATCCAAAATCCATCCTACTTCCACTCTTGCCCTAACGTAAGAGTTGCATGCCTTGTGCAGTTTTCCATTGTTTGGTGCTAATTATGTCTTACTATGTCATGCATTAGATACTAAACAAAAATGTGCAAGAGCAGGCAGTGCAGAAATATTTTCATGCAAGTCAAAATAACAGGAGCTTAGTGCACACCTATTGTGTATTCCTACATCTTGAGTTTTCCTACCATTCCCATAAAGTGCAACCTCTGATGGCTCTAGTTGAATTAGAGAGCACTACCCAGATGCTGAAATGGCTTCAGATGATGTCTTTGTCCTCTGCAGCCAATGAGAGATGCCTTAGACGGCTGCTACTATGCCAGGTGGCATGTATGTGCAATAGGTGAGTAGTGGGAGTATTTTAATAAGAACTGCTGATTTCAAATCCTTTCTTGTTATCTTCATTCTTGTGGCCCATTGGTTCTCCCCTGCTTGCTGTGGTTTGGTAGGCAGTCTGCTGGGATTATTGGGCGATGAGGAGCCGTGGCTGGGATATCTAACAACTTAATCAAGGACATTTAATGGTGAAGGCCTGCATTTAATGTATTGCTACATTTGATGTTTCTGCCACTGGTCATGAACAATGACATATTGAAAAGGTCTATGACATACAGGCCTTTCATGCTTAAGGCACTCCTCCAACCTACAGAGGGCGGCAGAGTCAGCTGCCATACTATCCTAGCATTACTTCCGTTCTGCTCAGCAACAGATCCTACATCTTCAATGAAGTTCCTGTAGCTACGATTTGTTGGTGTTTATGTGATGTGTGAGTCATCATTCAGGCAGTTCTCTTTTAAAGATGAGCTTTGGACTGGTACACAAGCCTGTGTCCTGTGATGGTGAAGGTGTGTCATCTTGCATCATTTTCTGTGTGATACTAGGCTCAGTCGGACATTCAAAAACATGACTTGGAACTCTCAAGGCAAAAATATTTAACGTTATCACCATGTGCATTATTAATTTTCACCCACTGTTAATACAAAATCAGCAAGTGAAAGCTGAATGCTTGTGTGGCTGAATGAAATTGAATTTTACCACCATACACATTCAAATTGTGGTTTCCGTATCCCTGTGTGTAGTAGGCCTGCATTGAGGAGTCCTGTTTGTTTCCAGATGGCTGTCTCACCTGAAGAATTGGATTGCACGAATGCCTAAGCCTCACCTTTCTCGGTTTTACCCCAGTGCTTTGCATACTCTTATGAAAGAGGGAAACAAGGAGTATTAGAGTGAAATGTAACAGTCTATTAAACAGAAATGGAAAATCTTTGTGGCAACAGACCATTATATAGAGGTGTGATATCGCACAGAGATGTTAAAATTCAGCGGTAGTTGATCTAATGGGGTTATGAGTAAGGTCATAAAGAGATTTGTGGGTGTGTGCAGTGAGTCAGTGTACTGAATGATGTGCTACAGAATACTAGGAAAACAGAGCAATGGAGTTTGATTAATATGCATGTTAGGTAATTATACCACAGTATTTACACTTCCTAATCTAGTGCTGAATCATGCACTGATTTCCATGGTAGTTTGCAATCTCAAACTTCCAGTTGTTTTGCCACCTTCTAGTTGTAGAAAACTTCATCTTGTTGGCAGGAAAAATGTGGCTGTAGATCTCTTACTCACGGGGGCATTACTTCTGGTAATGCCCCCTGCCACACCCCTTCACCATTTTTTCACTTATATCCTTGCCTGCCCATTGCCTCCCTCTGGTGCTCCTCGACCCTTTTCTTTCTTCCATGGCCTTCTGTTCTCTCCTGTCAGACTCCCCCCTTCTCCAGCCCTGTATCTCTTTCACCAATCAACTTCGCACCTCTTTACTTCATTCCTCCCCTCACGTTTTAAATCTACTGCTCGTCTTTTTTTCCTCCAGTCCTGCCAAAGGGTCTCGGCCCGAAACATCAGCTGTACTTTTTTCCATAGATACTGCCTGGCCTGCTGAGTTCCTCCAGCATTTTGTGTGTGTTGCTTGGATTTCTTCCATCTGTAGATTTTTTTCTCGTTTCTACATTCATTACTGTTTGCTTACAGCAAGTAATCAGTAATTTAGGGGTATCCTTTATCTTCCCTCTGGGTACCTAATAGAAACGTCACCAAACAACATGTTTTCAGTGTCCTTTAAAATGTGAAATCATAAGAATGGGAGTGCCAATGTGTGTGTGTTCTTGTTTCTGCAACATCTTTACATCAAGAGTAAATTGAAATTGCTTACCTTGATTTATAATGTTTTAAAAATAAAATTGTCAAATCTGGCTAATGTACATGTAGATTGTGCAGAATTTCCTACTTTTAAGATGAGCCTTGGTCTTCATGTTTTGAAGCTATTAATCTCAAAGTTCAGCCAGCTGGCTAATACAGAACCGTGCATGGACTTGCTCACATTAGAAGGAGGTACTCCGCCAAAGTGGTTTAGATTGAATTAGTTCCCACATATATTACATCGATAAGTAGAACAGTACTTTAAGCTATTCATGTAATGACAAATGACTGAGAAGGTTTGCAGTCATGCACGTATTTTCTTCCAGCTTTTTAATTGGGTGTTGATATGCATGTGTGTTTCTGAACTTTCATCAGAATTCTTGTATTCTGTTTACTTTTCAGTCAGTTTTGTGCACCACAACATTATGTTACTCATCATTGTCAAGGTAACATTACCAAAACTTGGTTGTAATTTAAAGACCTTTTAGGAACTCTCTCAGGATCAAGGATGACTTATTTCCTCAGTAGTTTTGTGAGTTATAGGATGGTTAAAAAGGCCAAAGCAGGAACCAGAGACTCTTCCACAGATGGGTCAGATGGTGATTGGTGGAGGGGGTGGATAGGTACTTTGTCAGAAGGTGCACTGCTTCCATCACTTGTTCCAGCCTCTGTGTACTCCTGATGTATGCTCTTGAGATTCTCAATGTCTGCAGAATGCTCTTTCTCCACTTTGAGTGGTCATGGGCTAGAGATTCCCAGAAGTCAGTAGGTTCATTGCATTTTAGGAGCTTTGAGCACCTCCTGAACGTTTTCCTCAGTCCATTGAGTAATCATTTCCCGTGATACAGCCAGGAATAGAATGTCTGCTTGTGGAGTCTGGTGTTGGGCTTGCAAATCATTTGGCCTGGATTAAACAAGCTGAGAGACTGTAACTGAAGGAAGAAAATCGCACCAACGAACAATGCGACATCCTCAAGATCAGGGTTTCTCAACTGGGCTCCACATGAGATAGTGATTTTAAAAAAAATAAACATTTTTTGAACTTTGCGCAATGCTAGCACTAGCAGTGGTGGGCAGTGAATGAGCAGCCCCATTAGCAATCTCGTTAGAGGTCTCTCAGCCCAGTATGACAATGTGCAGTAGGACCGTGTTTATTTGCTTTAGTCTGGAGGGGAGGACAGTAGGCTGATGGGGAGCATGAAGTGTGTTTTTCATACATTGAGTGGTCTTGCCAGATTTGAGTTGTGATGTCAGCCTCTCCCTGTGTAAAATACACAGGGGTATTTTATTTACCCCTGTATATTACAGACATGTCTGATGGTCCAGTGTGGCGATTTTTGACAATGAGGTGTGAGATGCAAGAGGAGGATTCTAGGCCGACGAACAATTCTGATAAGGTTAATTATAAAGAATTACAGTCTTCTGAGTCATTTCACTGCTCTAGTACAACAACAGACACAAAAAAAGACTGTCTTTACAATGAAGACTACTTATAAATGAATTTTACATGAACTCATGATCCAGGTTGTCTTCTTCCATTGTGGCTAGTCTGTGCAAACAATTTACAAATACAGCAATGGCTCCAGCAAAATTGAAAAGGCACTTAACTATAAATCACAGCCATATGCACATAAAAGTGCTGATTATTTTTAACGGCTATTGGAATTGCAGAACAAAACGAGTAAAGTTTTTGTTAATAGAGTCACAGTCAGTAAAAGGTTTCACGAAGCAAGTTATTTAGTAACAGAACTTGCTACCCAGAAAAGGAAAAATCAAACAGTTGGTGAGAATCTAATAATGCCAGCATGTAAAATCATAGAGGGTAAAATGCTAAGACAAGATGCAGTATGAGAAATTGAAAAGGTTTCACTCTCAAGCAGTACGTTAAGTTGTAAATGATGGTGAAATTCAAGAAAACTTTTTCTGTTGCAAATAGCTGCCTGAAACAAGCAAAGGCCAAGATATATCTGGAAACAAAATGTCTGCCTTGGAGGAACTGTGGTGGCATCTGTACTGATGGTGCCCATCAATGGCTGGCTCCATGAGAGGTTTTGTTTCTGATTGTGTTAGTGTTGCTGATTGCCTTGAGAGGTAGTCCAAGTCTGAGACACATTTAGCAACACTTGTTACTGTTCCTCTCTACACTTTGTGGCACATCAGGCAGCAACCTTGCCATTTCTTTAGCATTTGTCTTTTTTTTAACGGGGTTGAGTTGCTAGCTCAACGCTCAGCCCAGCACAGATGGAAAGCGAACAAGGAACTGGCCGAATTCAAACCTGAGACCACTCGCCTCGAGTGTAGATGCTGTTATATCAGTGGCCAGGATGTACTAATCACTACTGTTGTGTAAACCACGAGT
This sequence comes from Hemitrygon akajei, assembly GCF_048418815.1. Taxonomy (NCBI): domain Eukaryota; kingdom Metazoa; phylum Chordata; class Chondrichthyes; order Myliobatiformes; family Dasyatidae; genus Hemitrygon; species Hemitrygon akajei. The sequence continues at coordinate 60,898,499 of NC_133125.1, forward strand.
TTTGTGCCAGGTGTGAGTTCTTAATCTTCTATACCCTTTTCCTCAATTGACCAAAGGCTTCATTGATCCAGTGGTGAATTTCATCATCAATTTTTGCTCTCACTATGAAGTGGCTCCTGAGATATGCAAGGATGCCTATGTGTTTTTTTGGGGGGCCTTGCTGTGCATCTTTATTGTCAGGGCAGTGTGAAGTAACAGGCAAGTTGGCAGATCCATGCCTTGCAGATGTTGAGTGAAAGGACCAAATCTTTGTCTACTTCAATGAAAGGGACAACGGTACCTGGTGCTCCGTATCTTAGAGTGTGCAAACATAATTGTCATCTTTGCAGTACAGCTCAGCTACTGGCCTTGGTTCTATAATGTGCTTTCTGTTGGTTTTGAAGATTAACTCCACTCTAGCTGAGGTGAGATGCAACGTTGCAGTCAGGAAAACTGATAGAAGTGTTCTGGCAGCAACGTAGTTAAAGATTAGTTCTGTTATAAATCCTTTGGTTAATATCATAGCTTGCATGTCATCATGGATAAAGTATAAGTCAAAGACAAGTTTTTGTGGGCTGCTAAATTTGAGGAGATTTCTCTGCAGACCTTCCTGATTGATGACATGGAAAGAAAGGCTAATGCTGCTGACCACATTCTTCAGTGAAGACCAGAGCACAGGTGAAAAGTGGGAAAAGACCATGGATAGTTGCAAGCTGGTTTGCACATACTGGTCACACCTAAACTTGTGCCCATTAATGCTGTGAGTCTGGTCTCCTTTTACCTCTGGATCAAGACCTTGCTCTATGAAGCCCATTTGAAAGCTGGAGTGCAACTACTTCACATTAAACAAAACCAGAGAAAGGTAAGTTCCACACCATAGTAAGGTAAGTTCCACACCATAGTATCAATGTTGGGATCCGTGATGGGCAATCTCAGCAGGGGCAAATCTATGTGCTACTCCTTTCTCTCAGATCAAGAATTTGGACACTTTGACATTGATATCACTATGCTAAATGAACATGATGTGATGATCATCTTAAAGAACAAGGAAATATTGCACCTTATTCTGGAGGGGCAAACTGGAAGCTTTGCCTCAAAAATGAGGTAGTACAGTGTCTCAGTGACTCAGTCTGCAGAACTGGCAAACATTATGAATAAATACGCTGGTGTCATCAGTGCAAAAGCCCCAAGCCTAGATGCTTCAAATGTGCTGAAGGAGGATTTTTATTCTGATCTTCAGAAATTCCTGGTCTGTGCTCCAAAGGAACAGTAGATAATTGATCCTCCTAGGTGACCAGCACTGGGGAGAGGATATGGCAAGCTATGATTGGCAATGAAGAAGGTGGGAGGGCTAACTCCTGATACAGTTGTTTAAACACAGTCTTATTTTATTGAATACCCTGTTTCTTCAGACAGACTAACACAAAACATCATGGCCAAAACCCAAGCACCACCATTGTTGGATGACAAAGAACATCACCTGCACCACAATACATAATGATAGCCATTGGACTGGCAACTTCCTAACTCCACTCTATTATCTCCACTGACCTGGCACTGAAATAACAGCTTCAGTAGAGCAATTACCATAAAAAGATCAGTGCAGAAGCTTTCAAAGATCTCAAATACAGCTCTCATTGGAGAGCTCCTCATAACCACCCCCCTAAAGGAGCCAAGAAGCATCTACCACCTATGGGCTGCCTTGAAGTCTGACATGCTTGGCAATTGTGCAGATTCTTGGCTTCTTGCAAAAAGCCAGGATTGGTTTTGTGGGAATGACCAGAGTTTGAGAAAATAATTAGGAGAAGGAATGGAGGGTTTTGTTTACAAGGATAAATTGGATAGGCTGGGTTTGTTTTCACTGAAGTGTAAGAGACTGGTTGGTGACTTTAGAGGTTTATACAGTTATGAGGGGCAAAGATAGATAGGTGGTCAGAGTTTTTCATGGTAGGGGAGTCTGAAACCAGAGGGTTTAGGTTTATTGCAAGAGGAAAAACTTTTGAAGGCAACCTTAGGGGAAGGTTTTTCACACTGAAGGTGGTAGCTCTATGGAATGAGCTGCCAGAGGAGGTGATAAAGGGAAATACAATTACAATACTCAAACAGGTATGTGGATAGGAAAGGAGTACAGGGAAATAGGCCTGATGCAGGCAGTGATTAGGATGAAATGCCCTTTTCTGTGCTGTACAGCTCTATGATTCTATGATTATCTGTAATCACAAAGTGATCCTGAATTGGAAACTCCCATCTTTCCTCAAGGGGAAAATAAAAAGGTACCAGGAAAGTACTTAGTGATCCAGTAGAAAGCCTGGGAACTAAAGAACAGAAAGAACAGAGAGACTGCAGAAGGCTCAGCAACTGACCATCAGCCATGACATCTGTGGTTTCTTCAGTATTGTTTTAGCCATTTTAAAGTCCCAACACCTAAAACTGCAGCAGAGTTTTAGTGTGCCAGCATTGAGTGTGAACTCATTGGATACAGAATCAGTCTACGCTCATTGGGAGAAGCACTTAAAAGATTTCCTCTTGTGCTTATGATAATAACAAGACCTTGGTAGCTTCTGTCACAAATTCACAGCTTTGTCACCTAGATCTGGGAAAAGGAGGGCATACCAAGGGAATTTGAATGCTGTAATTGTGATGTAAATGTTGCTCAAGTTCAATTCAGATGGCTCTAGACTTAAATTACACAATGCAATATTTGTTGCAATGTTGGCTTACGGTTGTGGTATTTTGTTGCTAGAAAGTATGCAAAACTTGCATGTGGGAACTTTTTCCAGTCTTAGTGCCAAAAGTGCATGTAAGGGCTTTGAGGAACAAATGGATTCCATGTTGGAAGACTGCAAACACAGGTCCCCAGGATTTTAAGGCTCACTGCATGTGGTGAGCTTCTGTCCTAGTACTAGCAACCTAGCAACCTGCTTATGGAACAGATTCTGGAATGAGTAGTTGAATTTCGGGTTGTATGTAGCAGAAGACCTGCTTGAAGAGAGGGACGGGTCCATTTCATTGCCTGATGCTTATTTATTGGGCCGCCTTGCGGAACATGCAGCAAAGTATCTAGATATTCCTGGACACTAATTTATCCAGGGAGTAAAGCAGGATACTGTATAGCAAGAAGTCAATGGCACGAGCAGCATCAAGACCAAGAAGCAAATGTGTTCTAAAATAATGGATTCTTCAGAAAAGTTTCTGAGGCAACAGTAACCAGGATGCCGCAAAATTAAGAGGGTACATAAAACTTGTAACTCTTTGACTGTTTCTTTCTGCGATAGTGGTGACAAGGATCAGAAAGTAGATGAAGTAAGGTGAAGTAAAAAGATGAAGTGAAGTGTGTCAGGATAACCTAGGAGTAGTAGAAAGCTCCCAAGCTGCTCTTTAAACTTGCTTTTCCATTCATTGACTCTCTGTGACCAAGTAAACGACTTTCAGCATATCCCTTAACATTCTTAAAGCAAATATCTCTTAGCGTCAGAGCAACCTAGCACAAAATGCACTTGAATGTAAAAGCATAAGAAACAGAAGCAAAAGTAACCATTCAGCGCTTAATGAGTATTTCAAGATCAAAGCTGATTTTCATATTCCTTATTTTTTACACCGCGGTGCCACTTCCATCATTGTCATCAAGACTATTTTAACTGCAAGTGATGTCTGTCTTCATGTATTCAAATCTTGTTGCATTAATTGTCAACATATTGTTTAACTTCCTAGTTACTTGCACAATATGCACATAAATTTTAGTTGAATCATTCAGAAGTTCAAAGTACAAAGTAAGTTTATCATCAAAGTACATATACATCACCAATATACAAACCTGAGATTCATTTTCTTGTGGGCATTCATAGTAAATGCAAGAAACACAATAGATTCAATGAAAGACAAACAACCAAAGTGCAAAAGACAGTAAACTGTGCAAAGATGAAAAGAAAACAATAATAATAAATAAATAGCAATAAATATCGAGAACATTTACAATATGATATAAGAGATACAATATGGAACAGGCCATTTCAGCCCTTCGAGCTGCGCCACCAGAAACTACCTATTTAACCCTAGTCTAATCAAGGGACAATTTATAATGACCATTAACCTCCTAACCGGACAGTCTTTGGACCACAGGAGGAAACTGGAGCACTCGGATGAAATCCTTGTATTGCACATGGAGTTGTGCAAATTTCTTGCAGAGGATGCCAAAGTTGAACTCTGAACTCTGCCCCAAATTGTAATAGCACTGTGCTAGCCACCACGCTACCGTGTCATACCGTACCATGAGGTGAAGAGTCCTTGAAAGTGTGTCCATAGATTGTGGCTGAATATTTCAGTGATGAGTGAATAAAGCTGGGTGAAGTTATCCCCTCTGGTTCAAGAGCCTGATGGTCGAAGGGTAATAACTATTACTGAACCTCATGATGTGGGTCTTGAGGCTCCTGTACCACCTTCCTGATGACAGCAGTGAGAAGAGAGCATGACCTGGATGGCAGGAGTCCTTGATGGATGCTGCTTTTCCTGTGGCTGTGCTCCATGTAGATATGCTCAATGGTGGGGAGGGCTTTAACCATGCCAGTATCCACTACTTTCTGTAGGATTTTCCATTCAAGGGCATTGGAATTTCCGTACCAGATCATGAATACCAGGTCAAAATACTCCCCACCACACATCTATCGATGTTTGTCAATGTTTCACATGGCATGCCGAATCTTTGCAAACATCTAAGAAAGTAGAGGCACTGCTGTCCAAGTGTAGTGACAATTACATGCTGGACCCAGGAAAGATCCTCTGAAATTTTAACTCCGAGGTATTTAAAGTTGCTGACCCTGTCCACCTCTGATCCCCGATGACTGGCTCACGGACCTCCAGTTTCCTCCTAAAGTCAGTTATTTGGTCTCGTTGATGTTGAGTGAGAGGTTGTCATTATGGCATCACTCAGCCAGATTTTCAATCTTCCTTAAAAGGATAAGAAAGTTTGGCATGTCCCAGTTAACCCTCACCAAATTTTATAGATGCACCATAGAAAGCATCCTATCCAGATGGATTACAGCATGAAATGGCAACTGTTCGACCCAAGACTACAAGAAATTGCTGAGAGTTGTGGACTCAGCTGAATCTATCATGAAAACCCCCCTCACCTCCATGGACCTTGTCTACATTTCCTACTGCCTCAGGAAAGCAGCCATCAAAATCAAAGGCTCCTTCCACCCAGGTTCTTCTCCCTTCTGTGCAACAGAAAGTATAAAAGATTTAAAACATGCCTCACTAGGCTCAAGGACAATGGCTGTGCCACTGTTATAGGGCACGTGATGGACCTCATGTACCTTGTTGTCTGCCTGTACTTATACTGCACTTGCTCAGTAACTAAAACTGTAATATATTCTACATTCTTTTATTCCCTTTGAGGTGTACTACCTTGATGTATTTAGGTTTTGAAATTAACTATATGAATGGCATGGGAAAAAAAGCTTTGCACATTTGACAAAAATGAAGCAACTATGAATTAAACTGCACTCTTGAAGTGATGAACACATGAGAGCACTAAAGTATGCATAGTTGTGCAGACGACAATATATCCTGTGACTGCGAATGCAGAATGTAAGGATTCGATATTACATAGTGGAAGCAAAGTTGTGAGCTTGAAATATTATTTGATAGCCAGGAGGTAGTATGCTGAATTTTCTCTCAAGATTAACTTGGGTTTTATTGTGTCATTGTAGAGCAGATTCCACATGTAATTACTTGTGGAGTGGAAGCTTGATGGAATGAGTGAGCAAATAGTTGATTACTTTCTCATTTAAAAACATTATTGTAATCTGAATTGGAGAGAACCACAGTGGAACAATACATTGATGGAACATTGGGCACACCCTTGATTATATGAAGATTATGGTTGAAGGATCTTGTTGGATAAAAGAAGGAAATAACATCAGTCCACTACTACCTCAACTATGACTAATTTTGCTGCATTTGACATTGGCACTATAAGCTACAAGTACCAAGTGATTAAATCTTCAGAAGTACCCACTCATCTTGGTTGTCAGAACAAAGCTGGGTTCACCACAATTAAGTAATTATATTTTAAAGTTTCTTTAAATCTCTTACTATCTTTCCTTTCAGTTAGTCCTGACGAAGGGTCTCGGCCCGAAACGTCGACAGTGCTTCTTCTTATAGATGCTGCCTGGCCTGCTGCGTTCCACCAGCATTTTGTGTGTGTTGCTTGAATTTCCAGCATCTGCAGATTTCCTCGTGTATATTTTAAAGTAGTCATATTTATATTGGTTTATTCTACCACAGTGACCCTTGAAGTCTGTTATTTTTTTTTACAATTTATTACCAAGAGGAGCATACATTTTATTCAAATTTAGTAAATATTTTATATATAATCTGTCCAGTAAAATCTCTCGGCTTCTTAGTTAAGGAAATTTTTTTTATGCAGTGCAATACTGGTCAGTTTAAGAAATGTCCACTGAAGATCTTGATATTTGAAAGCTAATGGAGTCCTCTGGTGGTGAAACCATCTGATAATTTCACAGGAGAATTTTCTACTGAAATATCTTTAACTGTAAACAAATTGGTACCAAAATATAAACTAAAGTATGCTTTAAGCCTTTGGTTTTTGTTTTTAAGGTATGGTTTTGGAGAACATTCCAATGAATGCTTGAAGGTATATCGCACTGTTTTACTGTATGGTTTTTCACTAGAAGAAAATATTATAGCTGTTAGCACATTATTAACCTTTTGTCCGAATGTGCTAGCATCCATGGGACAATAACCATAAAGAAAACCTTAATGTTGTCTCCTAGTGTGAATGGGAGAGAGAGAGATAATGGAAGATAATGAAAAGATCCATTAAAGATTTCATACCAGCAAAGAGAACTTTATGCCTGTGTTTTTTTATCAATCAAGTAATGACCTCAAGGCACTCCATATGCATTCATTAACACAGCTGTGTTGGGCAGGAAATGACAGTAAATGGTACATTTCACATAAGAACATTTATTCCATAGCTGTTATGGGTAATGAGATTAGCACAAGTAAGCACCAACTGCACAGCATGCAAAACATACCGGTCAGAGGCCATTGGAAAGAAAAAAGTACTGTAAATATATAATATATTTTATAAGCCGGGACTCTTAAAGACATGGAGTCATTCAGCATTTAAAGAAGTCTTGTGAATTTTATTTCACATTTCTAAATGGTTGAGCACAGTAATAAATTAATAAAAGCAAATGGGTTTTACAGAGCCAGTCTGATCATTACTTAAAACATTTGCTTGGATGCTGGATCATTTCCAAATAAGCTATTTTATAAAATGTAAACTCTCTATGGTTAACATGACTGCTGCGTATCTAGTTAGTGCAATCATTGCTTGGTTTGGTCGATAGTATTTGAAGGATTTTTGTTGTGTTGTGTAAGTCCTTTGCTTGATGTGATTGATTTTCCATTATGGTTTCTGCTACTTGCCATGTAAACACAAAATGCCCCGCAGCAGCCAGTGTCTGACTGAATTCTGTTGAAAGAATAAGAATTGCCTTACCTCCTATAACAAGTATAAACTTACTGCATACAGCACAATTAGCTGTAATTTGCATCAATACTATCCTCTCTGCTGTAAAACAGGCTGGAGATGGGGGAAGCTGCTCAAAAACATTATTTAAAAAATAATCTACCACTCCATTGCACTGCATACTCACTTATTTTATTATGAGGCAGGTTGCTTGGAAATCCAATGTCTTATTCTTGAGTGGTGGGTCCATTAACTGCAATTTATAAATCAGGCTCCCATTGAGTAGGGAAAGGCCTGATTTAAGTTTAACCCAAGACTTGGGACAACAGGCAGCAAGGTGGAAATAGTGAAGTTATGTCAAGCAGGTCAGTGCCTTTTTATAGCTTTGCTCATTTAAGCAGATCCTTAAATTGCCAGCCATTGCGCTGTTCATATACCTTATGTGCACAGATGGTGTCTCTGCCACTCTGCTAGGAGTGGAGAATAGGAGAATCTCAGCCTTAGACTCCAGTGGGGGGATCTTGTCAGCTATGTTCTTATGACGTGAACGTCCGCGTGCAGCTCTGGGAGTTGGATAATTTTATCCCCGTTGTTGGGAATATGGTCGCACTCAATGAGGGCTGGCAAGGGTCAGCTGACCTCCCCTCCAACTGACTCAGTAACTAATCTATTGGCTCTTCTTCCAGCAACTTCTGATGTTCCAGAAGTATCCATGAATACTGAATGTGTCTAAGAATGTTGACTTTACCAATGACATGTTGCTCTGATCATCCCATATCACAGATGCCTTTAATTTTTTTTGCTCAAGGTGTCCTTTCGGGTGGATGCTGGCTAGACATATTTTAGAGCAGGATTTGCCTTGGAATCCTTTCCCACATACTTCTGTGCTTGAGGAAGTGGCTGGTTCCCCACTGTGCTGGAACCAGTAGTAATCCAAGGTGCTGGCCCTGAATGAAGTTCTGATATGTGTTGGTCACTGTTGCACTCAGTGCAGTGTATGATAGCTTTACTGTCTTTTGCCTGGTGCTCTGTTAGAGCACAACATTTAACACAGAGTGCTCCTTTAGAAGGCGTTGCTGATCTGCTAGAGATTTTTCTCTGAAACCTCTGCATTTCCTGTTTGCGTGAGGTTTCTTCTGGACAGGGCATTGTCTATCGAGGTTCATGTTAGAGTTTTCTACTTCAGTTTTGTTGACCATGATAGGGGTTTTGGTTTTCCATGATTCTGCTGGAGACCTCTCTTTGAATGAGGTGTTGCCGGAAGTTGAGAGCACAAAACTAGGGTTATTTTGTATTTCTGTATATTCAGCAGACAAATTCCACAAAGAATGAAAATGGTGGATACTGGGCATGATGCTTCATTTTACACTTGAAACCTTTGGTTATCCACTGTTTTTGTAAGTTGCTTGGTAGATTATCCACCTCAGTGTTTATTCCTCTTGCAGTGTCGAAGAAACTCAGTCTTGGTGGGTAACCATGGTTTTTTTTTTTGCAGCTTACAAGTTCCGGTAGTTTCCGTGACTCTGTGTGAGAGCTTTGGAAAGTTATGGAGTGTCCTGAAGAGAGATTTGTACTACTTGTCCAGCCTTTGCCACAGTATTTGCAAACCCAAAGCTGGATTATTAACGTGCACTTCCCTAATCCTTGTTGCATGTTGCAGTGACTCCCCACCAAGCCACTTACAGAGAAGGTCTACACTTCGCAAGGTTTGAGACTTAGTCCTTCCATGGCATTGTGAAAGCTTGACTTCCAGGACAGATAACTGATGGACTGGTTGTTGAACACTTTTAGTCCTGCTGTGACTAGGTCCTGATACTAACAAAACTTAGGAGTCACAGATATTGCTGTTTCAAGGACAAATAAAGAGTGGATAGATGTAGATGTCTTTACACTGTGTGCTTCAGATTGAAATCCAAATTAACTTGTGCAGGAAATTGTATAAGAAAACAGCTTATGTACAGGAAGTGATGTTCATACGAAATGAACTGTGCCTCTAGAGGGCAGAACATTATCTCTTGGTGGACATTAATGGAGGATATAAAAGATTTTAGTAGGTAGGATGTGTCCCATTTATATTCCACATTGTTAACTTCTATGAGTCTTACTTTGAAGGACAGTTTTTAGTTGAAAGGATCTTCACTTATCTGTTATCATTTAGACAGCTGGATTTGTATTTGGTGAAATCTGTAAACCTGGACTATGGAGCTGTCTGAAAGATTATTCAATTTTATAACACAACAAAGGTTCTTCTTTTAAAAAATTAGGACATTTTAATTAGTCTATGAAAACAAAATATTGTTGTTGGGCACAATATACAAGATAATCTCTGCTTGATATTAGCAGTTTTCATCCTTTCATGACTACAATAGACATGTAAATGATTAGATTTTGCTTCTGTTTTGCTTAAACATGCTGCTTTATCCAAATTTAGGTGGAAAAGACTTTGTTTACTTATTGCTTCCGCTGGTTGTTGCTGAATTTTTAGATTCAGGCCATGTTTTAGGCAGATGCATACCGGGGACCAGTACCTTAAATGTGCGTTAGCAATGTAGCCACTTTTGGTGTGAGTCTTCTGGCTGCTCCCAAGGACTTTAATTAGTTGTCTTAAGGATGCACGAAGAATTCTGATGAAACTTTGACCTTTTGTTACCTGGCCTGAATGGCCTGAAGCTAAGGCTGGTGGTGGCAGGGCACTGACAATTCCTGTTGAGTGGGGTGGGGGGGGTGGGGGGGGATAACCAGCTCATGAGATTCTACAGCTCTTGTTTGGCCCTCATCTACACCATTCTTGCTCACAAATGCATATAAACTGCAAATTATTTGTTATTTCAGAATAGAACAGAAAAGATAACATGCTTATTCTAGTCATCTGACAGTCTTACAGGAATAAATAAAATTACTGGGAGAGAAGTCCAAAGGACTGTATTAAGTAGCAAGCCTCAAATCAAGGCTGAAGAATTCATTCCTCCTTGGCACTCTTCTCCTTTGACCTATATATAGCAAGAGTTCAAATTTAATGTTGCAAGACAAAGCTTTGCATATTCAGTTATGTCATAGGGAAACGTTCAGGGTCACTTGAGAACTGGTTTGAATGAACAAATTGACAAGAGAAATGCAGACATCCGTCATTGAGCAATGCTGTGGACAGCAGTAGGCTTTTTACTCTGATGTATAGATTTTATGATGATAATTAATATGTACAAATACATATTTTATCAATGACCTTTCCCATAAAAAGGGTCAGACCCAATGGGAGAGCTATTTTAATGCAATGCTTGCTGGACACCTGGAGTTATGTAAAGTTTATTTCTGAGAACATGCCTGTTTGAAAGGTGAGTTCTCTAAGTCTGAAATATAAACTGTCTTGTAATACCCAAGTGCAGGTAATCAGTATAGAAACTGAAGATATGCTGAACATGAACCCAGTCTGTTCCAATGTACTTGCTAATGTGCTACTTTTTCATTGTTAATTGACACATTCTTCCAAACTTACTTACTTTTTTCATTTATCTTTCACACCAGATTTAATGAAGGGCCATATAGCCGAGAATCCATCATCTATCTTTTCCTTTTACAATTGCTAACTGATCTGTTGTGCAATTGCTGGCTGTTCTGAGACGTTCCGGATTACAGGTGTTTTTCTTTAACAAAATATGGTCAGTTAAAGAAAGTGAAGAAAGACATATATACATGGCAGCTTTTCGAATATCCTGAAGTGTTTTACAGCCAATTAAGTACTTTCGAAGTGTGGCTGCTTTTGTCATACAGGAAATTCTGCAGTCAGTTTGTGCACAGCCAGCAGCCACAAACAGCAATGTGCTAATGATCACATACTCTGTTTTTCTGATATTGAATGAGGGATAAATATTGGTGAGAAGAAAGGGAAACAACCTCTATACTCATTGCTCTTTTTTTCAGTTTGGTACTCTGGAATGATTTTCACCCACCTGAGAGAATAGATGAAGCCTCTGTGCCTTCCTGAAGGCATCAGTGCTGCTGTACAGCACTGGAGGGGGCTGTGCTCAGTGTAGTTGGACTCTGGTGGGTAACATTACCTGGTTGCAGTTCCAGCTTTACATGGAACTCGAGTTGTACTCTACACAAAGGCACTGACAACATTCTGATTTCATCCCACTGGGTGATGAAAATAAGTTGTGGTAAATAGCATGGAAATGATCTGAAGCAGGGGGAGTCCTGCTTGCATTTGGAGCCAGTTATCAGCTGACTGTGGTTGCTGAGTCCGCTTAAAATGCTCAAAAGATGCTCTTGCTTCAACAACCATTTAACTCACTTCAGATTACCCTTAACTGGTTAAGAACTTATTTATTTGGATTATTTTGACTGATGAGATTTCTCTTGTGTTAAAAATGACACAGATCAGTTTTGTTTTGCTCTGGTACTTCTATTGTTAAATTAGGTAGACTACATGACCTTTTCTAAAGCCTTCTGTGCAAACTTCTTCACATGAAGGTTGTTATTATGGTTGCCACAGTAACAAGCATATGTGGAAGTGTGAGATAAGAGGCCAGAGTTTTTGCGGTATGTTTATTAATGGGCAATGAGGACACTATGTTTTGTTAGTCAGCACCAACAAACAGCCAAGGAAATTTCTTTGTTGCTTTGCAATGTACAGTCAGTACAATATTTTGTTCATAGTTCATCTACCTCTGCAACAATGGAGCAAAGTCAATACCTGGGTGGTGTTATGTGTCAGACCAAGTTTGCCCAAACTAATACATTTGTACATACTACCAAAAATGCTGCAGCTGCTGGAAATGGGCAGCACAGTCACATAGCAGAGCAGCACAGTAGCATAGTAGTTATTACAATTGCTTTACAGTGCCAGTGATCACTGACCCCAGTTTGATTTCTGCTTCTATATCTACATTCTCCCTGTGACATTGTTGGTTCCTCCAGGTGCTCTTATCTCCTCCCACATTCTAAAGACGTATGGTTTAGGGTTAGTCAATTGTGGTCATGCTCTGTTGGCACCAGAAGTGTGGTGATGCTTGTGGGCTGCCCTCAGTCAAATCCTTGGACTGTGATGGTTGGTTGACACAAAAATGATGCATTTCACTCTACATTTCGATGTTTTAGTGTGACATATAAAGCTAATCTTAAATATGTGAAATAAACCAGAAAGTGTAAGAAATACCCAGCAGGTCAAACATCATCTACAGCAAGAGAGAGTTAAAAATTATCTTTCATCAGAGTTAATTTAAAGGTGTTGAACATACTCCTTAAACTTCATAAATGCAGTTTCTTGAATTTTGTTTTCCATGTGGTAAGACAGGAAACATGCATTTTATCTACAATACTGTGAATGCTAGCTCAGTGACTATCAATTAAGGCATTGCCACATTCCTTCAAACTACATTGCAAAGTGGAGGCCATTTTTATAGATGGCCTGTTTCCCCCCTCTTTCATTGCATTGCATTGCACAGCACAGCCTGGTTCTCGTGACTGACTTTCATATATTCTTTCCTGTGAATTAACTAAATCTTGGAGAGGTGCCAAAGCCACTGTGCTCCACTGGGGGCGGTGTGGCACTGCGTTCAGGCTGGAGTCTGTGCTGCCACCCCAGTGTTTGCTCTGCAGGAGACAAGCTGTATTGTGGTTGACTGCAGATATCTGTGATGTTCGTGGACTCGGGGCCTCCATCCGCTGTGTCCCCTGTATACAGCTGTCAGGAGAGAGGCGTTGGAGCTAGTGCACTCCACTGATGGCGTGCAGCACGTATCCAGGCTGGAGTTGGTTCTGCGCCCCCAGTGCTTGCTTTGCAGAAGACAAGCTGTATTATGAGTGACTGCAGATTCCTGCGCCATTCATGGTTTAGGGTCTGGACAATTTTTTTTGCATGGCTGTATGTGACAGCTATCTTACATGTGCATGCTGTCTTGTATGTGCTATGAGTGTTTTGTGCTGTGTGTGACTCTTGGTATTGTGTTTTGCACCTCGGCCCTAGAGTCACGCTGTTTCATTTGGTTGTATTCATGGGCATTCATGTATGGTTGAATGACAATTAAGCTTGAATTGAATTGAATAGCAGAGTGCAACCATCTTCAGCGAAAAATTAATTGAAATTTTAGGCTCATTTTTTTTGTAGGAAGATAATAGGGATTTTTTCCCCAAACATGCAAAGTTCCTGACTAACTGAATCACAGGTGTTGGATAGTGTGTTAAAGATGACATTGGACAATATTTTTGTGAACTGATAGGGCAAATGCAGGGTACCTTCAGTCAACTGGAAATACCAACAATTGACTCTGCTGTCATTTCAAATGTTTTCTGCAGTCATAGCATGACATGCCTTATCAATAAGTGAATAAGAAAACCTTACGTTGGTAGACTCAAGCTAGAATATCAGCCAAAGTAGTCGGCTGAGATTTAAGCATGAAGCAGGAACAGGCCAAACTGGCCACTCAGCTCAGCTCTGCTTTTTACTTTGGCTGGTCAGATTGTGTCCACAAGACCAGGGAATTGATTGATTATGGACCAGGAAGGGGAAGTGAGGAGAACACACACTAGTTGTCATTGAGGGTTCAGTGGTAAAAAGGGTGAGCAGCTTTAAGATACTATGTTCAAGATCTCCGATGATCTGTCTTTATGTTGTATTTTGGCATCAACACATTGATGCAGTCATGAAGAAGATTTGCCATGGCTCTGCTTTGTTCAGAGTTTGAGAATTGGTATGTCACCAAATTTAGTATGCAAATTTCTATAGCTATACATGGAGAGGATTCTGACTGATTGATTGAATTAGAACCTGGTACAGAGACTCCAATGCATAGGATTGAAAGGGGCTGTAGAGGGTTGTAGCCTCAGCCAGTGCCATCATGGGCACAACTCTACCTACCATTGAGGACATCTCAAGAAGCAGTGCCTCAAGAAGGCAGCATCAATATCTGGGACATGTCCTCTTCTCATTACCTGGTGCAGGGGTCTAAAGACAAACACTCAATGAATTCTAAGATGGAGTTGGCAAGATATGGTGGTGTTTTGCAGGCAGCTCACAAAACTACTAGTTACCCTACTAGATATGCTTCTGAACTATACTTACTGCAATCCACAGTCTGTAATTTCCCTTGAAGAAATGTACTTTTGAACTGTTACAATCTCCTGAAGGACTCAGCGAACTTGACTCTCAGTAATGCAGGTACAGCACCTTGAAGATGAAAGTCGCCATCACTGGGGTGGACGTCAAGCCAGTTTAAAGAAAATGAACTGATGTTCAACCTCATTACTCCACGCCCATTAAAGTATAGCACCAGACTAAAACATCAAGGCCCAAGAGCATAAAATGAACTGGTGTTCAGTGCTGTCTCCCTTTCTTCTTGCTACTACTGTCAGAGAGGAAGTACAGGACGCTTGGGTCTCACTTTGCCAGGTTCAGGAGCAGTTGTTGCCTTGCAGATATTAGGCTCCTCGACTGGTTCACTCATCTCATTGCTGAACTGACTTAGCAGCTGTGGACTCTGCAGTTCATGTTCTGTGTAGTATTTCTTTACTTTTTTGGTTTTGCACATTTTATCCTCTTCTGCACAGTGGATGTTTGTTGATCTTCAGTGTGTGAGGTTCCTCGTGCATTCTATTGTGTTTCTTTGTTTTGGCTGCCTGCAAGAAGATGTATCTCAATGTTGTATATAGTATACATACTTAAATAATAAATTTACATTAATCTTTCAGTGATTCAGGAACAGCTTCTTCCCCTTCATCAGATTATTGAATGGTCCATGAACACTACTTCATCATTCCATTTTTTGTTGATACTGTTTATTTATTTTGTGTTTGCACTGCACTGTTGCCAGAAAGCAACAAATTTCAAGCCATTTAAGACAATGATAATAAACCTGTTTCTGATTCTGAACTGTGCATTCTCAACTATGTTAATGTTGTCAAGAATCTATCTATTTCAGTCATAAAAATATTCAAAAGCTTTGCTTCCACCACCCTTTGAAGTAGAGTTCTAAAGACTCATGACTGAGGGAAAATCTGATCTTACCTCTATATTAAATAATCAGCCTTTTATTTTAAACAGTGACTTCAAGTTCTAGATTCTCTCACAAAAGGAAATACTGTTTTAACATCCACCCTGTCAAGACACCTCAAGATATGTTTTAATAATATCCCCTTTCACTCCTCTGAACTCTCGTAGATACAAGCTTAAGTTATCCAACCTTTTGTCATAAATCAACTATCCCCTGCCAAGCCCAGTAAAATATTTCTGAACTTCTTCCAAAATATTAACATCCTTCTTTAAACAAGGAGAACAACATACTACATACTGAGGTCCAATGCCCTACTTATTTGAAATTGACCTCCCTACAGCTTGTATTCAATCCGCACCCCCCTCCCCCATGCAAACTAACAGTTGGTAGCATTTTGTTAGCTTTCATTCTGATTTGCCTCACCAACATCTTAACATTTTGTAGATCATGCACTTGAACTCCTGGATCCCTCTGGATCGCAGAGCCCTATCTCTCACCATCTTTATAATATGTTTGCTTTCTGTTTTTCCTCTCAAAAGATGCACACTCTTGCATGTTGTTCCACTTGCCAGAAGTTTCCTATTCTCTTAACCTAGCTCTGTAGCCTTCTTTTGTCTTCACAACTTCCTTGATGTGCTATCAGCAAATTTAAAAACTTCTCCATCAGTGCCATCATTCAAGACTTTATATATGAATTTTTAAAATGTTGTGGTTCAAAAGTTGAGCACATCATTTCTAAGGGGCCGAAAACTGCTCTCAGTACTCCAAGTGAGGCTTCACCAGTGCTTTGTAAAGCCTCAACATTACATCCTAGCTTTTATGTTCTAGTCCTCTTGAAATGAATACTAAATGCATTTGCCTTCCTCACCACCAACTCAACTTGCAAATTAACCTTCAGGGAATCCTGCACAAGAACTCCCAAGTCCCTTTGCATCTCAAATTTTTGAATTTTCTTTCCATTTAAAAAATAATCTACCCTTTTTATTTCTTCTACCAAACTGCATAATCTTATACTTTCCGACACTATATTCCATTTGCCACTTCTTTACCATAATGGAATCAATGAAAGTCTGCTCAGCTGGGGTATTCAACTAGAGTGCAGAAGACAACAGATAGTAAAAGACATAATAATAATAATACTAAATAAATAAGCAATAGACGTCGAGAACATGAGAAGACTCCTCGAAAGTGAGTTCAGTGGTGGGAACATTTCAATGATGGGGCAATTGAAGTTGAGTGAAGTTATCCCCTATGGTTCAAGAGCCTTATGGCTGAGGAGTAGTAATTGAACCTGGTGGCGTGAGTTCTGAGGCTCCTGTATCATCTTTCCGATGGCAGCAGCGAGCAGAGAGCATGTCCTGGGTGGTGGGGGGTCCCTGATAATGGATGCTGCTTCCCTGTGACAGTGTTTCATGCAGATGTGCTCAATGGTTGTGAGGGCTTTACTTGTGATGGACTGGGCCATATCCATTACCTTTTGTAGGATTTTCTGTTCAAGGCCTTTGATGTTTCCAAACTGCTGTGATGCAGCCAGTGTACTCTCCACTGCACATCTATAGAACTTTGCCAAAGTTTTAGATGTCATGCTGTTATCTCTACAAACTCCTGAGCGAGTAGAGGTGTGACGTGCTTTCTTCATAATTGCACTTACGTGCTGGGCCCAGGACAGCAACACCAAAATGATAACACCAAGGAATTGACTTCTGATCCTCAGTTGAGGAATGACTAAAGAGCCTCTGGTATCCTTCTGAAGTCAATAATCAGCTCTTTGTCTTGCTGACATTGAGTAAGAGGTTGTTGTTTTGGCACCACTCAGGCAGAATTTTCCATCTCCCTCCTATATGTCAATTCATCTCTACCTTTGATTCGGTCCACAACAGTGGTGTCATCAGCAAACCTGAATATGGCATTACAGTTGTGCTTAGCCACACAGACATAAATGTAAAGTGAATAGAACAAGGTTTTAAGCACACAGCCCTATGATGCACCTGTGCTGATGGAGACTGGGGAGGAGATGTTGTTGCCAATCCAAACTGACTGAGGTCTGCAAGTGAAGAAGTCCAGAATCCAATTGCACAAGGAGGTATTGAGCCAAGGTTTTGGAGCTTATTGATTAGTTTTAGGAGGATATTTCTGTTGAATGTTGAGCTGTAGTCAATAAAAGAGCATCCTGATGTATGCATCTTTGCTGTCCAGATGTTCCAGGATGAGTGAAGAGCCAAGGAGATGGCATCTGCTATAGTCCTGGTACTCTGGTAGGCAAATTAGAATGGCTATAAGTTGCTTCTCAGCAGGAGTTGATGTGTTTTATCACTGTGGATGCAAATGCTACTGTACAATAGTCATTGAGGCAATTTGCCACGCTGTTATTGGGCCCTAGTATAATTGAAGCCTACCTGAAGCAGGTGGGTACCACACACTGCTGAAGCGAAAGGTTAAAGATCTCAGTGAACACTCCAGCCACTCTGATTCTATGATAGACCTCTCAGCACGCTCAGCGATGTACGTCATCTGTCATGTGAGGAAGATTTTTGCAGAGTCGCTGTTGTTGTGGGAGCTCCAAAAGGCATGATGCTCAATCATGGACAAAAATGCAATTGTTTATGTTGCACTGAAAACAGATTGAGATGGAGAGCCCTTGGGTGTCACAGCTCACAGCCACAGTACAGTTGATACCTGACAGATTTGCTGGCACACACAGAATGTATTCTAGGTTAATATTACAACATTTAGAAACCATGTGTTTTTATTGTACTTTACCTGCTTATGTCTGAAATAGCTTGAAGTGGGGAAAGTAGAAGATTTGGAAATTCTGAGTGTCTTTCCTTTATGGAAATTGACACGAATCATCCTAAATGTATGAAAATATGATTGCAGGAACTCAAGGTTTTAAAATGGTACCAATTCTAAACTGAGGCATGAATTAGTATTTTCCATTCCAGCAATCCCTCTGAAGGCTGATGAACTGAACATGTGGAAGGACATAATTTGGCATGAATCATTAAACTGTGTTTAATTAAAAAGATGAGTGAATAGAACAGCCAATAAAATGAGACTAAGTTAATTCAATTCTCACAATATATCTGCCCTATGAAATAGAAACTGCACACTTTCAGGAGTTATGTTTTTGACCTAAACAAAAGTATATCCTGTTGTAAAGATAACAGTGGCACACCAGCTAAAGTACAGATTTTCCATTAATAAAATGGGTCTCTCTTTTGTAGCCTTGCTTCTTCAAAAGTTCTTTTCTTTGCTGTGCTAATATTCCTTGATATGTCTTTAATCCAGTCACAGAACAGAGAACAAAGAACATTCCACCACAATGAGTATGAGGCCTTTTCTCATCATTGAGACAAATTAACAAAGTACTTATTGTTTAGTTGATGGGGCAGATAACTTCTATTTAACACTATCACTTCTTATCTATGTATTTAAACATGTATATTATTGATCATTTATTTTCCAATACTCTGCAGGGAAATGACTAAGATTTCTATTTTTGACATCTACATTAACAGAACAAAGAGGAGCTTCCTTTAAGATCTTCCTGATGTACAATGATAATGGTTAGCTTTAATTCCTGCTTTCAAAAGACAAATCTACACAGGTTATTTGTTTAGGAGCACAATAGAAATTTTTACAGAACTGTGTATAAATGATATGGTATATCAGTGAGTTTGCAACCATTCAGCATAAGACCAGTACCACCAGCAGTACTGTATGGGTGGGAAAAACTGCAGTGTGTATTGTGTCATAATTTTCCAGTGTCCCAACTGTTAACTAGGTCTCTCCTGTGTTCACAGAATTCTCTTTTAAACCCAATTAATGGACTGTGATGGTCAGGATTTTCCAGTGCATTTTCCATTATGAAGCTTGCATATTTGAATACAATTTGATTTACTTGACTTTCTTTGCTAAAATGTTAGCAGTACCTTTATATGCAGGCTTTCTGCAAGGCAAATATGGTGTGGAAACATTTCAGAATTGAAAGCAAGAATGTAGCTGAATAATCATAATTTATTTTGAGAATAGTTCACACATAGTATGTTACCTGGATTTTGGAGTAAGCTTTCTAATTACCACTAGCGACAAAAATGATAACAAAAAATGCAGCAGGTCAGTGTGTCATTCCAATCTATCAGTCTGCTTATGCTCTGCAAATCCAGAACACTGACGCAGAAAAGTGGTGTGCTCCATGAGAGCCAATTCCCTTGCCATGTTGCCCCAGCAACTAAACATGATATTCAAGTGCAGTCCACTTATGCTGTATGCAGGATAATACTATTCTGTAGTGATTTATGAGTGGGAGTATTCTACTGAAGTGTGGTGCTTGTTCGCTCTCCTCACTTCTCCTACTGCACTTGACCTCAATCATAAACTCCAACATGGAGCTATAAACTAGACTAGCGTGCTGTTGTTCACTGGACATTAATCTTGCCACACAGAAACCTTAATTTTAATGTTTCTCACAACCTTCTGGAACTACCAGCAATGAGCTTTGATAGTTTAATCCTATTAGTTTTCAACAACCTTCACAATGTATCAATTTCAAATGACAAATACAAACTAAGTATGACTACAAGTACAAGTCCTGCTCTCATTAACATGATTGTCGAGGTGTTTTATATGAATTTAGCAGTAAAATTCTTGTAGCAATAAATGAATGTTCCAAGTTATTTTTGTCACACAAGGCACAAACAACAATATGACTTCTTTCCACTGGATTGCAGTAAACATTACTGAAACTGTTGATGATCCTATCTAACAACTTGAGGAGCTCTGCTTGTATTTGGATCCAACCAATAACAATAAATTTCCAAATGCCATTTGATAAGATGTCACATCAAAGGTTATTATGGAAAATAAAAAATCTTAAAGGGAAAGGTAACTAATTAGCATAGCCAAAAGATAATCCGTGCCCATACATTACCCCATGTACCATATGAGTCGGCATAAAATGGGTCTTTTTCTGGTTAACAAGATGTAACAAATGGTGTTCAGAGGAGGTTCACGAAAGTGGTTCCAGGATTGAATGGCTCGTCATATGAAGAACATTTGATGGCTCTGGGCCTGTATTCACAGGAATTCAGAAGAATGAGGGATGACCTAATCGAAACCTATTGAATGTCGAAAGGCCTCGATAGAGTGGATGTGGAGAGAATGTTTACTATAGTGGCAGAGTCTATGACCAGAGGACCCAACCTCAGAATAGAGGGGCATCCTTTTTGAATGGAGATGAGGAATTTCTTTAGCCAAAGAGTGGTGAATCTTTGGAATTTGTTGCCACAGGCAACTGTGGAGGCCAAGTCTTAACATATATTTAAGTCAGAGGTTGATAGATTCTTGATTAGTCAGGGCATGAGGTGATATGGAGAAAAGGCAGGAAATTGGGGCTGAGAGGGAAAATGGATCAGCCATGATGAAATGGCGGAGCAGACTTGGTAGGCCAAATGCCCTAATTCTGCTCCTATAACTTATTCTTCTTTTACTTAAAATGAACATCCTAGTAATTATTTAAATTTTCAGTGCCTAGGCATCCAACACTTTAGGTGAAAATGTAGTTTCTTCTCATGCCCCTAATAGATGACTTTTCTTCTAGGAGCAACACATACTTGCATTTCACCATCTATGCCTATCACATTTATGTGAATAAATCTCCTCTCAGCTATTTGAAATAAAGTAGTCTTCATTCTTAGCCTTTTTTATCCCTAGCAAGATACTTTAAAACCTGTTCTGTACTCTTTTTGTTCTCCCAGCTGTACATTGGCCTTGAAGTTGTTCTTTGCCAAAATAAGTATGTACTTTAATGGTGATGCATGGTAGAAGATCAGTTTCGAGTTCCTGTGTGTCAGCATCTCTGAAGATCTATCCTGGACCCAACATATTGATGCAATTACAAAGAAGGCATGACAGTGGCTATATTTCATTCAGAGTTTGAGGAGAATTGGTATGTCACCAAAGACTGCAGCAAATGTCGACTGATATGCCATGGAGAGCATTCTTACTGGTTGCATCACTGTCTGGTATGGAGATGCCACAGCACATGATTGCAAAAAGCTGTTGAAGGTTGCAAGTTCATCCAGCTCCATCATGGCCACTAGCCTCCCCAGTATCAAGGACATTGTCAAAAAGAGATGCCTCAGAAAGGTGACCTCCATCATTAAGAGGCTCCATTTATGATATGCCCTCTTCTCTTTGCTTATATGTTCTTATTGTAGTTTTTTATATATGGAACTGTATTGCTGACACTAAACAACAAATTTCATGATATATAACAATTACTTCTGATAAGTTGGCGGTGCACTCAGATGCAAAAAGTGTTATTGTGTTTTTTACGATCACAAGACCCATCTTGGGCATTAAGAACTTAAAGTACTGCAGGTCTACCCCATCAGCAAGTTGCTCATTGGTGGAGAAACTGAAGGAGTTGGACTCGCTGTAGATCATGTTGCTGCCCATGTCAGAGAGGCGCAGTCTAACAGTGAGTGATCATCTTCATCAATTTTCTTGTGATCGTAAGACCCTGTTGGACATTGGTGTTGTGGAATGTTGCAAGTTGAATTCATTGGCAAAAGGTGGGGTTGCTGAGTGGCCTTGGTTGTAACAGGGACTAGGCCTCAAGCCTGGTTGTGGCTGCCCAAGGTGAGGAGCCAGAGTCGGTGCTCCATTGGACTGCCATAGGCAGTGTAGTGGGGCTCCCATGCTGGAGTTGGTGTTGCTCTCTAGTGTTCACTCAGCTGGAGACAAGCTGGGAGATCATCAGGGACACCAGTCACCCCAACCTTAAACTGTTTCATCTGCTTCTGTCTTACAAAACGGTACCACAGCATTAAAGCCAGGACTAACAGACGTCAGGACAGCTTCTTTCTACAAGCCATTAGATTTATAAATTCACATGTCTGTACATTGCGATGAAGTCATAATGCAAAGATTTTTACTCCCTCTCATTTTGGGACGGATGTAGGATTTAAATAAATTCAGTTCAATTCTATTCAGTTCAAGCTGTATTGTGTTCAACTGCAGACTGCTGCAACATTCATGGACTCAGGGACTTGGACTATATTTATTTGTGTGATTGTATGTATTTTACTGCTATCTTTTATGTGCTATATGTGCTTTATGATGTGTATGACTGTTGGTACTGTCTTGCACCTTGTCTCTGGAGTGATGCTGTTTTGTTTGAGATGTTGAGTAGAATTGGAGCTACACCTATGGGGCAAAACACTTGCTTCATCCTGAATCTGCCTGAAAATGCCTTCATTGGAATATTTAGGTCTGGAAGCTGAAGCTCAGTAAATCTGATCATTTTGAACGTACTTTTGTAATTTTTGGCATTACTTCTAAAAGCAGAAAACTGCCCACAAATAAGGGAATATCAAAACTGAAATCAACAGAACATGGTTACATTTTTCCATAAGGAATTCTAATAAACTCAATGGAATTGTTCCTCAGAAATTAAACAGTATTGGGATTAAGGGAAATATTGCAAAAACAAATTGAAAAAGGATCTAGCGCTTTCCCAGCGTATATGACGAATAAAACTCTTCTCAGGCTTCCTGTTTTTAAGGACCTGATTGATTTCCTTCACCTTCTGGCCATTCTGTTGGAACATCGTGTGTAATTATCTTATTTTCTTGGGGAGACACTCTGGGTCCAAGAAAAGTTTTTGCACAGTTAGTCAAAGTAGAAAGAACCGCTGTACATTGGGAGGCGCGATGGCGGTTGTTATTGTTGATTAACCATACGAGAACTATTTTGGACCAAGAGAGACTCCCCGAGGAAATAAGACAATTACACATGATGTTCCTACAGAATGGCTACCAGGTGAAGGAAATAATTTGGGCTCTTAAAAGTGGTTGACAGAAAAACCAGGAAACATAACAATGAAGAGGAACCCATTGCTACAACCTCTCTTCCCTGTATTTCCACTGTTGCTGGAAGGATTGCTGGGATCCTGAAGAAATACCGGATTAATACCATCCACAAATCTGTTAGAAAATTCAAATCACAGTTCATGTGGATCAAAGATGGCCTGGGACTTGGGGCGGCTGGCGTTTACAGGATTCCCTGTGAATGCGGAGCAGCGTATATTGGCCAGATGCAACACACAGTGGAAACCCGCAACAAGGAACACAGGAGGTGTATCCATTTAGGTTACCTGGAGAAATCAGTGGCAGCAGAACACTGCATTTGCAATGGCCATAGGATTGACCTTGACTGCATGAAACTACTGTGCTGCGCCAATGACTTTTGGTGAAGGAAGCCATTGAAATAAAACTAGAGGAAAAGGAATTTATCAAAGATGGAAGTCTCACTCTAAGTAGGAACTGGAATTCGATTGCAAACAAGATGGGAGACAGAAACCTGATTGGATGAGGACAAACCAATCAGAAGGGTTGAATGATGGAGGTATAATTATCACTGGACTAGACATGCCCAGGTATCATCCCTGATGAAGATGGCAGAATTTGTAATCAAAACATGGTTATAAATTATGCTTGTACCTGGCTGGAAGCCTAAGAAGAGTTTATTTGTGGAATATAATTAGTTAAGTGAAAATTAAAGTCAATTGAAAACATATACCAATTCAAAATGTGCCAGTATGTGGCTGGTAAAAGAGACAACTTTAGAATGTCATCTTTGGTATTTATAGTCAGAAGTTCAAAATTCTTAAAAAGTAGGCTTACCTTTCTTTTTCTACAATGCCATGGTTTTAACAGTAACTCTTCCTGCATAAAAAGGTGGATGGAGTGTTGCCACCCAGTGTATTATGACTTCAGTGCAGCTATAGTTTTACAATCAAGAGCCTGCAGAGGTTATGGGTGGGCAGTGAATCGGAAACACACTCGCTAGCCTAAATTAAAGGCTGAACTTTTAACTTCCTAGTCTCTTAAATGCAAGCAGTCCACTTTCTGCCAGGACAGGCTGGACACTGGGCCAAAGATAGCTGGCAGCAGGGAAAGACTAGTTGTCCAGTATCAGATGACTGAGTGACAGAGAACAGTCATGCCTTGGCTGAGGTTAACTGTGGGTTAGCTTTAAGGCCTTGAGCAGCATTCAAGTTCCTGCACGAGGATTTGATTTCATTCAGCTAAAAAGTTTATTCATTTTTTGTATTCGCTTTTAACCTGCTTTTTCCCATTGAATATTAGTTAAGATGCAACCGTGTTCTAATGGCATCATAGAACAAAATTAACATTTGGCTTCACGTGACTCCTCAAATATTTGTAAATCGCACAGGGCTAATTTTAATAAACAAAGAAAAACTCTCAATTTTGTCCAGCCCTCCTCAGATGCTGTGTACCAATCTCTTGCAGTTCCCAGTATGTACAGTATTGATGTTAATATAATTTTTCTGTCTCTAAACAATGTCTGATTAAATCATTATAGTTTAAGTGTTCCATTTTTATATATCTGAAGTTTGGTACATTTTTGAAATAATGAAATCAAACTACAGCCTGTTGGGAAAGAGTTAAAGGCAATCCATGAATACACAGTCAGTTTTGTTTGTATGTTTCTTTTTTCCTGTCTTTGAAGGGCCCAATTATCAAGACATATAGTTAATTTAACAAAAATAATTAACAACAAATTAAAGACTTAATTCATTTATGAAACACAAGAACTTCTACAGATGCTAGAAATCCAAAGCAACACACACAAAATGCTGGGGGAGCTTAGCCAGTTAGGCAGCATCTATGGAAATAAATAAAAAATTAATGTTTTGGCCTTCTTCAGGAATGGAAAGTGAGGGGGATGACACCGGAATAAAAAGGTGGGGGAGGGGAGGGGAGGAAGATAACTAGAAGGTGATAGGGGACGCCCGGTGGGTAGGTGGGCTAGAGAGGAACGAGTCTTGATAGGAGAGGAGTGGTTCATCGGAGAAAGGGAAGAAGGAGGGACAACAGGGGGAGGTGATAGGCAGGTGAGAAGAGGTAAGAGGCTAGAGTGGGGATTAGGAGAAGTGGGAGGGAATTCTTTTTACTGGAAGGAGAAATCGATGTTCATACCATCAAGCTGGAGGCTACCCAGAAGGAATATGAGGTGTTGCTTCTTCACCCTGAGTGTGACTGCATTGTGGCAGAAGAGAAGGCCCTGGACTGACATGTTGGAGCAGGAATGGAAATGGGAGTTAAAATAATTGGCTACCAGGAAGTCTGCTTTTGGCAGATGGCGTGGAGTTGTTTGACAAAGCAGTTCCCCCAATTTACGATGGGTCTCACCATTGTAAAGGAGGCCTTATTGGGAGGACTGGACACAACAGATGACTGCAGCAGATGCACAAGCAAAGTGTTGCCTCAACTGGAAGGACTGTTTGGTGCCCTAAATGGAGGTGAAGAGTTGAATGGGCACTTTGGCCACTTGTAGGGCTAAGTGCCGGGAGGGAGACTAGTGAGGAGTGACGGATGGAAGAGAATCATGGAGGGTGTGATCCCTGTGAAAAGTGGAGAATGGGGGGGAGAGAAGGAGGTAGAGATGTGTTTGGTAGGATCCCTTTGGAAATTGTGGAAGTTGCAAAGTTTATTTATGAAACTACTGAATGGTCTGAACCAGGCACTGTGTTCAACATATTATTACATGTTATGTTGATATTCAATTTAATATTACTGTCAAAATGAGTATTGTACTTGTCTTATTTAGGTGGCTGTCCATGATCATTGTGTATGTATGTTATAAATGTCCAGGACTGCAAAGTTAAAGTGCCTCTTGTAAATCAATGTGTGACAGTGCTAGCATTCCTCTAATAGCTTTGTTACATGATGCTGGAAACCCTTCCTCATTCACACAGGGTAGCTAGATATTAAAACTGAATAAGTAAGAATTAGTGAAGGCTATGAAATACAATTAAATGGTTGTCTGTCCCAGCACGGTCGGCATGTCAGTTTGGTAACTGGCAGATAGCCACATGCTATCATTTCTTTTTCCCCTAATCAGTGACCTGACTACTTTGACATAGTTAGGTCATCAGTTCTGAAAGCGTTGGTAGCACACCAGTACTTGCCAACCATCCTCAATTTATATTTACTACAGCCACAGAATATACAGTTTCTTGGAGGACAGCTCCAGTCTAATTAATAGTGATAGTAGATGGTTTACAATACATGGTTATTACCAGAGAACCTTGCATTTATACATGGGAGACTGAGTTTAAAACTACTGCTAATATCTGATGTGGCAGCTATCCTGTGTTTAAAAGCCCAGTCTGATGCCAATAACTTATTTAATTGCTCTACACAGGAGAAACAAAATGCAGCCACTTCCATTCAGTCCACAGGAGTGACCCCAAGCTTCCACTCTCCTGTCATTTTAATTCTGCATCCACTCTCACTCAGAGCTTTTACCCTTTAAACTTTCCAACAAAGCCAAATGTAAGCATGAGGAAGAACCTATCTTTTTTCAAGACACTTTACAGCTCTTGGAACCATGGAGTCATAAAGTTGATCTCAACAACTTTAGAGAACCACCCTGTTTTGAGGAAAGGTTATTGACCTGTAGTGTTAACTTTGTTTCTCTCACTTGACCTATTTTTTTTAGATTTTCCACATCTGTTGATTTTTATTTCTCCAATGTTTTGCATCTTACCCTTGCAATTTTTTTCCTTCTTCCTCTTCTCTATCCTCATCTCATCTCCTATTTACACTTTCTCCAAACCTATGAGTTTAACAAGACTTAACCACACTCTCAGCATGTATTGCCACTATATCAGTAACAGCCACAGTCTAGAGTTGCTAATGGTTACTGACGATATGGGAGTCACTCTGAGGCAAATAAAATGCAGTGACAAGCTTGAGCATGATCCATCCCATTATGTTGTTCTGTAAGGTTTTACTGAAAAGCTTGTACCTGGTGAAATGTTACACCATGCAGAGGCTATAAGCTTATCAAAGAAACATTGCTGCCTATTTGGTCACTCTCATGTATCTCACAGCAGCAGAATAGCTTTCCAGGTTGGCTGGAAAGATTCCAGCATAGGTTCAGTTGTCCATGTTGTGGGAAGAGGACATTTGGCCCAAGATTGTGCAGTACTGCGGCCAGAGTTGCATAGTCGTAGGTTCATTCCTGACCTCAGGTTCTGCCTATGTGAAGTTTGCTTGTTCTCCCTGTGAGCCCATGGGTTAAATATTTTCTTTCATATGCATTCACATGATGTAGTTTTCGAAGGTTGTACCACCATTTAAATGTGCATCCCCAGTTGCCTTTGAGAAGGTGGTGTGGTGAGCTGCTTTCTTGAATTGCTGTAGTTGTAGTGTTCTCGCACAGGTGTAAAAGAACTCTGAACTAAACACCAAGCTTAAACCAGTCAATGAGGCGGTCCCAGTAAGATTAACCATTTACTGTTCACTCTTCCACATTAACGTATGGTGAAAAGGCGTTGCTTCACTAATGTTTCTAGTGCGTAGAAAGAAAACTTTTCTCGCGCTGATCCTGCACACATAAGCCCCATCCTTCCCGTTTCTCCAAACCGGTATTTTTCCACAAGACGCGGCGAAACCGGGTGTGATGTCATCGCATGCCGCGATATATCACAGACAACAAATTTACCTTAAACAATCTTAACTTTAACTAGAAAACAATAACAAACGAATTACTAAAGCAAAAATATAATAAACTAAACAAATGCCTTAAAAGCAACACAGTAGTCCTTCAGGTATTTTCAGGGGTAAGTTTTTTTACACAGAGAGTGGTGAACAGAGGAGATATCGGGTAAGTTTTTTATGCAGGGAGTGGTGAGAGCATGGAATGGGCTGTGGCGGTGGCGGTGGAGGTGGATACGACAGGGTCTTTTAAGAGTCTCCTGGACAGGTACATGGAGCTCAGAAAAATAGAGGGCTATGGGTAACCCTAGGTAATTTCTCAGGTAAGGATATGTTTGGCACAGCTTTGTGGGCCAAAGGGTCTGTATTGTGCTGTAGGTTTTCTATGTTTGTATGTATTCCCACAATGCTGTTAGGGAGAGGGTGCCAGGATTTTGACCTGCAATAGTGAAGAAACAATGTCCTTCTGTATCCTCTAAAGCAGCATGTTTCAGAGCACTACCTACTTCCCTCATAAAATATCCTCCCCATCTCCTCCTGAATCTTTTCTGATAATTATCCTAAATTTTGCATCCTCAGGTTAAGTAACCTTAAAGATTTTTTTTGCAGCATTTAGAGTTCCTTTGAAAATAACTGGTGCCTTTGCTCTTCACCTTAGTAGGATACTCTCCACAATACACACATGTCAGTTTGCAGTTGGCCTTGCCATGGGGCCTGAAACAGGTGCCAAACTATATTAAGACCGAATTAACACCAATAATCAATGTGGTGCACATCCAGTTTGGCATGCAGAGGTATACAGCAGTTTACCATTTTGGTCTCACTTTATGCCTGGTAATGGGAGAGGCTGTGCTTTTCAAATTCTGGTTTGAGTTGGATTGTTTCTATCACTTGTTTTGAAGATTTTCATGTGAGAAAACTCAATGAAAGCTGTGATATTCATGTGTTTGTATGTAACCCTAGAGGTGAAATTTATAAATGAAAGTTTCAGTAGATGCTTACATCAGAGGCTTTTGGTTACAGAACATTATGTGAATGGTTCCCTAACAGCAGGTGTAAAGGACAAACGTGTGAAAAAAAGAAACATGCTCTTACATTCAAAGGGCTTCAGTGAAGTATTTTCAGTCTGCTGGTCTGCCTGTCTAACCTGTCAGGGTAATATAATGAATAATGAATCAGGATGTTAGGGAGAGGCTTGAAGGCATTACCTTCATTAGTAACTTCAAGACTTCCTAAAGCACATTTGGACTTGCAGTTCACATAGATCTTTACATTTTTGAAGAACAATTTCAAATGTTATGTGTTTACAAATAACTCAGCACCATTAGAACTATGATCATACAATTATACTTGTAATAATTTATGAAAATCGTCACAAAATGACAGCGGTGAAAGCAAAACAAATAACTGTAAGGAACATGATCAGTAAGATTTAGCAAAAGCATTGACACATGATAGTCTTGAAATTAAATATACCCAGTTGTTCAGTACCTGTTCTGATGTTCTAAACATCACTGTTAATTCAACCTGCCCTCTCAGGTAGGTATTTCTGCTCATTGTTGTGAATCTCCTAGCCAATGTATAATGCGCATTAATCTCCGAAGAAACAGATTATGTGTTGTATATCTATGTACATCTAAGATTGTATATCTAAGATTGGAGTTTATTTAATGACATTGACTGATCCTTTAAATCTTGTGTCTTTTCAGGACTCAGCAATTCTGGTTGTGAGCGCCATAATGACTCTCAGAGTTTTACAGAACATCAGTTTAAAATAGATGGCCATGAGCATTATACCTGTGATAAAGGAACATAAAGACAAAGAGGATTATTGTTTATTGAAAACTCAAGAAAATCTACTGATGCTGGAAATCCAAAGCAACACACTCAAAATGCTGCATAAAAATGAAGGCTTGCACCCCAAAACATCGACTCTTTACTTTTTTTCATAGATGCAGCCTGGCCTGCTGAGTCCCTCCAGCATTTTGTGTATGATGTATTGAAAATTGTCCAGGAGAAATCAGTGGTGCAAGATACTTTTACTGTCATTTGGTATCATTTTGGGTTTCGAATAAATGTTCTTGTGTTATCTCATTCTGTGGCTCACAGGCTTGCTACAATGAGAAGTAGGTTTCAAACATTGAAATTGCTCTGGATTTTATCCTGGGTACAGAGCTCTGGCAGTTGATGTTGGGGTGTTGATGTGGGATACTAGTTCCAATCCAGCTAGGGAATTTAAATCCAGAATAAAAGACTGGTGTAGGTAATGATAACTGCTGGATTATCATTAAAAAAATTGGTACTACATTGCTTTTCAGGAAGAGAAATCTGCTATTCTTTCTCAGCCTGGCCGAGATGTGCCTCCAACCCCATCAATGCAGTTTACTCCTAAATGTCCTTTGAATGCCCTAGTAAACCATTCAGTTTTGAGGCAATTAGGAATGGATGGTGAATGCCATCCATGTTGGAATGGTTATGTGTCCTTGGAGAGAAGAACAAATGAGCTTTCTTTTTTGCTCAGTGGTTGTCCAGCAAATGTTTTTGGAATGTAAAGAATAAAGTACAGGATTGTTTAATCATACTCCATATTAGATAGCCTGAAGCTGTCCATTGTGACAACTTGCTCATGAAAAATGGTTGCTTGGGAAAGGAGGTGGAGGAATTCTAGAGAACCCTTGTACAAACTTTTGCTTACCCAAGAGAAGAAACTAAAGCACCATGGTAATGCTGGGTTAAAAAGACATTTTATATGTTTTATTGGGGGCACCATGGTGGCGTAGTGGTTAGCGAAATGCTATTACAGCTTGGGGCATCGAAGTTCAATTCTGATACTGTCTGCAAGGAGTTTGTACATTCTCTCCGAATGCGTGAGTTCCCTCTGGGTGCTCCTGCTTCTCTCCTACATTCCAGAGATGGTTTGTTAATTTGCCATTGTAAATTGTCATGGGATTAGGCTAGGGTTAAATAGTTGGGTTGCCGGACGGTATGGCTCATTGGGCCAGAAGGGCCTGTTCCACGCTGTATCTCTGAAAAAAAATTCCAGCAAATGCAGTCTCTCTTGTGACTTAATTTTATACTCAAGGTTTTTTTATTCCATGTATTTTGCTTGTTATTGAATAATGTCAATGGAGAAGAAGTCAATGCAAGTGTAGACAATTTGAGTTAAAACCATTTCTAATTTCTTGTGACTGATCCATTGTGCTATCTGATTTGGGAAAAGTTGACAAAGTGGAACCTGGATGCCTATTCCCTGTCTTGTAATCAGTCAGCATTGAGAAGGAAGAGGTGGCCATTCTTTCTAATAAGTGTGAGCATCTGTTTAAACAACAAAAAGCAGTCAGGTGTAATTATCAGATCACTGTTGACCTCTAGCAGAAAAATTCTATGTGACCTGGCTTTCAGATTGCTGATAATGATAAGCAAGGAGGGGTGAGAAAGAGAGAATTGGTATTCAGCTTCCCGGAGCTTGTTGACTTTTTCTACCAGTTCCAAAGAAGCCTTTCAGCTTTAGTGTTTGTGCTTATGTCGAATGGCAATGACAAATAATGTAAATTTTTCTGGGTGTGCAAGGTCACGTTAGTTTAATATTTGTGTTGAAAGAAGATAATTTAAAGAAAAAAACACAATCACCCAATTAAGTGACATAAGCATGCATTTTACACTCAATCAAAATCCCAGAAAAAGAGGAGCAGGCAAAAAAATCCTATGCATTCATAACATAAATGTGAGAATGGAGTTAGGCTTTGTGACTAACCTTTTAGGAAGATTATGACTGACCCTCCAGCTAAAGTTTATTCTTTATATCTTTCCTTCTCTTTTTCTTTATATCTTTTCTTCTTTTTTCTTTTACTCCCCTCTATTACAAATTCTCCCTGATAGCCTAATGGTTTCTCAATATGTAGTCAAAGTACTGATAATTCTCATAGATGACAAATAAACTTTGAACTTCTTACAGCCCATACTCAGTACACATAACCATAAACACAATTTATAAAACATTTTCTAAAGATTAGCTATTTCTGTGTTGGCTGTCCTTTATAGTTAAAGTTAACTTTCTTTCACTCCATTTCCATTAGTTTGAGGTGGCTGAGGATGTGCAGATTTGGCTGCAGGTGGGAAAGGAATGTTTCCTGGCATGGTTGGATGGCAAGAACAGAAGGAGTGCCCTTCATTCTTTGTTTTCACTGAGCTGTTGTCTTCTGATGAGATGTGAGGTTCTCTGTACCTTGCTGGGTGTTACTCACAGGACACAGATTCCCCCTGTTGGTGAGAATGTTACAATTTTTCCAGACGGTTTTGAGGTCATCCTGGAAGGATTCCCTGTCCCCAAATTTTTAATTTGTTTTAAATTTGAAGGTTCACAATGGGGAGCCTGCACTGCCCAATTACACCCATGTGACCAATTAACTTAATAAACCGTAGTCTTTTGGAATGTGGGAGAAAACTGGAGAACCCAGAGGAACCCTGTGTCATGGCATTGTTTTCCTCTCACACCCCAAAAGTTGTATAGGTTAGTAGGTTAATCGGTCACATGGGTATAATTGGGCTCATGGGTTCAATTCTGATGCTCTCTGTAAGGAATTTGTCCATTCACACTCAATACTCTCAAAAACTTCTATAGTTGTACCGTGGAGAGCATTCTGACAGGATGCATCGCTGTCTGGTATAGAGGGGCTACAGCATAGGACCGAAAGAAGCTGCAGAAGGTTGTAAATCTAGTCAGCTCCATCTTGGGTACTAGCCTACAAAGCACCCAGGACATCTTTAGGGAGCGGTGTCTCAGAAAGGCAGCATCCATTATTAAGGACCCCCAGCACCCAAGGCATGCCCTTTTCTCATTGTTACCATCAGGTAGGAGGTACAGAAGCTTGAAGGCACACACTCAGTGATTCAGGAACAGCTTCTTCCCCTCTGCCATCCAATTCCTAAATGGACATTGAATCTTTGGATGCTACCTCACTTTTAAAAAAATATACAGTATTTCTGTTTTTGCACGTTCTTTAAAAATCTATTCAATATATGTAATTGAGGTGCAATAGCATCTATCTACAACATAATTATGAAAATTTGTTCAGATGCATTTAACAAAATTAAAAATGATTGGGGAAGGGAACTTAAGCTTACCTTACCTATCGAAAAATGGGAAAAAAATTTCAATTAGTTAATTCATCCTCTATATGTGCTAAACGTTTGTTGATACAGTTCAAAGTAGTTCATAGGGCCCATATGTCCAAGGATAAATTAGCTTGTTATTATTCTCATATCAGTCCAGTATGTGACAGATGTCATTCTGAGACCGCTTCTTTAACTCATATGTTTTGGTCATGTTCTGCTCTGAAAAAATATCGGGAAGATATCTTTGATATTATTTCAACTGTTTTGAATATTGGTTTACAACCTCATCCTATTACGGCAAATTTTGGTTTACCAATGATAGAACCACACTATTTAACCTCTTCAACGCGTCAGATGATTGCATTTCTCACATTAATGGCTAAAAGATCAATTTTGCTGAATTGGAAGGAGATTAATCCTCCCACCACATTTCATTGGTTCTCTCAAACTATGTTATGTTTAAATTTAGAAAAAATCAGAAGTGTTATATATGACCCTTCTATTAAATTTGATCAGACTTGGAGGCCTTTTATTCAACACTTTCATATGATGTGATTTGACCTCTTTCCAAACCTATTTTTGTGTTAATATATGTAGGGAGGTTCAGAGCGGGTGACACTAATGGTCCTGTTTTTTTTTGATGCTATAAACAGCCCATGTTCTTTTTTTTTTCCTGTTAGGTTAGTATTGGTTAGTTTAGTTTTTTTGGGGGGGTATTTTTTTTTTTGTTTTTTTCTTCTTTTGTCTTTTTGGATATGTTAATCTTTTTTTGTGAACTCTACATTTGTATTTTGAACATCTTTGGGAGGTTTATTACCTTTGTACTAACTGAATATATAACTATATATGTTATCTGTCAACAATGTAACCCCAACAATTGTGTAACAATACTATGTATATCCACTATTTTGATATTAATGAGAAGATTGAAAAAGAAAAGAATATATGTAATTGATTTACTTGTTTAATTATTATTTTATTTTATGTGTTGCATTGAACTGCCACTGCTAAGTTAACAAATTCCACATCAGATGCTGGTGATATTAAACTTGATTCTGATTCTGACTGTGGATTTCCTTTGGGTAATCTGGTTGCCTCCTATGTTCCATATGACATATGGGTTAGCAGGTTAATGATATCAATTGATCCTTTAAATCTAAAGTGTCTTTTCAGTATTCAATAATACTGGTTGTGAGCACTGTAACAACACACAATGTTTACAGAACATCTGCTCAAAATGTATGTTTATGAGCTTTATATCTGTGATAAGGAACATGATTATGTTTTGTCACTGAAGAGGTAATGATGAGCCTAAAGATAAGACAAGTCCGCTGATCCTGATGCCATGCATTCCAGGGTGCTGAAAGAAATGGTGCAAGTTAAAGCAGACACATTTGTGATCATTTACCCCAAGGTTCTCTGAACTCTGGGCTGGTCTTCGCAGATTGGAAGATAGCGAATGTCACACCACTGTTTAAAAAAAAATGTAGGCAAAAGGTGGGTAACTATACACCAATCAGCTTAACATCTATAGTTGGGAAAATGCTTGAAGCTATCATTAAGGAAGAAATAGCAAGCCAACTGGATAGAAGTGGTTCCATCAGACAGACACAGGATGGATTCATGAAGGTCTGGTCCTGTTTGACAAACTTACTGAAGTTCTTTAAAGATAGAATGAATGCAGTTGATAGAGTGGAACAGGTAGAGATTGTATATTGGGATTTCCAGCAGCATTGGATAAGGTTCTGCATAAAAAGACATTATAAAGATGGATGAAGTCGGGGATAATATATTAGCATGGTTAAAGATTTGTTTAGCCAATAGAATGTAGACAGCCAGGATAAATACATGTTTCTCTGGTTGATAGTGGCAAGTGGAGTGCCACAGGAGCTGGTGATGGGCATACAAGTGTTCATAATATACAGCACATTCCCAGTTTGGAAGATGTAGCATATCAAAGTTTGTTAATGATAGTAAATTGAATGGAAAGCAGAGGATGCGGAGAGTCTGTAGAGAGATACAGGTAGGTTAAGTGAGTGGGCAAGGATCTGGCAGATGGAGTACAACATTGGTAAGTGTGAGGTTATCCAGCTTGGAAGGAAAAAGAAGATCATATTGAAATGGTGAAAGTTTGCAGCATGATGTTTTGTAGAAAGTCTTGGGAGTGTTTGTGCATGAATTGCAAAAGGTTGGCAGGTGCAAAACGTTATCAAGAAGGCAAAAGGAATGTTGGCCTTCGTTGCTGGGGGGGAGGAATGCATTTAAGAGCAGGGAAATAATGCTTCAACTATATATAATATTGGTGACTGTGTACAGTTATGGATTCCTTATTTGAGGAAAAATATACTGGATTTGGAGTTGTGCAGAGGAACTTCACTAAGTTGATTCTGGAGGTGAGGGGGTTAGCCTATGAAGAGGGATTTAGTTATCTGGGACTATATTTGCTGGAATTCAGAAGAATAAGAGGGGGTATTATAGCAACATATAAAATTACAGAAGGGATAGATAACATAGAGGCAGAGAAGTTGTTTCTACTGGCAGGTGAAACTAGAACCAGGTGACAGCCTGAAAATTTGAGTAAATAGACTTATGACCATAAGATCACAGACCAAAAGATATAGAAGCAGAATTAAGCCATCCCATCGAGTCTGCTCCACCATTCCATCATGGCTGATTTATTATCCCTCTCAACTCCATTCTCCTGCCTTCTCCCCATAACCTTTGACATCTTTACTAATCAAGAACCTATCAACATCCATTTAAAATGTATTAGGTGGCTTGGCCTCCACAGTTTTCTGTGGCAATGAATTCCACAGATTTGCCACCCTCTGGTTAAAGGAATTCCTCCTCATCTCTGTTATAAAGGAACATTCTTGTACTGTATTCTGAGGCAATGCCCTCTGGTCCCAGAATCCCCTACTATAGGAAACATCCTCTCCACATCCACTCCTTCTAGGCCTTTCAATAATCATTAGGTTTTAATAAGATCACACCCTCATTCTTCCAAACTCCAGTGAGTACATCAAACACCATTCATATGTTAACTCTTTCATTCCTGGGATCATTCTCACGAACCTTCTCTGGACCCTCTCCAATGCCAGTATATCCTTTCTTTGATAAGAGGCCCAAAAGACACTTTAGGATTGGGAGAAACTATTTTTCCCAAAGAGTAGTAAATCTTTGGAATTGTCAGCACAGGAAAACACTGAACATTACCTCACTAAATAGATTTAAGACACAGATAGGTTTTTGCATTGCAGGGAAAAGGCAGATAGGTAGCTCTGAATCCACAGTCAGATCTTATTGAATAGCAGAGCAGGCTCAACAAGACAAATTGTCTACTCCTGATCCTATTTTGTATGTCCTTTTCTGCAAACTTGTTTGATGATTGAGGCTGGCAAACATGAGGAAATCTGCAGATGCTGGAAATTCAGACAACACACAGAAAATGCTGGTGGAACACAGCAGGCCAGGCAGCATCTATAAGGAGAAGCACTGTCGACATTTCGGGCTGAGACCCTTCGTCAGGACTAACCGAAAGGAAAGATAGTAAGAGATTTGAAAGTAGTGGGGGGAGGTGGAAATGCGAAATGATAGTTGAAGACCGGAGGGGGTGGGATGAAGCTAAGAGCTAGAAAGGTGATTGGCAAAAGTGATACAGAGCTGGAGAAGGGAACGGTTCACGGGATGGGAGGCCTTGGGAGAAAGACAGGGGGTGAGGGGGAAGCACCAGAGGGAGATGGAGAACAGGCAAAGTGATGGGCAGAGAGAGAGAAAAAAAACAAACAACTAAATATGTCAGGGATGGGGTAGGAAGGGGAGGAGGGACATTAACGGAAGTTAGAGAAGTCAATGTTCATGCCATCAGGTTGGAGGCTACCCATCTGGTATATAAGGTGTTGTTCCTCCAACCTGAGTTTGGATTCATTTTGACAATAGAGGAGGCCATGGATAGACATATCAGAATGGGAATGGGATGTAGAATTAAAATGTGTGGCCACTGAGAGATCCTGCTTTCTCCAGCGGACCGAGCGTAAGTGTTCAGCGAAACAATCTCCCAGTCTGCGTCGGGTCTCACCAATATATAAAAGGCCACACCAGCCGACTCACAGGTGAAGTGTCTGCTTACTCCTTGTAAGCGGAACAAGTGCTACACCTGCCCTTACACTTCCTCCCTCACCACCATTCAAGGCCCCAGACAGTCCTTCCAGGTGAGCCGACACTTCACCTGTGAGTCAGCTGGTGTGGTATACTGCGTCCAGTGCTCCTGGTGTGGTCTTTTATATATTGGTGAGACCCGACACAGTCTGGGAGACCGTTTCGCTGAACACCTATGCTCGGTCCGCCAGAGAAAGCAGGATCTTCCAGTGGCCACACATTTTAATTCTACGTCCCATTCCCATTCTGATATGTCTATCCATGGCCTCCTCTACTGTCAAAATGAATCCAAACTCAGGTTGGAGGAACAACACCTTATATACCAGCTGGGTAGCCTCCAACCTGATGACTTTTCTAACTTCCGTTAATGTCCCTCCTCCCTTTCTTACCCCATCCCTGACATATTTAGTTGTTTGTTTTTTTTCTCTCTCTCTGCCCATCACTTTGCCTGTTCTCCATCTCCCTCTGGTGCTTCCCCCTCCTCCCCCTGTCTTTCTCCCGAGGCCTCCCATCCCGTGAACCATTCCCTTCTCTAGCTCTGTATCACTTTTGCCAATCACCTTTCCAGCTCTTAGCTTCAGCCCACCCCCTCCGGTCTTCTCCTATCATTTCGCATTTCCACCTCCCCCCACTACTTTCAAATCTCTTACTATCTTTCCTTTCAGTTAGTCCTGACGAAGAGTCTCAGCCTGAAACGTCGACAGCGCTTCTCCTTATAGATGCTGCCTGGCCTGCTGTGTTCCACCAGCATTTTGTGTGTGTTGATTGAGGCTGGAGTGGCTTTGGATTTGGAATGTAGGTTGAAGTGTCTCACATTGGTCTTACACGATTTTACCTCTATTATGGGAAGCTTGTGGAGATGACGTAGCATTGTGGCAAGAATGATTTAAAAAAAAAAACTTTTTATTGCGTTTTCAAGTAATTACAGAATAAAAATATATGAAAAAAAATGTATATTACCCTTCCCCCCTCCCCTTAACTCCTCCCCCCTAACATCCCTATAGAAAAAAAAGAAGAAAGAAAGAAAGAAAAAAAAGAAAGAGTGCCTGGATATTGGAAGATCCCCACATGTTCCATGGAGTTCGTAATAACTTTAGTATATATATTTATTTATTTCCCCAAATAACCAATTATTTCATCTTCGGAGCACCTATATATTTAATCCTGTCTTTTGTAAATAAGGGTGCCAAATTTTCAAAAATGTTTCATATTTATCTCTTAAATTATAAGCAATTTTTTCAAGTGGAATACAGCCATAAATTTCTTTCTTCCAATGATCTATACTTAAATATGTATCCGATTTCCAAGTAACTGCAATAGCCTTTTTGGCTACCACCAGCGCAATTTTTATAAATTCTTTCTGATATTTATTCAATTTGGGTTTCGGTTTTATCCCTTCAATATCACCTAGTAAAAGTAATATTGGATTATGTGGAAGTTGTGTTCCAATAATTTGTTCCAATAAAACTCTTAAATTTGTCCAAAAAGGTTGAATTTTAGAATAAGACCAAGTAGAATGTAAAAAAGTACCAATTTCTTGGTTACATCGGAAACACTGATCGGATAAATTTGGGTTTAATTTATTTATTTTTTGTGGTGTAATATATAATTGATGTAAAAAATTATATTGCACTAATCTTAACTGGACATTTATTGTATTTATCATACTATCAAGACATAGTCTTGACCAATTTGTTTCTTCAATTTTAATATTCAAGTCACTTTCTCATTTTTGTCTCGACTTATGGACTCCTTGTTTAATTGCCTGTTTTTGAATCAAGTTATACATACTAGAGATGAATTTTTTGATCTTTCCTTTTTGAATTAAAGTTTCTATTTCATTAGATTTCGGCAATAACATTGTTTGACCTAATTTTTCTCTTAAATAAGCCCTTAGTTGAAAGTAACAAAAAAGAGTATTGTTTGATACTTTATATTTATTCTTTAATTGATCAAATGACATTAATATACCTCCTTCAAAACAATCTCCTATATATCTAATCCCTTTTTGAAACCAATTATATAAAAGTTGATTATCCATTGTAAAAGGAATAAGTCTACTTTGAATTAAAGATCTCTTTGCTAATAAGGATTTCTTTGTCTCATCGTCAACATTTATCTTATTCCATAAGTCAATCAAATGTTTTAATATAGGAGATTCTTTCTTTTTCCGTATCCATTTAGATTCCCATTTATATATAAAATCTTCTGGTGTATTTTCTCCTATTTTATCTAGTTCTATTCTAATCCATGCCGGTTTATCTTTCTCAAAAAAAGATGCAATAAATCTAAGTTGATTTGCTTTATAGTAATTCTTAAAATTTGGAAGTTGTAACCCTCCTAGATCAAATTTCCATGTCAATTTTTCCAACGATATTCTTGACATCTTACCTTTCCAAAGAAACTTCCTCACATATTTATTTAACTCTTGAAAAAACTTCTGGGGTAGTTGTATTGGTAGTGATTGAAATAAGTATTGTAGTCTAGGGAATATATTCATTTTTATGGTATTTACTCTACCTACTAATGTTATTGGTAATACCATCCATTTATCGAGATCTTCTTGAATTTTTTTCAATAGTGGTAAGTAATTTAATTTATATAAATTCTTTATGTCATTATCAACTCTTATACCTAAATATTTTATACCATTTTCCGGCCATCTAAATTGAGTTATTAATCGACATTGACTATAATCTCCTTTAGTAAGAGGTAAAATTTCACTTTTATCCCAATTTTTTTTATAACCTGATATTTTCCCATATTCTTCTAATCTATAGGATAATTTACGCAATGAGTGCAATGGGTTTGTTAAATAAAGCAGAACATCATCAGCAAATAAGTTAATCTTGTATTCTTCCTGATTAACTCTGAAACCCTTAATGTCTGGGTCCATTCTAATTAATTCAGAATGATTGATATCTGGATGATATTGCCTTTTTTTAAAACTCTACTCGTTGATTGATAAGCTACAGAACCTGGGCCTCTGAACATCCCTCTGCAATTGGAGTCTCGACTTCACAACCAGAATACCACAATTTGTGCTGATTGGTTATAATATTTCCTCCTTGCTGACGATCAACACTGGCACACCTCAGGGATGTGTGCTTAGCCCACTGCTCTACTCTCTTTATACCCATGACTGTGTGGCTAGGCATAGCTCAAATGCCATCTATAAATTTGCTAATGACACAAGCGTTGTTGGCAGAATCATAGATAGTGACGAGAGGGTGTACAGAAGCAAGATATATCAGCTACCTGTCTGTGGTATCACAGCAACGATCTTGCACTCATCGTCACCAAGACCAAAGAGCTGATTGTGGACTTCTGGAAGGGTAAGATGAAGGAACACATACCGATCCTCATAGAGGGATCAGAAGTGAGAGAGTGAGCAGTTTCAAGTTTGTAGGTGTCAATATTTCTGAAGATCTAACCTGGTCCCAACAAAAAAGAAGGCAAGACTGTAGCTATCTTTCATCAGGAGTTTGAGGAGATTTGGTTTGTCACCTGTCGAAAAATTCTATAGATGTACCATAAAGAGC
Organism: Hemitrygon akajei; assembly: GCF_048418815.1. Classification (NCBI taxonomy): domain Eukaryota; kingdom Metazoa; phylum Chordata; class Chondrichthyes; order Myliobatiformes; family Dasyatidae; genus Hemitrygon; species Hemitrygon akajei. The sequence continues at coordinate 60,939,312 of NC_133125.1, forward strand.
ATTCTGACAGGTTGCATCACTGTCTGGTTTGGGGAGTAGGGGCTACTGCACAGGACCAAAAGAAGCTGCAGAGGGTTGTAAAATTAGTCAGCTCCATCATGGATACTAGTCTCTGTAGCATCCAAGACATCTTCAAGGAGCGGTGCCTCAGAATGGCAGCTTCCATCATTAAGGACCCTCATCACCCAGGACAAGCCCTTTTCTCATTGTTACCATCAGGAAGGAGGTACTGAAGCCTGAAGGCGCACACTCAGCAATTCTGGAATAGCTTCTTCTCCTCTGCCATCTGATTTCTGAATGGACATTGAACTCATGAACACTACCTCACTTTATTATTTCTGTTTTACACTACTTTTTAATATAACTATGTAATTTGCATATACTTTATATACTTTTTACCGCTGCTGCTAATTTAACAACTTTCACGGCATATGCCAGTGATATTAAACCTGATTCTGATCTGATTCATTGCTGCAGCTGATCTGTGGTAGCCCTCCTGGTTAGAACCACAGTCTGCATATCATCATGTAACAGAGATTGAAAAGAGACACATTTCTGAGGGCTGCCAGAAGTGAAAAAGACAAATGAATTTGTAATATCTAAAAAGGTCCTGTAAAATGGTTGTAGCTGCTCTGTGCATTTTCTACACTTTCAAAAATCTTTTCACCTGTCTGGATCACTTGCAGTTCAGACCTTCAGCCGCTTTTCCTACACCATGGCTAATCCACACTGAACTGACATCCGTAAGTTCAACAACCTTGGAACTCTTGAATCTCTTCCACTTCGCAATATAATACTCCAAAACAAACAGACCTTGATTTAGCCCATTGAGGAAAAGGTTGAGGTTCAGCAGGTGAGATTGAAATCAGGTACGTCGTATGTTGAAGCCCTATAGATTGATAAGGATGAGAGCTTTGTACCCAGAACCCCTGTCTGACAAGAAATTGTTCATCTGGTTCACTCATTTATTATTAATGAAACTTTGGTAGTGGATAAGGTAAGATTTTTGGCTTTTATGGCTGTTGTAGTCAACTGTACCTCTCAAGCTAAGAGTCAAACAGAGAAAATAAAAATTATTTTGAAGGCTGCAAATAAATATCTTGGTATTGCAGGATTCTTAGAGCTAATTAGTGAGGTGTTACATGGTGGAACTTTCTGACAGTCTCTTGCTTAATGGTGCTTACTATTTTACAGTGGAATGCCAGGAGTTTGAATTTTAAAAAAGTTTGCGGAGGATATGCCTTTGCTTTTGGATGTTATCTATATCTGAGAGACTTGGTTGAAGCCTTGGTTGGATTTTGCTTTGCAGGGATATGATATAGTACAGAGGGAATGTGATTCAGGTACTGTGGGTGCTGTAGCTACTTTTATCAAACATGGGATAAGGTGTAGGGTGGGGAAGATAGACAAATCTTATGAGTTTGTGGTGGTGGAAATATGGGATAAATGTGGGGAAAATAGTAGTTATTAACTTTTGTAATCCGTGTGATAAATAAACCTCTGAAGTGTTGAAGAAATTTGAGAAGATGTGTGAGAAGTTGCAGTGTAGTCTTTTAGAGGGGGATATTAATATGATTTTGAACTTTTTAGCTATGTCCTATACCAAATAACTGCAGACAGAATTCCTAAAGTAGCTGGTTATTACAGGAGAAAGGCTGTGCCTTGGTAGACAGATGTCTGTGCTCAGGCAGTGAAAGATAGAAAAAAGGCCTTAAAGAAACTTAAGAAGTTTTATTTTATAGAATATCTGATTCTGTATAAAAGGGCACAGGTGGTGCTTAGGAAAACTATTAAGTATGCAAAAAGTGAGTTCAGGAGGAAATACTGCAGCAGTATTGGTAGGGAGATTCCAGCAGGTGAAGTGTGGGGTACAAATCAAAAGATGGGAGGTGTGAGATAGAGCAGTGTCCTTCCCGTCTTATGTTCTGCATAGAAAAGAACTGTTACAGATTTGGAAAATGCAGTGCATCAATTCAGTGGTTGATATGGAGTTTTCATTATCTGAACTCAAACTAGTGCTTTCTAGGATTAAACATACATCACCAGGAAAAGACAGGCTTTGTTATTGTAAGTTTTCCCATATGTCAGATAGCAAGCTTCAACCGGTTGTAGATTTGGATTACTGGATGCTTTCTGATAGTGCAGAAGTTAGCCGTGGTAATTCCAGTCCCAAAGCCAGGCAAACAACAGTCAGATCCTGCTAGTTACAGGCCAATTTCTTTAACCCTCGAATAGGTGTAAACTTATGAGAGGATGGTGACCAGTAGGTAGTATTTTATTTGGAAAGTAGAAAATTTCTGTTATCCTATCAACTTACTTTTGTAAAAGTAGGATGGTTTTAGACTCTTGTGTCTGGGATCTGATGTTAGAAAGGCACTGGTTAATAAGGAAGTTGTAGTGTCAGTCTTCTGTGATTTTGAGAAGGCTTATGATATGCTCTGGAAGGAGGGACTGTTAATGCCAAATATCCATTAAATTTCCTCTGATTTTCCACAGGACTTCAGGTTCTCTTATTTAATAATCAGAATAAGACATTGAAGAGGCTCTTGAAAGTCTTAGTTCAAAGAGAAAGGGAACTAGAATTGTGTGCCAACCCTTTGCTATCTTCTCATTGATAGTAAGAATCGTTTGGTAGTAAAGGCATAAAAAATAGAAGGAACAGGACTTTTGTCTCCTCATGCACACTGCTGTCATTGCTGATATTTTACAAAATCTATTGATCTTTGTCTAATAAACACTCAGTGACTAAACCTCCGCAGGCCTTCAAAGATTCATTACTCTCTGGGTGAAGGCATGTCCTAAATGGATAACATCTTATTTTGGTAGAACGTTCCCCAGTTCTTGACACCCTTGCCAAAAGAAACATCAAATCTGTTGGCCCTGTAAGAATTTTGTACATTTCTCTTATTCTTTCTAACTTCTTAAGGGTGTAGGTCTAGCCTGCTTGATCTCTGTATTGAGGATAATTATCCTAGGGTTAAACTACCCCGAGCTCTCTAAAAGTCACCTCTGAAAGAGAGCTTTGGTAATTTTGGAGAATTAAAGTTTCCCTATGTTGTAATCAGAGAACTGGATTTTTCAGACTTTAGTAATGAAATAATAGAGTGACTTGTAAAAGTATTCAGCCTCCAAACCTTTGCTCACATGAATGAGTATTACAACCAGGGATTTTGATCAATTTAATTCAGAATTTTAATCTGTGAATCACAAATTCACCAATAAACTTCTGGGCTTCTGTCAAGATGGTGCCAGCAAACAACACTACCTCTGGTGACATCTTCCAGATAGTCCACGAAACTGCTTTCTTTTCTTTTACATCTTTTTTTTATTTTAAATGTGTTTCTGGTATTGTTGGAGCCTTTGATCTACGGTTTGAAGGTATGTCTTTAGGCTGATTGAAGAATCTGGTGCTGAATTGTCTCCAAGAAGATTCCAAGAGGCAAGCTGGCTCGAGGCCAAGAAACTTAGAGATGTGGCGCGAGGCCATGATCAACTCCATTTCTCGCTGATTAAAGTGTCATGAAAGATTGAAATATTGAGGCGAATGTAAAAGGCAAGTGAGTGTTCAGCGCTGTCTACCAGCTTCTCAATTGCTGCTGCCAGAGGAAGGTGTCTGCATGTGACCCTCTCTTGCTCACTTCTCCTGAGGGAAGGTCCCTGCATATGAATGATCTCTCTCTCTCTCCCTTGATGCTGTCAGAGGATGATACCAAAGTTCTGGGTCTGCGGTTTATGGATTGGACTCTTTCAATTTTATGTTTTTATATTCTGTGTTTTCAGCAGTTGAAAAGTATTCATCACCCTTCGTTCAGTACTTAGTTGAATCAGCTTTGCAGCTATTGCAGTGGTCTGTTTAGGAAAGTCTCTATTAACTTTGCACAACATGATCGAGCAAGATTTGCCAATTCCGCCTTCCTCCTGTCCTAGGTTAGTTGGGAAGTGGCGGTGGGCAGCAATCTTGATGTCATCAGAGATGTTCAGTCGGGCTAAGGTCTGGGTTCTGACTGAGCCACTCAAGGACATCTATTTTCTTCATTGGAAGCCACTCCATGGTTGCTCAGGCAGCGTGTTTTGGATTGTTGTCCTGTTGAAAAACGAACTTCCTCCCCAGTTTAATCTTTCTTGCAGATGCTAGCAAGTATTTATCCAGGATCTCTCTGTATTTAGCAGTATTCAACTTCCCATCAATCCTGACAGGATTTCCTGTCCCCACTGCTGAAAAGCATCCCCATAGTATGATGCTGCCTCTACCATTAGAGATTGTGAAACCATGAACTTCATCTCCAGTTGCAGCCACCAACTTCCGCAGCTCTTTCAGAGTGACTGTTGGTGTCGTAGTAGCTCTTTTACAAGTACCTTTCTTCTCCGGTGACTAGGTTTTAGAGGGATGGCCTGACCTAGGCAGTGTGGCTGTGGTTTCATATTTTTTTGACTTTTTCATGTTGGATTGCACTGAGCTCTGAGGTATGTTCAGTGTCTTTGAGATGATCTTGTGCACTTCCTCTGATTTATGCTTCTCTATTATCATTTCTCTGACTTGACTTGAGTGCTCTTTTGTCCTCATTTTGGTTTGGTCTGTTGAAAATTTAACATTATGTTGGACCTTACAGAGAGAGGGGATATTTATTCAGGTGATCTTCCAATTTTCTACATCAGCAAATTGGGTAAGTTGGTAAGGTAATATACAGTATTTCACCTGAGGAAAATCAGCATATTAATTTCAAAGGGAATGAATACTTTTTCAGCCTCACAATTTTGGCTTTTAATTTTTAGTGAATTGTTGACAGATTTTGGAAATTTTCTTTGGATTTGGCAAGATGCACAATGTTTTGTAGGTTAGGTAAAAAATCCTACTTCAATATGTTTTAAAATTAGAAAATGAAATAGTAAAATGTGAAAGTAGTTGTGGAGGCTGAAAACTTTTTCAAGGCACCGTAATAAGAAAGTCCCAGTTATTACATTTTAACTTTATTTAAAAGTAAGTGCATTATTACATTTTTTTTTATAGATGAAAACACTGATGATGTTGAGTTAACTCTGTCTGGGAGTTAACTCTGTCTGTACTCCCTTAGATAGTGTAAGGGAGTACAGATGGTGGCTTTGTGTTATTTTATTTTTCTGGGATGCTTATCTGAATTGTAACTTAAATTGTGTTGTGTCCCTGACTGGGACCATATTCATTATAAAGCAATTGAAATGAAAATTCATTTTTGTTGGTAAGAGAGCTTTATTTCAGATCTCCAGAATGTATAGTTTTTTAATATACATTATTGAAAAGTTGTTTCATAAATGACATAAAACTTACCTCTGAGAAAAAAAGTCAATTAGTCAAATGAAAGTTAATCAAGAAATAAATTTAAATCAGAATCAGGATCAGGTTTATTATCACAGGCAGGTGATGTGAAATTTCTTAACTCAGCAGCAGCAGTTCAATGCAATACATAATGTAGAAGAGAAAAAAATTATTATTAAAATAATAATAATAAATAAGTAAATCAATTATAGTGTACCTATCTTGAATAGATTAAAATCATGTGCAAAAAAAGAAATACTGTATATTTTTTTAAAAAGTGAGGTAGTGTCCAAGGGTTCAATGTCCATTTAGGAATTGGAAGGCAGAGGGGAAGAAGCTGTTCCTGATCACTGATTTTGTGCCTTCAGACGTCCGTACCTCCTACCTGATTGTAACAGTGAGAAAAGGGCATGCCCTGGGTGCTGGAGGTCCTTAATAATGGACGCTGCCTTTCTGAGACACCGCTCCCTAAAGATCTCCTGGCTACTTTGTAGGCTAGTGCCCAAGATGGAGCTGACTAGATTTACAACCTTCTGAAGCTTCCTTTGGTCCTATGCAGTAGCTCCCCCATACCAGACAGTGATTCAGCCTGTTAGAAAGTTCTCCACAGTACATCTATAGAAGTTTTTGAGTATATTTGTTGACATGCCAAATCTCTTCCAACTCCTAATGAAGTATAGCCACTGTCTTGCCTTGTTTATAACTACATCAATATGTTGGGACCAGGTTAGATCCTCAGAGATCTTGACACCCAGGAACTTGAAACTGCTCACTCTCTCCACTTCTGATCCCTCTAGGAGGATTGGTATGTGTCCCTTCGTCTTACCTTTCCTGAAGTCCACAATCAGCTTTTTCACCTTACTGACGTTGAGTGCCAGGTTGTTGCTGTGGCACCATTCCACTAGTTGGCATATTTCACTCTCATAAATGTTGATTGTATAACTGCAATGGCTGGTTCAAGGCCCAAGAGAAAGGAAGAATACAGGTACAATTAATAGTGTTAATTTATGTTTCTCAAAAAGATCTTCATCTACCAAGAATGCATATTGAGATATTGTGGATTGGAAGTTAGCAATCAATTTCAACGAACAAGAGTTCAGAGTTCCAATAAGAGCAAATTTAATTTGTACATATGCTCTGAATAAGAAGTGGATGCAGTTCTCACTGGTTTGTGAGGAGCTACTTATATTGCAGCTGCCACATCTATAACGTAGTGACAAGAATAAGGTGAGATCAAACAGCTGCTTGCCTGCTTTCCTCTTAATGACGGAATCTCATGAGGAAGGAGGAGAGAGAAATATTATCAAAGTAAAGTGGAACTATTTGAATTGTAGGAAAAGATAGAGTTCAGAATTCCCATTAATTCCTACAGTGCCTAAATAAGTGAGAAACAACATTGTACACAATACATTCTCAACCGTTTGTGCTAAATTCTATATTGCAGGTGTTAGAAAATAAAATGGTAAAAGAAAAGTGTTAACACATCTTTTCCAAAACATTTGTTCAGAGGCATAAGCATTTATAATGAATTTTGCTATTTCACAGTTTTATGCTTTAAATTTAGAACACTTTGCTGAGGACTGCTCCAACTTACTTCTTTCTCTGCTTTTTCCTATTCAACTAATACTAGAAATGTCTATTACTCATTTGTGAAACTCATTTCCTCTGGGTAAAGTTCAAAGGGTTGCAGGTGTCCTCTCATTGACAGTGACTAATGCTTTCCACTACACAAAATAAATTATCCCAAGAGACACTAAGGATTACAATAATAAAAGACTGAGGTACACTGTCATGTTACATTGCTGGTGTCACACAATCTGCTGTATATTATCTGGCAGTACAGAACATCAAAGCACAACACATTGTAGGAAACCCATATTTAGTGATGACATCAATTCTACTTAGAGATGGATAATACCTATGAGCACACTTTAAAGTGTGTTCTTCTGAACATTATCCTCATATACAGTAATTTATTGCCTTTTTGAGGTTAATAGGGGAAGGTAGTTGAGGTACTGTAAGTTTACAGACTGTAAATTTAAATCCATCATTATCTCTTTTGTGCTATTTTTAAAAAATAGTTAATTTACTCTTATCACCCACTAACGCATTTCTGTCAATTCTTGTCCTCTCCTGCACTGATGGATGGATCCTCTTCATCTCTCACCTGTCACTCCCTATGCTTTTCTGCAGCAATCACTCATAGATTGATCCCAATTTCTGGACCCATTTTCCTACAGCTGTCATTTCCCTGTTATTTCCAAAAGTCTTCTTCAAGTTCTCCTCTGTGACCATGCCTTTAGTTCTCCACCTTCACTTCTATACTCACCTAAGAATACATTCCCATGTTGTGAGGTGTTCTACTGTAATGTTAGCTTGTTGTAGAATACATAGACATAGGAATTCAGAGCGAGGGTAGCCCATTCCAACCCTTGAGTCCACTCAGTAGTTTGTAACTTCAAATCCATAATCCTGCTTATCTACGGTAATTTTTTACACCCATGCTTATTGAGAATCTAGCTACCGATGCTGTAAATATATTCAAAAACACATTTCCTGCTCCTTAGGATAAAGAAGTCCAAAGATTCATGTCTGAGGGAAAAAATGTATCTCTTTCTTAAATGGACAAGCTTTTATTTTTAAAGCGTGAACCTTATTGTTAGATTCTGCCATAAAAGGGACTCTCTTCCCATCCTCCCTGTCAAGCCACTCAGGATCACATATAATTCAATCAAAGACCCCCTCACTCTTCTCAACTCTGGTGGATACTTGCTAGTCTATCCAAGTGTAACTCTGTAATGTTTCACTGCTAATGTAATGGTTTCTCTGTAGCAGCAATGTTTGGGTTATGACTAGAGATAATGGGGTTTTAGAATGCGGGGGCTATCCAATGAGAGAAATGTTGTTCTTTCTTGTGAGTCTGGAAGAGAGATTTTCGTGGTCTTTTGTCAGTGAGCAATGAGGAGAGAAGACGCAAATGGAGAGAGTTGGTAGACCGCCAGATGGAGTGGACTTGGAGCGAGGGTCCAAAGGTTAGCGATGATCGGAGGAGGTTGATGGTGGACGACCGGCTTATCAGTGAGCTCCAACCTTACGCAATAGACTGTTTCATGAGAATGGGCCCTTTTTTCTTTTTTTTGTTTTCTTTACTAACCATATAGTCAAATTAAGAATTATAAAGCTCAATCATTTAATCACATATTGTGTAATATTTGTTATTTTGGAGTCCTGATTTGTAACAGGGGACACATTGTGCAGCATCCACCCAAACAAGATTTTTTAAGTTTGGTCAGGCTGGGGGCTATCACCCCTTATATTAAGCTGCGAGCCGAAGGGAGAGTTACACAAGCTATCTTCTTTACACAACTTGCCCATTCAAGGATCACTATGTAGAGTAACTCACTTAGCACTGAATTACAAATTTGACAGCTATGATATAAGCTTTTTAATTTTTCTTTTCATATTTTTCACAATTTGTAAAATCTACATTGACTTTTTAATTTCATCTCCATTTCCAAAGGTGCTGTTGGGTATTTCTGCCTCTTGCAGAGTCCAAGGTTCTCATTCCTCCTTCACAATAAGTTCTCAACATATCAAGCTCTAAAGGACAGACTTAGTTCACACTTCAAGGTATATTCCTGTGGGAAATTTCTAGGAACAGTGACATTAATATCACCTTTCACAGAAGGATCAATAATCAAAATGGGGATGAAGTGACCAATCATTTGAGGAGTAAAGGTACCCCAAATAAGATGAAGTATGAGGATCTGCAAAATCTGAACTATACAGTAAAGACCATCAGCTGGAATGTTAGCCATGGCATCCTAGAATAGGAAGCTGTACAAAGTTAGGAGAAGTGAAAGCTTCATATGAAGTTGTAGAGAATTCAGGAATCAGGAGATGGACAACACCCAGTGCTAACAGGAGCAAAAGCCTAAAAAGGAATCTTACTCATTTTGTGTCAGGCTGAGGGGCATCTCAAATTTGTCTAAAAAAACAGGCCCATCCACATTAAAAAGTGTAAAGCAAGCAGTCTTGTTTGGAGATTGCTGATAAGTAGAACCTAAATAATAGAACAAAACCTTTGGAGCTACAGTCTCCAGATTTCCCCCCAAAATCTGCACATTAGTGCAGGAATGAGCATATTAGGGAGAGGAACACATGGCTGAAAGGCTTGCATTGTGATGAAAGGAACTGTGTTGTCCAGGTAGGTTCCACCTGAACCAGAGTTTTAGTGGAATGGATAAATAGGGAGATTGGCCCCATTTTAGGGAAATAGGATATTATAGGCCTTACTTGATAGGTTGACAGTATGATTGTGAAGACTTGTGCAGAAACATTAGTGAGCTGAATTAAGATGGTTATGACTGGTAGTTCAGCAGGAGACTCCTGGAGGAATCTTTTGGAGCTTAAATGCTTGTAGCAGAGCAGCAGAGTGATGAAGAAAGCATTTGGCAGACTTGCCTTCTTGGTTCAGAGCATAGAGTATAAGAGTTGGGATATTATGTGGCAGCTTAACAAAATTCTGTTTAGGCCACTCCTGGAGTATCAGGAAAGATGTGATTGCACTGGAGAGAGTGCAGAGTAGATGAAATAGGATTCTGCCTTACTTGGAGGACTTTAGGTATGGTGTGAGATTGGACGAGTTGGGCTAGTTTTTTTTGGAGTGAAGGAGGCTGAGGGCTGACCTGATGGAATATGTATGATTATGAGAGACATAGATAGAGTGGATATTTAAAGTCACTTTTTCCCAAGGTAGGATTATCAAAAACATGAGGGCATAAATTTAAGGTGAGAGGAAGAAGTTTTAAAGAAGACCTGAAGGGTAAGTTTTTTGTTAAATTAGGGAAGTGGCTGATATTCAAAATGCACTGTCAGAGGAGGTGGTAACATCCACTACAATTATTACATTTTACAGGTATTTTAACAAGGCACTTAAGTAAGGAAGGTGTAGAAGGATATACAGATGTACTATAGGCAAGACAAATGGGAGTAGTGTAGCTGGGCATGGATGTGATGGCTAAAGGACCCGTTTCTGTCCTGCATGACTCTATGACTCTACAACTATACTTAGTTTGAATTGGGATAACTAATTTGGAGATTAGGAAGAAAATATATTCAGTTATTCATTTTTCTTATTTCAATGTTTTTTAAAAAATTTAGTTGCATCTTACAGGTCTAATCTTTTGTGTTCCTAATTATTTAAAATAGCTTTATTAGTTTTAATGTTCTCTAAATTAACTTACACTCCCCAATCTCTCTGCTCTTGCATCAGTTTTGGAATTTTGCCCCTTAGTTTCTAATGCTTCAATTTTTTTCTATCAAAATTTAATACTTCATATTTAACAGTATTGAATGCCATCTGCCATTTATCTGTCCAATCCACCAGCCTGTATATCTCTCTTAAGAGCATATTTCTAACCTCTTTACAGTTCATTATGTCTCCAAGATTTGTGCCACTTGCAAAGTTAGAAATTCTGCTTTGTACACCCAAATCCAAGTTATCAAGGAATGCAGTGGTCTTTGTACCAACCGTAGTGGGAGTCTGCATTCCTCTCCTGTTCAAGAAGCATTTCACAATTGCTCTGTTTCTTGTTATTTATCTAATTTTCTAAGCTTATTGCTAAACCTTAAGCTTGTTCGATCATTCAATTAAATTATGTCAATCTTATTGTAATCTCAACTCCATATTCCCATTATCTGCAGTAATGTTTCACTCCCTTGTTAACCAATAATCTATCTACCTCTCCCTTAAAAACATTAAGACAGCTTCCACTTGTCATTTAAAGAAGCATCAAAGACTCTGAGAGAATCTTTTATTTTCCACATTTGTATTAAGTGGCCGACCCATTAATTTTAAATTGTGACCCAGATTTTCAAAATTCTCCCACAGGAGGATACATCCTCTCCATCTCCAGCTGGTTAAGATTCTACACGATCCCGTGTTTCAATCAAGACCCCTCTTTTTGTGCACCAATGTCTATCTAGCAGTTCCCTATATAACTGAAATGATAATCTCCCTACATTTGTATTCAATTCCCCTAGCCATAAACAATCACATTCTACTGGTTTTTTAAATGCACCTGAGTACTGAGATTCTTTTGTTAAATAACTTTCTGGTATATAAATGTTGCTATTGAAATTTCCTATCAAATGACCAGCTGCTTGAAAAGAGTGATGATAAATTATTTCCTCAAATATCTCTAATCCTTGTTGTGAAGTTATTTTGTCATACATTAAGTTGGGAGCCAACCTTTTGATCTGCCCCAGAGTGGTAAAGGGAATATCTCTCTTGGTTTTACTTAAATGTACAGTAAGTCATGTAACTGGCTTAAAGTTCTGCTGATACAACATAGAAGTATGCTTGTCAGGGAGTTGCTGTAAAATAGTTCTAATAACCTATTTGACTCTGCTGGATGTTGCAAGGTAAATTTCAAATGCACAATGCATTAGTGACACCCTGTGGCAGGAAAGCACATAAAGGTTGTATTTTCCTATGGAACATTTTGTGAGTGGTATGTTGTTATTTGGGAATCCTTGCCCCAGGAAATTGTGGAAATGGAATCCCCAAGTACATGAAATAGATTTCTAATCAGTAAGGAAATCAAGGATTATGGAGACAGGGTAAAAAAGTGAACGAGGTCAGATTTACTATGAAAGGCACTGCCTGCTCAAGATGCTGAATGGAATGCTTTCTCTCAGGCTCCCTTCATTCATATGAGCCCATATCTTCCTCTCACCCCACTTATCCTGAACACTGCAATCCCCACCCTCATCTGACTTCTCCAACTCTCTATACCCCCTCTGATCCTAGCTCAAATTCCTGCTGTGTCTTCACCAAACCCTCTGACTTTCCCTTCTTTGAGGAGTAATGTTCTGTCCTCAACAAGGGCCTTACCTCAGTTCCATACCTGCCATGACGCTGAGCTCTTCTTCCATTGTATCATTCTCCAAGTCTACTACTTTGGCAGGGATCTCCCACTTCTCATAGATGGCCTCTTCTCCCATTTTCAATCCTCCTCCTCTTCTTAGACACCCTGCATTGGTCTTCTGCTTGCTCTGAATATTTCATCTCTAACTACCAACAAGACATCAATTGTTTTGACTTAAGCAGACATCTCTCCTAATTTGAATCCAATGCTTTCTGAACATGCTTCCCTCCACTCTCTCTGCACCAATTCCAACCGCACCATCAAACCCACAGACAGGGCAGGGGTTGCTATTGTAGTTTGGCAGACTGACCTCTACTTTGCTGAGGCCAGGTGGCAACTCTCAGGTACCTCCTCTTACGTACCCTTTGAACAGAACTCCAGCTTCATGCCATTGTCTCCTGCACCACTACCAACCTCAGCAACTCTGAAGATCTCCCATCCGCAGTCATCAAACCTCATAGTTCCCCTACCCCACACTGCTTGTTTGTACCTCCTTCCCAGCATCCACGAATCTGACTGTCCGGGAGGCCCATTGTCTCTGCCTTCTCCTGCCCCATTGAACTCAAGTCTGCATACCTCAACTCCATTTTGTCCCGCTTGGTTCATTCTCTTCCTACCTACATCTGTGACACTTCACCACCCCCCCCCCCCGATCACTTCAATCACTTTTAAGTTCCCTTGTCTTGATCACCTCATTTATATTTTGGATGTCTGGTTCCTGTGCACTTCTACCCCCATCAGGAAAGTCTCAAAGCTCTCAGCTTCTTTCTGGACAACAGACCTAACCAGTTTCCTCCACCTGCCAGAACTGGTTCTCACCCTCACTTTATGCTCCTCCCTCTTGCTCCAAACTCAAGGTGTAGCCATAGGCATCCATATGGGCCCCAGCTATGCTTGCCTTCTCTCATTGGCTACAAGGAACAGCCCATGTTCCAAGCCTACAATGGCAATGCTCCACGGCTCTTTCTGTGCTACATCTCCTCTAATTCCTGCACCTGCTCTCACCCTATCCTCCTACTCGATAACAGGGTGACTGTGTCCTTTGTCCTTACCTACCATCCCACAAGCCTCCATATCCTGCGTATCATTATCTGTAACCTCTGCTGTTTACAATGGTATCCTACCATTAAGCACATCTTTCCCTCCTTCTCACTCTCTACTTTCTGTAGGGATCACTCTTAATGTGACCCCCTTGTCCACTTGTCCCTTCCCACTGATCTCCCTCCTGGCACTTAACCCTGCAAGTGGGACAGGTGCTACACCTGCCGCTACACCTTCCCCAAATGCTCTGTACTCACAAAAATCACTGAAGCAGCTCTAGTCTTATCCTATTAGAGATATTGTTTGTCCTCCACCTCTTCTCCACCCTCTCTATAACTTAAAGCCATCTCGCTTTCTTACTTTCCCCTTTCTGTTGAAGGGGTTTTGTCCCAAAATATTATTTTTGCCTTTTTCCCACAAATGCTTCCCAATTGGTTGTGTTTCCAGAATTTTTCTGTTTTTATTACAGGTTTAATTAGGTTTTAAAAAATAGGGTTTTGTGGTTGATGATCTGAGACCCGCTGCTCAAACCAGTTTATGATTTGGATAGGAATGTGTTGATTTAGAAGGTAAATATAATAAGATCACAAGGACATAAAAATAGGAGAATCAGGCTATTCACCCATCCAGTCTATCATATTATGCTCACTACTTCTGAAGGATCCCGTCACTTTAAAATCCCTAATCGAATCCCTAATCACGCAGCAGCAAATTCAGAATTGATCTGTTCTGCAAGAGGCTCTGTTGTTTTAAAAAAGCTATTGTGTAGATACTCCATGAATAATGCTGAAGGATGAGGAACGACAGCTTCATTAATTGGAAATTTAACAGCTTATTGCGGTACAATAGGAAATTGCATTGAAGATCTACTATCTGAGCCAAGATGGAGGACATTAAGGAAGGTAACAGTGACAAGCCAGGTACTCAGTATGGGGAAAATGAAGTAATCTATTTGGCAAATATGTGGATCATAGAAATACTCAAGTTAAATTTAGTACCATTTTGAGGAACAGAGTACAAAACATAATGCCATGCACTGTTAAAAGAAAATTTAAAAATTCATATTTGAGATCGGAATGTTGTATAGCCTGCACTTACTTCTTATTCCCTTGACAGGTTGTGCTGCCTTCAAGAAAAGCATCAGTCTTTCTGGTAAAGATACTCCCTGAACATATGGTAAGAATTCCAGGCTTTAAACCAAAGGATAAAGAAATATTTTCAAGTCAGGATGTTGTGTGATTCACCAAATTTAGTCCCCAGATGTATACAAGAAAGACATTGCAAGGATGATTGGGCTGCGAATGACTTTGCTGTGTCTGAATTCAATGACATGAAGTCAGTTGCATGTTGTTCATGCTCTCTGAATGTAGCAGTAATGATTCAACTGAAAGGCTTGCAAGACCACTTCAGAGAATGTTTGAAACTCAGGAATTAGGGTGGTCAAATGCCAATAGAGGTCTCACCAAGTAAGAATAGACAGTTTCCTTTCTTGTAAAACTGCCATGGTGGGTTTGTACTTTGGTCTCTGAATTGTTAGTTAGGTTGCTGGATTACCAGTCTAGTGCCTTAGATGGTATGTCACCATTGAAGGCAATACAAACAATGCCAGTGACAAAAAGCACCCATTTCTTGTGGTTATGCTACACACAAAATAGTTAGTCCTTTTTATCAAGCCTGAATTACAATATTGTCCTTTATCTCAATTGTTCTACATACTGTATATATGTGTTTTACTTTCTAACCATTCCAGATAACATTTTTCTAAACTTGTTATTGATTTTATTTGTAACATTTTAAGATATTAGTTATTCACTGGTATCATTGACAAGGTCAGCATTATTTCCCATTCATGACTGTCCTTAAACTCAGTGAGAACAATTTTAAAGAGTCAGGGAATTTGCTTTATGTCTGGAGTCACCTAAAGACCAGACCAGCTAAGGATGTCAGATTTCCTTTAATGAAGGCCATTCATGAATCAGATGTGTTTTTATGACATTCATATAACTTTATGTTAGCATTATACAATAACACAAAACTTGATGGTGTTGTGAGGAAGGTCATTACAGTATACACCAAATAGAATTTTGGGCAGAGTATTGACAAATAGAGTTTAATCCTGACAAGTGTGATGTGATACATTTTGGGAAGTCAAATAAGCATTGCATTAAATGGTGGAGAACTGCAGAATGTTGCTGGAAAAAGGGACCTTTGGATTCAAGTGCTGAAAGTTGGAATTCAAGAAGAGAGGGTGATGAAAAAGACATATGACATGTTGCCTTCATAGGTCAGGCAATAGATTATGCAAGTTGAGATGTTATTTTGCATCTTTACTCATTTGACTATATCTGTAGTTAAATGTGCAGTTCTGGTCATCACACTATAGGAAATACATGGTTGTGCTGGAGAAAGTGGCTTGTGCTTAGGTACAATACACTTAGCCCTGTGGGGTCACCCTTTCAGATATGAACCTTCAATTTCGGTGGTGATTGCATTTGGTGAAGCGTCTTGAGCAACTTGGATGAAGATGTTATAGTTAGAGACTCGAAATTCCTCAGAGCCTGAAAGAAGCAGAAGAGTTTAAATAGCAAGGTTGTTGAATTTCTGCAATTGACTTTGAACAGTTGACTATGAACATAACTAGAACCAAGAAGGAAGCAGATCGTTAATGAAGAATAAATCAGAAATGGTCAACAATTTAGCGGTGAGAGTATCATTATATAACTGTAGATATTATGCTTTAGCAAGGAAACTGTAGTCTTCAAACCAAGCCATTCAAAAGATTGGACTGTGCTGAGTCTCCAGCCCAACCATGATAACTACTTTATGTGATATAAAACCAGTGCGTAATGGCTGGTGCTCTCTTTGTTAAGAAACTAGGGTAGATAAATTAGCTAAGAGTCATTATCAGACTGAAAGAGATGCAAACAAAAATAAAAGTCAGCAGACAAGGAGCCCAAATGCAGATAACCAAAGATTATAAAAATAGGAACAAAAGGAAATGATAAATGAGCTTAGTAATATCATAACTAACACTGAGGATTTTTCCAAATTTATTAAGAGATACAAAGGTGATACTGATTATTAATGCATTAAAAACAAGAGAAAATTTGCAGATGCTGAATATCAAAGCAACGCACAGAAAATACTGGAGGAACTCAGCAGGCCAGGCAGCATCTATGGAAAAAAGTACAGGCGACAATTTGAACCGAGACCCATCCGCAGAAAAGGATGTAATCATTTTGGATAAATATTGTGGAATAGGTTTACGAATTAACTTTCATGGTGCAGAACTTTATATTCTGTGAACTCAGGCTTAATGTTTGTGCCTTTGCTTTATTTTCAACCAATAGTAGAAATGAATGGTAACATTGTGCTTGCCATGTATTGTAGGAAAGGCGGATGAGCTTACGGCATGGATCAATCAGCATGTGGAATTATGACATTTTAGCAGTTAGTGACACTTAGTTGCAGAGGGCTATTACTGGTAGTTCAGAGTTCTGGGGTTCTGCTGTTTTAGACATATCACAATGGGAGGGATTAAAGGAAGAGGAGTGATGTTACTAGTCAGGGAAAATGTCACAGTATTACTCAGTCTGGACAGACTGGACAACTCGTCTAGTGAGGCTTTATGGGTAGAACAGATATAATATTAATGGGGCTATATTATAGACCACCCAGCAGCCTCTGGGATTTAGAGGAGCAGATTTGTAGAGAGATCACAGACTGTTGCAAGAGGCATAAGGCTGTGATAGGAGTTGTTTTTAACTTTCCACAATTGACTGAGACTCCTGTACTGTAAAAGGGGTGGATGGGAAAGAGTTTGTCAAATGTGTGCAGGAAAGTTTCCTTAATCAGTACATAGAGTGCAGTATTAGGTCTCCTATTAGGAAATGAGACAGGGCAGATGATGGAAGTTAGTGTAGGGGAACACTTTTCATCTAGTGATCATAATGCCATTAGTTTCAATGTAATTATGGGCAAGGATAGGTCTGGTGCTTGGGTTGAGATTATAAATCAGAGTGAGGCCAATATTGATGTTGTCAGAAAGGATCTGGCAAGTGTGGATTAGGACATGTAGTTTTCTGGCAAAGGTGTACTTGGTAAGTGGGAGGCCTTCAAAAGTGAAATTTTGAGAGTACGGAGTTTGTTTGTTCCTATCAGAATGAAAGGCAAGAATAACAGGTTTATGGAACCTTGGTTTTTGATAGATATTAAGGCCCTTGTTAAGAAAAAGAAGGAGGTGCATAGCAGGTATAGGCAGGCAGGAACAAATGAGGACCTTGACAAATAGAAGAAATGCAAGAGAACATAACAAGGAAATCAGGTGGGCTAAAAGAAGACACAAGGTTGTTCTGTCAGGTAGTGTGAATGAGAACCTAATGGCTTCTGCAGATATATTAAAAGCAAAAGGATAGTAAGGGACAACATTGGTCCTTTGAAAGATCAGAATGGTAATCTATGCATGGAGCTGAACAAGCTGGGGAAGATCTTTAATGCATCTATATTTTTTTGTATCTGTATTTACCTGGAAGATGGCCACAGAGTATATAGATGTGAGGCAGTGCAGCAACGAAGTCATGGACCCTATACAAATTCCAGAGGAGAAGTTGTTTGCTGTCCTGTTGCAAATTAGGGTGGCTAAATCCCCAGGGCCTGACAATGTGTTCCCTTGGATCCTGGGGAGGCTAATTCAGAAATTGCGGGGGCCCTAGCAGAGATATTTAAAAATCCTTAGCCACAGTGAAAGAGTATTGGAGGATAGCTAATGTTGTCCCATTGTTTACGTAAGGCTCTAAGAATAAACCAGGAAATTACAGGCCAGTGAGCATGATATTAGTCATAGGTAAATTATTGGAAGATATTCTAAGGGACTTGATATATAAGTATTTGGATGGACAGGGATTGATTATGTTAGTCAACATGGCTTTGTACATGGTACATCATGTTTTTTGAGGAAGTTGTCAGGAAAGTTGGTGAAGGCAAGGAGTGGATGTTGTTGCATGAACTTTAGCAAGATCCCGCATGGGAGGTTGGTCAAGAAGTTTTAGTTGCTGGGCATTCAAGATGAAGTAGTAAATTGGATTAGGCATTGGCATCATCGAAGAAGTTATAGAGTGGTTGTAGATGTTTACCTTTCTGACTGAAGGCCTGTGACTAGTGGTGTGCTGTAGGGTCCATTGTTTGTCATCTATATCAACAACCTGGATGATAATGTGATAAACTGGCTCAGCAAATTTGCGGATGACACCAATATTGGGGGTGTAGTGGAGAGCGAGGAAGACTATCAAAGTTTTCAGCAGGACTTGGACCCACTGGAAAAATGGGCTGAAAATGGCAGATGGAATTTAATGGAGACAAGTATGAGGTGTTGCACTTTGGGAGGATCAACCAGGGTAGGTCTTACCCAGTCAGGGTTATGGTACTGAGGAATGTGGTAGAATGGAGAGATCTGGGAATCATCATCATTGTTATGTGCCGTATCGTATGACATGGGCGGTCATGGTCCTTAACTATGATAGTTTTTGGCAAATTTTTCTCCAGAACTGGTTTGCCAGTGCCTTCTTCTGGGCAGTGTCTGGGAATACAGATTCATAATTCCTTGAAAGTAGCATTACAAGTAGATAGGATCATAAAGAAAGCTTTTGGCATATTGGCCTTCATAATTCCATGTACTGAGTACAGAAGTTGGAATGTTACATTGGATAAGCTGTTGATGAGGCCTAATTTGGAGTATTCCATTTTTGGTTACTTAACTACAGAAATTTGGTGCTGGGGTACAGATATGTCTCTACCAAAGGAGGTGTAAGATGCTTTTTCCCTCTGCCAGCCTGCATGCCACCCTTGGACAAGGGGTAGCACATGCATGGCCCCCCACTCAAGGTCACGTGATGCCATGGGAGTAGGTGGTGGATGATCGTATGAGCAGCTGGTGCATATCACAAGTCCTGGTTGTGTGGCCTCTGATGCCAGGCAGACAATCTCTGAAGAGTATTGATAATGGCTGGGGTCACCCGTCTTGTAAAGACATTCCCCAGAAGAAGACTTCTGTAGAAAATTTGCCAGGAAGAATCATGGTCATGATCACCCATGGCACATGATGTTGACCTGCAGGAAAGATGTAAATAAGATTGAAAAAATGCGGAGAAAATTTACAAGGACGTTTCCAGCACTTGAGGGCCTGAGATATTGGCAAAGTTCAAAGTAAATTTATTATCAAAGTACATATATATCACCATATACAACCCTGAGATTCAGTTTCTTGCAGGCATGCACAATAAATCCATAATAGAATAATAACTATAATAGAAGAAGAAGAATCAATGAAAGACTGCACCAACTTCAGTGTGCAAAGACAACAAACTCTGCAAATACAAAAAGAAAGAAATAATAATAAATAAGCAATAAACATTGAGAGCATGAGATGAAGGGTCCTTGAAAATAAGTCCATAGGTTGTGGGAACATTTTAATGATGGAACATGTGAGGTTGAGTGAAGTTATCCCCTTTCATTCAAGAGTGTGATGGTTGAGGGATATTAACTGTTCTTGAACCTGGTGGTGTGAATCCTGAGGCTCCAGTACTTTCTTTCCAATGGCAGCAGCAAGAAGAGAGCATGACCTGCATGGTGGGGGTCCTGGTGATAGATGCTGCTTTCCTACGACAACACTTCATGTAGATGTGCTCAGTGGTAGGGAAGGCTTTACCTGTGATAAACTGGGTCATATCCACTACTTTTAGTAGGATTTTTTGTTCAAGGCTATTGGTATTTCCATACCAGGCTGTGGTGCAGTCAGTCGATATACTCTCCACTACACATCTATAGAGGTTTGACAAAGTTTTAGATGTCATACTGAATCTTTGCAAACTCCTAAGGAAGTAGAGGTGCCTTTGTACTTGCTTTGTAAATGCACCTACATGCTGGGCCCAGGACAGGTCCTCCAAAATCATAACAGCAAGGAAATTAAAGTTGCTGACCCTCTCCACCTCTGATCCTTCGATGAGGACTGGCTCATAGACCTCTTGTTTCCACCTCCTGAATTCAATAATCATTTTGCTGATATTGAGTAAGAGGTTGTTGTTATGGCACCAATCAACTAGATTTTTAATCTCCCTCCTACAGTGGTGTTGTCAACAAACTTGAATATGGCATTGTAGATGTGTTTAGCCAGTCATAAGAGTAAAGCGAGTAGAGCAGGGGGACAAGTACAAAGCCTTATGCTTCAGCTGTGCTAATGGAGATTGTGGAGGAGATATTGTTGCCGATCTGAACTGACTGGGGTCTACGAGTGAGGAAATTGAGGATCCAATTACACAAAGTGATATCAAGGCCAAGGTCTTAAAGCTTATGGATTAGTTTTGAGGGGATGCTGGTATTGAATGCTGAGCTGTAGTCAGTAAAGACCATTCCTGGTGCATGCATCTTTGCTCTCCAGATGTTCTAGGGTTGAGTGGACATATGTGTTACTGGACAATAGTCAGTGAGGCAGGTTGCCACCTTCTTAGGCACCAGTATAATTGAAGCCTGCTTGCAGGAGGTGGGTATCTCAGACTACTGAAGCGAGAGGTTAATGATCTCAGTGAAGACTTCAGCCAATTGATCAGTACAGTTCCTCAATATTTAGCCAGCTACCCTGTCTGGACCAGATGCTTTTACTGGATTCACCCTCTCAACAGCTGCCGGCACATCCCAGTCAGAGACTGAAATCACAAGATCATTGGGGACTGTGTGAGCTTGTGATGGTTTGTCCATCTTTTGATAGTCAAAGTGAGCACAGAAAAGTTGAGTAAGTTAGGAACACACAAAAAATGCCGGAGGGACTCAGCAGGTCAGGCTGCAAGTATGGAAAAGAATAAACAGTCAATGTTTTGGGCCAAGACCCTTCTTCAAGGATCTTGGCCAGAAACATTGATTGTTTACTCTTTTCCATAGATGCTGCCTTACTGAATTCCTCCAGCATTTTGTGTGTGTTGCTTTGGATTTCCAGCATCTGCAGATATTCTTGTATTTGTTGAATAGGTTTGGATGTAGAATGTAGAAGGTTAGGGGAGATTTGATAGAGGTATACAAAATTATGAGGGATATAGGTAGGATAAATGCAAGCAGACTTTTCCCACTAAGATTGGGTGAGACTACAGCTGAGGTCATGGATTAAGGATGAAAGGTAAAGTGTTAAAGGGGAACATGAGGGGACATTTCTTCACTCAGAGGTTGGTGAGAGTGTGGAACGAGCTGCTAGCACAAGTAGTGGATGCCTGCTCAATTTCGACATTTAAGAGAAATTTGGATAGGTACATGGATAGGAGGGGTATGGAGGGCTATGGTCCAGGTCTAGGTCGAAAGAAATGGGCAGATTAATGGCTCAGCATGATGGGCCGAAAGGTCTCTCTTTGCTGTAGTTTACTATGATTATGATTCCATGTTGGCAATACTGCACAAATGTTCACTACACAAACTTCCTTTGCGAAAGTTGTTACTTTGAAAAATCTATCTTTGTTTCCTATAGAAAGCCAGACTTAGCTCTAAACAGGCATATGCAGCAGATGAACTAGATGAATTTAACCTTTAGATTTTTTTTAACTTAAGGTTTTCCATTTGGTTACCACGTTTAGTTTTTTCCCCCATCAAAAGCTTTGTTTTCACCTTCTTTCCTAATCTATCAGCTAATTCTACTGGAGCCTGAAATATGGTTCAGTTTTTTAAAAGATAAAGCCATCCATCAGATCATGGCTGATTGGTTGTGACAATGCACATGACACAACATAAACAAGGCCACATTTGTTGTTTAGCTGGAAAAACAAAAGGACACAGAAGAAATTAATTTTTCTCTGCCTTCTCATTCTCTTTTTTCTCAGGAGCTTGCTTCCAGCCTATTGATTTGCAACCTTATCCTGTTGTGACAAAAATACTTACTCACTCTGAATGTCTGGTATCATTTGCTGTATCTCTCTGCAATCTATTAATCCCCATTTGCACATCAGATTGCATCCATGGAGTCCTTGGGCATCCAGGTGATCTAGGACCTGAAGGTCAGTCTGTGAGAGTCAATTGCCAGATGGGCACAAGCAAATCTGAGTTCTAGAGAAACTTGGGAGGGGAGGGTGGGGTCAAGGTGGTGGTGGGGGGGGGGGGGTTGTGGCTTTAAGCTCTAGAAATGTGAGGTAGTCAATTTATAGTGCACTTGGTGTGTGGCTCCAATTTGCCCAGGTATGGATTTAATGGAGTGTCTCAGGACCATAATTTGTGCAAGCAGATGGGTATTTATCACAACAGATAATATCCTTAAGAGGCATTAGAGAGGACTTTGTGCATTGAAAATTAATTAGGTTTAAACTCAATGTCTCCAGCACAGAGGTCCCAATGTGATTGAAATGAAGACAAAATTGAAATAAAATTGATTAATAATTCAGATGGCCATTTAAATGTGTCTTTGCAATCAAGGCAATCTTATTGCAGTTGGCATCTCAGTTCACTCTGATGAAACTTTCACAAAGATTTTGTGTTAACAAAACTTTTTCAAAAGTTTGGAGCCTTTAAAACCAATGTCCTTAGGATGAGAGGATTGTTGGGGTATGATGTCTCTCACTGCCCTCATTAACCAGCCAACCAGATGACATTATCAACATTTTAAAACCGCAATAACTATGATTTCATCTTATCCTTGTCTTTTTTTTTCTTATCCACTGTTTCCCAACTCTTTCTGCAAATTAAAACCAAGTAATTTTCTCACTTCCTCATACAAAATGCTAGAGGATCTCAGCATGTCTGGTAGCACTTATGACAGTTGAGGTTTTGGGCTGGAAGTCTTGACACCCTAAGGTGTTACCCTGAAATATCAACTGTTTAGTCCTTTCCACAGATGCTGCCTGACTCGCTGAGTTCCTCCAGCATTTTGCACGTGTGACTCTGGATTTCCAGTATCTGCAGAATCTTGTTTATTTCTCACTTTCCTACTTTAGATGATCAGATTTCTGTATGGTCTATGAACCCATGAAAGTTACCTCAGTGTTTTGTTCTTTTTTGCACTATGTAACTTACTGTAATTTTTATGTATTGCACTGTGCTACTACCAGTGAACAACAAACTTCTAACATATGACAATGATAACAAATCTGATTGAGTCTGAAGCGTCTTCATCCTGAAATATGAACCCTGAATTGTCTGATCTGCTAGTGTTTTCAGCATCTTCTGCTTTTAATTCAGATTTCCAGCAACTGAAAATTTTGATTTTCAGGAGAATATTGTTAAGATAATTTTTCCCCCATCACAGGGTTACATTCAACCATTTTCAGATGTGATCAGTTTTGCAAAGAAAAGTGACAAAGAAACTCAACTAACAATAAATTTATGCAAATATTAAAGCCATCATGAAAAGTAATTAAAAACTAAATCCATTTTAATCTCCATCTGCTTTGTACGAAACTGTGATACCTATGTCACATTGAGTCAGAAAGAATGGGTTCAGCTTTTAATCTGTGTTAGGCTTAGCTGATCTCACTTACCCAAGGCAAACATTGGGACATATGCATTCTAGTGTATAGGTAAAAGAAAATTCAATTCAAGAAACTATTGTGTCTTATGAATCCTGCATCAGTCCCTGCATTGTTTTTTTTTGACGACTTTTGTTTTTAGTCTCTTGAATTTTTGTTCAACTATAAAATCATAACTGACAGGGCCTTTTCAGCATCAATAATAGGTTAACTTGGCTCAGTTTGGCTAGGAAAGTGAAGGAAATACATTCAGCTTTGGTTCCTGCAGACACCTATTATATAGTGATTCTTGTTGGAAAGTGCACGTGTTTGGTTATTGACTAAGGGCTGGATTAGGCTTAGTACTAACGCTCATAAGGTTAAATATCCTGCTGGTGCAGTGACACATTTAAAATGGTCACTTAGGGACATAACTGATGCTTCTAGAGCCATATCTCTTCAGCAGAAGGATACTGAAGATTTTTTTTAAATGGGTTTCAAATACTTGAAACTGAAATATCATCTTTGACAAATTTTGGTTTCTGATATTTTCCAAATACCATACAGTATTTACTGGGCTTTTTTTGTCAGTGCAATTTGAAAATGTGAATCTGTGTCTTACAAAACATTCATTGCTTTGGATTTTGGCAGCATGGTAGAGTAGTGGTTAGCACAATGCTTTATAGTATAGGTGACCCCGCTTTTTGTATGTAGATTGTAATTCTCCCTGTGGCTGTGGGTTTCCTCCAGGTGCTCTTGTTTCCTTCCACAGTCCCAAGACATACTAGTTGGTGGGTTAATTGGTCATTGTAAATTGCCCTGTGAATGGGCTAGGATTTAATCGGGAGAATTGCTGGGTGCCATGGCTTACAGGGCCAGAAGGGCCTATTCTGTGCTGTCTCTCAGTAATAAGCTCAATAATAATTATGTTCTGCGCTATATGATGGTATTTGGTTGATTGAATATTGTATCTGTTTTCTATCCTGGGCCTGGAATAAAAAAAATCTATTCTGATTATCTGTCAATGAAGAGATATAAATTAATACACAGTGTTTCACATAATCCCTAGTATAATGTGCAATATGTGAAAGATGATTCATTTTATAAGAATCGCTGATACCACAAGGTGGCAGAAAAGACATACTTCATGTTGTGTAAAAAAGACCAACAAAGTATGATGTTACTACTGAATTATAAAATGCAAATGAAAAATTTAAAACACCTTTCAGCTCTTAATGAGGCTGCTGCTTGTTGTAATTTGAAATGCAGGTAAAAAGGGAATTTTATATCAAATCATAATCAGTGAATAATTTGTAGAAATTGGTGAAGGGGGATACAGAGAGGAAGAAAAGAGGGATTTGTGCAGTCTTTTCACAGCCTACAGTCACACAAAGCTTCTTAAAACCAATGAAGCACTTTTGGATTATAGTCATGCTTATAGTGCAGAAAATCTGTACAAAGACATTCTGATAGTCATTCATTTCTTAACAGACTTCTAGTTAAAAGCACCTGGGGAGCAGATATTTTATGCAGAGTTCTTCCTGATCTGGCATGACTAAGTTCTAGTTCAGCAGCCTTCAGAATGTAACAAATAGGAACAAAAGGAAATTACATTTTAGACTTTTTGTTGCTTTTACTGTGTACAAAGCGAGTTATTTCTGCATCAAATTCTAATAATTTACATTTCAAGAAATGTCCTTTGCAATTAATTGGTACTTGCATTCAACACGAGGGTCCTTCCACCTCTTATCATTAAACTTATCAGCATAACTTTCCATTCCTTTCTCTCTCAAGCATTTGTCTGATTTCCTCCTCAAGCTATTTATAGTATTCATCTCAGCTACATTATGTGCCAGAATAGCAATCCAGGTGGAAAAGTTTCTCCTGAAGTGCCAAGTGGATTTATTTCTTTTTCAGTTGAGGCCTCTAGCTGAAAGAGTTCTCATGAAGATGGCAGTGTTTGTCATTGAAACGTCGGTTATAATCGATACCTGAACAGGCTGGAAGCCCAAGAAGAGTTTATTCGTCATATATGCCAGGAAGGCACTAGATCCTTTTTCAATTCTCTATTTGCTCTTATTACAAGTGGCATCACAGGTGGACAGAGTCGTTTAAAAAAAAAGCCTTTGGCACATTGACCCTCATAAATCAAAGAAGGTATTGAGTACTGGAGATGAGATGAGACTTTATAATTTGGAACCTAGAAGATTGAGGAGATATTTGATAAACGTATACAAAATTATGAGTGGTGTAGATAGGGTAAATGCAAGCAAGCATTTTCTACTGAGTTTGAATGAGACTGCAACTAGAGAACATGGGATAAGGGTAAAAGGTGAAAAGTTTAAGGGGAACATGAGGAGAAACTTCTTCACTCAGAGGGCTGTGAGAGTGTGGAATGGGCTGCCAGAGCAAGTGGT
Source organism: Hemitrygon akajei (assembly GCF_048418815.1). Lineage (NCBI taxonomy): Eukaryota > Metazoa > Chordata > Chondrichthyes > Myliobatiformes > Dasyatidae > Hemitrygon > Hemitrygon akajei. Next base: position 60,965,461 of record NC_133125.1, read on the forward strand.
GCATGTGAACTAGATTTTAATGTTTAAGAGAAGTTTGGATAGGTACATGTATGGCATGGTCCGGGTGCAGGTGGATTGGAGAGGGCATTTAAATGGCTCGGCATGGAGTAGATGAGCCGGAGGATGTTTTTCTGTGCTGTAGGTTTTTATATCTTTATGACAAATTCGGAACTCAGAACTATCCTGTGACATATAATACAGAAATGTTCTAAAAATGTCTGCTGTGATGTGCCAGTTGGAAAAATTACTTAGCAAATAGTCATTCAAGAAAGGGACTTCAGTGATATTTTATACAATTGATACATAATGTAAATGGATAAAAACTATTGATGTTGTGTATTTATGAACATTGTAAAGGGGACATACAGAGTTAACACTACAAGAGTTCATGCAAATTTGGTCTGACATTATGTGAATCTCTCCTAATGATCTTAATGAAACTTACACTGGAACTGTTATCTTATTAATGATTAAAACATATATCAAAATCTTCTCTCTACCAACTCATCAGAGGTGCTAATGTATTTATTTTAAATGGGCTCATATATCTGTAGAAGAAATAGGATGAGAAATTTCTTAGAATATTTAATAGCACACTGCACACAGTTTATACATACCATTGCCAAGTTTTATTTTTATGCTTTTGTAGTAAGTATTGAAACTATTTTTCAGATGTTTATTTTATGCCATGAATGGTTAGAAATAAAAGATCTATTGAAAGTTTTAGTTGATACAATTGTTCCATTATTTGGTTAATAGCTAATTTCCTACCTGGTATTATTAACAGCTGTGAAAAAATTCACAATCCAAATACAACAATTATCACCCCCAAAATAAACTATCTATCTATTCACAAACAGGAGAAAATCTGCTGATGCTGGAAATCTGAGCAACACACACCAAATGCTGGAGTAACTCAGCAGGCCAGGCAGCATTTATGAAATAAAGTACTGCTGACATTTCATGTCCTGCCAAAGAGTTTCAGCCTGAAATGTCAACTGTATTTTTTTCTATAGATGCTGCCTGACCTGCGACATTCCTCCAGCATTTTGTGTGTGTTGTATCTATTTATTTATTTTCTTAATTATTTATTTAGAGATACAGCAAGGAGTAGGCCCTTCTACCCCTTCGAGCTGCGCTGCCAGCAACCCATCGATTTAACTCTAGCCTAATCACGGGACAATTTACAATGACCAATGAACCTACTAACTGGTACATCTTTGGACTGTGGGAGGAAACCTGCATATTCACAGGGAGAATGTACAAACTGCTTACAGAACTCTGAACTCTAACAGCCCAAGTGTTGCAGTAATTTATACACCACCGTAGTGCCTAGTATTGCTTTCCAGCTCAGTATTATTTTTCTAATAATACAATATATTTAATATGAACATGATGTTTACTACTATGTTAGTTCTAGATGTCAGAAATTTTATGTATTTGCAAAATAACAACTAATTTTTGAATTTAGGACTACAAACTTACAGCCCTTTAATAACAGTATTTTGATTCCCTGGTCCTCATATAGAGCCATGGTCTAGGTATAATGCTTTAAGGCCCAAGTATAATGTTTAATTGAAACCAATGAAAGAATGTTACTTGTTATTTTAACAAGTGTGCTATTTTGTTTAATGGGTTTAAAATTAAATAAAACAATGTGATATAAACTTGTTAATAGAAACATAGAAAACCTACAGCACAATACAGGCCCTTTGGCCCACAAAGCTGTGCCAAACATATCCTTACTTTAGAAATTACCTAGGGTTACCCATAGCCTTCTAATTTTCTAAGCTCCATGTTACTATCCAGGAGTCTCTTAAAAGATCCTATTGTAACCGACTCCACCACTGTCACCAGCAGCCCGTTTCACGCACTCACCACTCTCTGCGTAAAAAACTTTTAACTCTGACATCTCCTCTGTGCCTACATCCAAGCACCTTAAAACTGTGCCCTCTTGTGCTAACCATTTCAGTTCTGGCTATCCACACGATCAGTGCCTCTCATCATCTTATACACCTCTATCAGGTCAGCTCTCATCCTCTGTCGCTCCAAGGAAAAAAGGCCGAGTTCACTCAGCCTCTTAAGCATAAGATTTCTCATGCTAAGAATTAAGTTTTGAATTTGATTCATATGTTTCTAATGTTCACCTTTAAATAAAGAAACTGATTGTTCACTTTAGTAATATTATTGCTATACCAGCTTATCTAGATAACATTCTCAAAGGTTAATACTGTATTTCATCCATCTGACATACTTATTTTCATTTTAATGTTGTATATAAATATTAACATAAAACTTGACAAGCTAAAGTAAAAAGCCTTACTCATTGGAGCTCAGTCCACAAAAATTAGGGTGTAGTTCGGTTGCTCTATTTAATGTCATAGAAAGGATGTTTGAAAATTTGGAAGCTCCCTGGTGGGACTACATTTTCTCTCTACTGAACAGTTTGGTTTATGTTCCCAACATTTAATCCCAGCAACAAAGCCTGTGTTTGTTGATGGTGTTAAATGCATGGAAACATAAACCACTTATTATATTCTCCTTCACACATTTTGTTAATTCCAACAGAAGTGAATGTAAGTATAATTAGTAGCCAATACGGACATACGTTTAGCACTGTCCACTGAAGAATTTCTTCCCCATGTCTTTTGAGCACCTTTAAGCCAAAATTTGCCTACTGAACCTATTTTATTAAAGTTCAAAGTAAATTTATTATAAAAGTACATATATATCACCATATACAATGCTGAGATTCATTTTCATGTGGGCATACACAATAAATCCATAATAAAATAATAGCTATAATAGAATCAATGAAAGACATTGATTACATTGGCGCTGGGCCCAGGGCAGGTCCTCTGAAGTGATAACACTGAGGAATTTAAAGTTACTGACCCTCTCCACCTCTGATCCTCTGACGAGGACTGGCTCATCGACCTTTGGTTTCCTTCTCCCGAAGTCAATAATCAGCTGCTTGGTCCTGCTGACACTGAATAAGTGGTTGTTGTTATGGCACCACTGTGGCAGATTTTCAATCGTCCTCCTATATGCTGATTTATCACCACCTTTGATTTGGCCTATGATTGTGGTGTCCTCAGCAAAACAGATTATGACTGTGCTTAGCCACAGTCATAAATGTAAAACGAGAAGAGCAGAGGGATAAGCACACAGCCTTCTAATGCACCTGTGCTGATGGAGATCATGGAGATGTTACTGCCAGTCCAAACTGACTGGGGTTTGCAAATGAGGAAATTGAGGATCCAATTGCACAAGCAGGTATTGAGTCCAAGGTTTTGTAGCTTATTGATTAGTTTAGAGGGGATGATAGCATTGAATGCCAAGCTGTAGTCGATAAAGAGCATCCTGATGTATGTACTTTTGCTGTCCAGATTTTCCAGGATTGAAGGATGAACCAAAGAGGTGGCATCTGCTATGGATCTGTTGCCCTGGTAGGCAAATTGGAGCAGATCCTAGTCATTTCTCAGGCAGGAGTTGATATGTTTCGTCACCAACCTCTCAAAACACTTCATCACTGTGGATGCAAGTGCCACTGGAAGATATACATTGAGGCAGATTACCATCTTCTTTTTAGGCACCAGTATAAGTGAAGCCTACTTGAAGCAGGTGGGTACCTCAGACTGCCAACGCAAGAGGTTAAAGATCTCAGTGAACACCCCAGCCAGTTGATCAGCACAGGTCTTTGGTAATTGACCACGTACCCCATTCTGGGCTTGGATGCTTTTCATGGATTCACCCTCCTGGAGGATGCTCAGAGACTAAAATCACAGGACATTGGGGGCTGTGGCAGTATGTGATGGCTCCTCTATGTTTTGGTGGTCAAAGTGAGCATAGAAGGCATTGAGCTCATCTGGAAATGAAGCCCTCATGTCACCTTTGTTGCTTGATTTTACTTTATAAGAGGCTGGTGGCACAGCGCTGGACTAGGGAAGTGAAGGCTCCCAAGTTCAAACCCAGTCGCCCGCCACCCCCCCACGCCCCCCCCCCCCCCCCCGGGGCAAGCTTTCCATCCATGCCAGGTTGAACGCTGAGCTAGCCACTCGGCCTCATAAAAAACAAGGGTCGAGTCAGGAACATTCATACTGTGACCCAGTTAATCCGAAAAAGGAGACCAATCCTGACACTACACACCAGACAAGAATGGCTGATTATCTGATGTGGCAAGCTATGAAAATGAAATGAACTGTCAGGCATCCTTTGTTAATTCAAGTTTAGTAGCTTTCCGGAGTTTTACTGGACCTCTTGTAACTTTGTTGATCGCCATTCTTGAATGCCTCTGATTTGGCTCTCGGCAGTTTGTGGATCCCATGGTTCAGCCAGAGCTTCTGGTTGGGGAAGACTGAAAGATTTTGGGGGGACACACTCCTCTACAACTATTTTTATAAAGTCTGTGACAATCATGGTGTATTCATCCACCAACTCGAAGTAATCCCCTAACTACCCCTCTGCCTCCCGTAACCACCTCTTTGTTGTCCTAATCTCTGGAGCCTTGCTCTTTAGCCTCTGCCTGTATGCAGGGAGGAGAATGACAGCCAAGTCATCAGGTTTGCCAAAGTGCAGTCTGGGCATGAAATAACAGTGGTCTAGTGTGTTGGGACCTTTGGTGCTATGGGTTATATGCTGATGGTAATTGGGCAAGTATATCTTCAAACAAGCCTGGTTGAAGTCCCTGACAATGATTTGAAATGTGTTGGGATGAACTGTTTCTTGTTTGGTGATGGCATCATGCAGTTTCTCAAGCATTTGAATATAGTTGGCCACTGGTGGTATGTAAACTGCAGTCAGGATCACCAATGAGAACTCCTTAGGTAAATGGAATGGACAGCATTTGATCATTAGGTATTCAAGATGGAGGAACACAAGTTCGACAAAACTGCCTCATCAGAATACTACTGAGAGTTTATCATAAAACACATACCTGCACATCTTGCCTTTTCTGAATCAGCAGTTTGGTCCATCCTGTGAATAAAGAAGCCTTCGGGTCTGATAGCCATATCTGGTGTGCTGGGAGTAAACCATGTCTCAGTTAAATATAGAACACAACAATCTCTTATTTCCCTTTGATACAGCAATCTTGCCCTCAGGTCCTCAGTTTTGTTCTAAAGTGACTGCACTTTTGCTGAATGCTATTCAATGGTTTTCTGACCCTTAATGTTGTGTAAATTTGTACTATATTACATACCAGGAATAGTTGAATAAGGGATATCAATTACAGTGTGAGAACTATAAGGACCTGAATGAGGAAGATGATGTATTCAGCAGTTTGCACTGAATATCACAATAATTAGAAGTTTGACGTTATTCTATAATCACTACAAGTTTATAGAGTCATAGAAAACCTTTGGCCTTTGGCCTATCTAGTCCATGCTGAACAATTTAAACTCCCTAGTCCTATTAATCTGCACCCGGCCATAGCTGTCCTTGCCCCTCTCATCCATGTACCTATCCAAACTCAAACATTGAAATCGAAACCAAATCCATCACTTGCACTGGAAGCTTGTTCCACACTCTCACCACCCTCTGAGTGAAGTAATTTTCCCCCATGTTTCCCTTAAACATTTCACCATTCACCCTTAAACATTTTACCATTCAGCCTTAACACATAACCTCTAGTTCTAGTCTCATCCAACCTTAGTGGAAAAATCCTGCTTACATTTACTCTATCTAAACTGCTCATAATTTTGTATACATCTATCAAGTCTCCCCTCAATATTCTATATCCTATGGAATAAAGTTCTAACCTATTCAGTCTTTTATTATATAACTTCAACATAATACCCCAACTCTTGTATTCAATACTTTGATCTATGAAAGCCAATGTCCCCCAAAAAAATTTTTATGACCCTATCTACCCGTGCTGTCACTTTCAGATTAAGATTTCAGATTCCTTTGTTCTACCGCACTCCTCAGTGCCCTACCGCCACTCATTGTGGAAGACCTACCCTGATTGATCCTCCCACAGTGGAACACCTCATGCTTGCCTGCATTAAATTGCATCCACCATTTTTCAGCCCATTTTCCAGCTGGTCCTGATGCCTCTGCAAGCTCTGCTGTCCACAACATCCTGAATCTTGTGTCAACTGCACATTTGCTGATCCAGTTTACCACATTATCATTCTGATTGTTGATATAGGTGACAAGCGACAATGGACCCAGTACTGATCCCTGTGGCACTTCACTAGTCACAGGCCTCCAGTCAGAGAGGCAACCATCTACTACCACTCTCTGGCTTCTCCCATGAAGCCAATGTCTAATCCAGATAATCAATATGTAATAATCTAGGGATTAAGTTGTGTTTCATGCTTTTACCAAGTCCTTCACCTTTTAAGAAATAAGTAAGAGTTGCATATACAGTAAATACATTGACAATAATTTGAAGTGTGATTTCAATTCTTGACCACATTTAGAAAAAAAGGATTTAAAATGCATTCACAGGAAACTTATTTTTTTTATATTTTTACTATGATACTGTGATATTAGGTTAGATTATTGTTTAAAGATAATTAAATATATAATAGTTACCCTTTTTTCAATCTATCATGACTTTGAACATGCTTATTAAATACTTTGCTGTACTATCATGACAATAGCAAGTGGCCCAGTGCAGTCCTTTTCCTCCTGTTTCCCACTGGCATGTTCCATGAGGACACCTTAATGCCATATTCACTCAAATGCAGGCTTGATAGCAACTCTTATCACTCCCACTTCACTTCTGAAATTCAGCTCCTTTGAGCATGTTTCGATGGAAGCTGTGATGAAGTGTGGATTTCAGTGATTTTGGCAGGTTATTGGTAAGTGCCCTTAGCCTGTTTTGTTGATGATTGGCCTTACTACAGTTGCTGAGAGAATTAATGTGAGAGATGAATCTTCTTGACCACGTCCTCAACAACCCAAATATTGATGATGGTATCTGTATCCATACCATCCTCTTGCTTGACTCACGTACTTTTAATTTGACTTCAGTGTTTCATCCAGTGCATTGCCTAAATTTAATTTGATAAACCAACCAAGTGGACACAGAGTTTAGGAAAGGTCATCAATCTGAAACTTGAACTGTGTTTGTCTTCACACATATTACCTGACTCACTGAGTACTTCCAGGATTTTCAAGTATAAATGTAATCAACTGAGCCTAGTCTAACTCCTCTTCCCTTACCAAAGCCCATTATAATTGGAAGCTGTCCTCTTCAAAAGCAAAAGCTGCTGTTAAGATATGAGATGAGGCATTTGACAGAATTTTTATCTTGGGGAACACTTTGCATCTAGTGGTCACAATGACATTAGTTTCAAAGTAAATATACAAAAAGATAGGTCTGATTCACAGGTTGAGATTCTAAATTGGAGAATGGCTAATTTTAATAGTATCAGAAAGGATATGGCAAGTGTAGATCGGGACAGGCTGTTTTCTGGCAAAGGTATACTTGGTAAGTGGGAGGTCTTCAAAAGTGAAATTTTGGGAATACAAAGCTTATTGTTTTCTTAACAGATTAAATGCTAAAGATAACAGCTGTAGGGAACTCTGGTTTTCAAGAGATATAGAGGCCTTGGTTAAGAAAAAGAGGGAGGTGCATAGCAGATATAGGCAGGCAGGAACAAATGGGATATAAGAAATGCAAGAGAACACTTAAGAAAGAAATCAGAAGGCCTAAAAGAAAGTATGAGCTTGCCCTCGCAGACAATGTTAATTCATGTGTGGAGCCAAAAGAGATGGAGATCTTAAGGGTTTTTTTTGCATCTGTATTTACTCAGGAGATGGACTCAGAGTCTATAGAAATGAGGCAAAGAGGCATCAACTTCATGAACCCTGTACAGATTACAGAGTGTTTGCTGTCCTGAGGCAAATTAAGGTGGATAAATCCCCAGGGCCTGACAAGGTGTTACCTCGGACACTGCGGGAGGTAGTGCAGAAATTGCCAGTGTCCTAGCAGAGATATTTAAATCATCCTTAGCAACAGGTGAGGTATCAGAGGATTGGAGAATAGCCAATGTGTTCCACTGCTCAAAAAGGCTCTAAAAACAAACCAGGAAATTATAGGCCATTGAGTCTGACGTTAGTAGGGGGGATGTTATTGGAAGGTATTCTGAGGAACTGGATATATAAGTATTTGGATAAACATGGACTGATTAAGAATAGTCAGCATGGCTTTGTGCATTGGTAGCTCATGACTAACTAATCTTGTAGATTTTTTTTTGAGGAAGTTACCAGGAAAGTTGATGAAGGCAAGGCGATGGATGTTGCCTAAATGGACTTTAGTAATGCATTTGACAAGGTCCTGCATGGGAGATTGATCAAGATGGTTCATTTGTTCGGCATTCAAGCTGAGGTAGTAAATTGGATCAGGCATTGTCTTTGTGGAAGAAGCCAGAGAGTGGTAGTAGATGGTGACCTCTCTGATTGGAGGCTTGGGACTAGTAGAGTGCTACAGGCATCATTGCTAGGTCCATTGTTGTTTGTCATCTGCTTCAATGATATGGATAATAATGTGTTTAACTGGATCAGCAAATTTGCTGATGACACTAAGATTGGGGGTGTAGTGGACAGCAATGAAGGCTGTCATGGCTTGCAGTGGGATGTAGACCAGCTGGAATAATTGGCTGAAAAATGGCAGATGGAATTTAAGTGTGAGGTTTTGCAAGTCGGTAGGACCAACCAGGGTAGGTCTTGCACAGTGAACAGAGGGCACCGAGGAGTGAGGTGGAACAAAGGGATCTGAGAATACAGGTCCATAATTTGTTGAAAGTGGTGCCATAAACAAAGTTTTTGCCACATTGCCCTTCATAAATCAAAGTATTGAGTACAGAAGATGTTTAAGTTGTTTAAGATGTTGGTGAGACTTAATCTTGAGTATTGTGTACAGTTTTGGTCATCTACTTTCAGGAAAGATGTAAGCAAGGTTAAAAGAGTACAGAGAAAATTTACAAGGATGTTGCCAGGTTTGGAGGACTTGAGTTATAAGGAAAGATTGAATAGGTTAGGACTTTATTCTTTAGAACATTGAAGATTGAGAGGAGATTTGATAGAGGCATACAAAATTATGAGGGGTGTAGATAGGGTAAATGCAAGCAGGCTTTTTCCACTTAGGCAGTTTAAATGGTTTGGCATGGACAAGATGGGCCAAAGGGCCTGTTTCTGTGTTGTACTTTTCTCTGACTCTTAACTCCTGGTCCTCCTATAGCCTTTCTCTCCTGCTTTTTACTTTCTTTGTTTTACTTTGTAAGCTCTTTGAGCTGTGAGAAATCTCCAGATACACGTCAGAGAGTTATTGCTAGGTATTGACATAGAAGCTGTGCAGCAGCAGCTCTAGTTCAATTTCATCTTCGGCCAATGCAGGTAGGGCAAAGAGGAATAAACAAATTAAGGGAAAAACTAAGTTATAAGTAAAAGCTTGCTATTATCAGACCACTAATTTTTAAAAAAAGTTTCACTTGCTTTTGTAGTTTGGAAATGGTTTCATTCAGAATCCATCCAGCTATAATTCAGGTGATCCCATCATAAACAGCACAGAGGTCAGCCAACTTGGCTCAGTTGGAACTAGACTTACTTTAGCATCCAAACTGTATTATTTATGTTATGCTACTTGCTTCATTGATCCACTGCAGTAATTAACAACATTTTGGTGCATACTTTAAACCATCAACACATTGGCTACTTGATTAAGTCCAATTCTGGAGTGGTCCTGCTCCTTCCAAGGGACAAAGTAATACAATTTATTAGACTGGACTATTTTAAGGGCCTATTGCTTATTTGGCAAATGCAGGGAGGGTAGAATCAGAAGCACAGGCTTCAGGTTTTTTTGATTCCATGAAGAGCCAAAGACAATGTTCAAGTTGGAATATATACTGACTAATCTCCAACCTGTGTTGGTTTTCTCCCCAGCTCGCCAGCAGAGCTTTTGATCTACAGCATGAGAAGTCCCAGCACAAACCTGACCACCAGATCGCTGGGAACAAGTATGATACCTCTTTGGTAAGTGGTCAGTAAGGCTATGTGGTGGACATCTGACAGGTTATCGGGACCACTCACTTAATGGTGGGGCAATGTACAGGAAGCAGAAAAGTGCTGGAGATACTCTCTGTTTCCTAATATGATGGTAAATATAGAAGTTATTTTGAAGGAAATTTATAGATTATGAAATTAATTAAAATATTCAAAAGATTTGCTGCATGATCCCAGTTGATACATTTGTTTAGCATGAATAGACTAATTGCCCTTATTTCTTGTCTCTCTCTCTCTAATTATGAGCAATTTAAATAATTGGTCATCTTTTTGGGAGAAATTCCAGTAGGCTATCCAAGCAGGAGCAACAACACAGTGATGCACTTTTGAAGACTGCCATACCAATAAACATACTCTGTTTCACTTTGTAATTTTGAATTCTTAGAGGATAATCTGTATATTTCTTTACTAAACATTGCACATTAACATTATGGTTTACTTGAGGGGAACAGAAGATTTTGTGAACCTTATAAATTTAAAAGGAGATCTGCAAGGCCTTATTAAACAGCACTGAAAAAAGGGTGGTGGAATTCAATTGTAGTTTGATCTGAGGTGTCCTATATACAGTATTTGTGCTTCAACTGCTATACAAGTCAGCATTGTCCATGCTGTTGTTGAACATAGCACATTACCACAGGACCAAATTTGTGAATGGCTGGTACCATCCTTAGTTGCCTGTGCTACATAATGCCATTTCTGCATCTCTTAAAAAGGAGGAGCTTTTTGGCTGTGGTGAGTAGTGGAAAATCATTCTGAAGGAAGGAATGATAGGATTCAAGTAAGAACAGGCTCCATGATTTTAGGGCATAGTTGAGGTGGAAGAAAGAGGTCTTTCACCCACAGTGAAACAGAAAGTCCTTCAGACAAGAAGTTAAGCAGGAATGGAAGGAAGAAGCATTCAATGTTGAAGTCTCACAGATGGAATGCCACGATGACATTACAGGCCATTATCAATGAAGAATCATGAAATAACACCTTGCACCAATTGCTGTACCATCTTCACTAACTGCTTTGTTCAGTAAGGCCCCAATGGCCCACTTATCAGTATTCTCTATGAGCTGTGTGCTGTTACACCAGGCTGTACATTCACCCTCACAGCTTCTACTTACTATCACTATCAGTTTTTTTCTCTCTCTTTTGGAGAAGGTTGCACATATTTAACACAAACAGCCCCAAATCAATGAATAACATCCATGGTCTAATGTTACATGACAACATTTTGGCCTTTATTGCAAAGGCTTGAAAACAGAAGCATAGATGGGGAATAGTGGATGTTATCTACCTGGAATTTAGCAAGGCCTTCAGTAAAGTAAAGCACAACAGGTTGGAATAGAAAGTTAAGTCTCTTGAAATCCAGGGAGAACCAGTTAGGTGGATTCAACATTGGTTCAGAGGTAGGAAGGTAGCAGAAGGTGGAGGTTGAAGGGTTTTTTTTGGAACGGAGGCCACTAACTCGCGATGTGCTTTAGCAATTGGTGTTATGACTTATTATTTGTATCAATGATTTAGTTATCAATGACCAGCAAGTTTACAGATGACTTGAAATTAAGACCATAAGATATAGAAGAATTAGGCCATTTGGCCCATTGAGTCTGCTCTGCCATTTCATCGTGGCTGATCCATTGTTTTTCTCAGCCCCAATCTCCTGTTCCCCCTCCCCTGTATCCTCTCATGGCCTGATCAATCAAGAATGTAATAAGACCATAAGATATAGGAGTAGAATTGTGTACATCGAAACAATGAAACATACAGTGAAATGTGTATTTTGTGTCAATGACCAACAATGTCTGATGATTTTCTGGGGCAGCCTGAGTGTGTTGCCATGCTTCTGGCACCAACGTAGCATGGCCACAACTTACTAATCCTAAACCATACATCTTTGGAGAATGGGAGAAAACTGGAGCACCTGGAGGAAACCCACGTGATCACAGGGAGAAAGTAGGAATTCCTTACAGACTGCAGCAGGCATTGAACCCAGATCGCTGGCAATGTAAAACATTATGCCAACTGCTACACTACTGTCCCACCACAAACTTAGGAGGTTTTGTAGGTCACAGGAGGATCTTGATCCATTAGGGAACAGGGTTGTGGAGTGTCAAATGAATTTCAAAACGAATGTGTAAGATGATGCATTTTGGAAAGTCAACCCAGAGTAGGACTTACAAATGGTAGGACTCTAGGAAGTGTAACAGAACAGAGGAACCAAGGAGAACAAGCATATTGTTTGTTGAAAAGTGTGTCATAGATATAGATGTTAAAATGGCAATTAATATACAGGCTTTTGTCAGTAAGGACATTGAGTATAGGAACTGGGATATCATGTTGTCATTGGTGAGACCACATTGAGAGTACTGTGTACAGTTTTGGTCACTCCCATATAGGAAAGATTTGGTTAGAATGGAAAGACTGCAGAAAAGATTTACAAGGATATTGCCAAGACTAAAGGTCCTGAGTTATAGGGAGGAATATTCACTCAGGTTCGCTGATCAACTATTAAAGGCAGCTACTCATGGCAGTTTTTTTGAAGTTTTGACCAGTGACTAATTGGAGAGATCAGAAGCTTGAGAGGATGTAATTCAATCAGGTTCGCTGATTCACTATTAAAGGCAGCAACTTGTGACATGTTTTTTGGAGCTTTGACCAGTGACCAATTGGCCTTTGGGATTGATTAGCAAGAACAATTTAAAGTAAGACAGGGGCAAGTAGAGCTGTCATTATTGGAGTGGACAGTGTCTGAGTGGATATTTTGAGGCTTTGGCTCTTTGAGGCTTCAGCAAAGAGAGGCTTCAGTCAGAGAAGACAAAAAATGATTGTAGGTAAAGGTTCTGAACCCCCCCCCCCAATTCCCATTTGCTCAGTTAAGACAGTAGAGATGCCAGGCAGGACAGTGGAATGCTCCTCTTGCTGGATGTGAGAAGGCAGAGAGAGCTCCAGTGTCCCTAACAATGACACCTGTGAGAAGTGGTGTGCCACAGAGATCAGTGCTGGGTCCATTGTTCTTTGTCATCTCTATCAATGATCTGGATGATAATGTGGTAAATTGGATCAGCAAATTTGCTGATGATACAAAGATTGGAGGTGTGAACAGTGAGGAAGGTTTTCAAAGCTTGCAGAGGGATCTGGACCAGCTGGGAAAATGTGCTGAAAAATGGCAGATGGAGTTTAATACAGACAAGTGTGAGGTATTGCACTTTGGAAGAAAAAAACAAGGTAGAACATACAAGGTAAATGGTAGGGCACTGAGGAGTGCAGTAGAACAAAGGAATCTAGGAATAGATACAAAATTTCCTAAAAGTGGTGTCACAGGTAGATAGGGTAGTAAAGAGAGCTTTATAAATCAAAGTATAGAGTATAAGAGTTGGAATGTTATGGTGAGGTTGTATAAGGCATTGGTGAGGCCAAATTTGGAGTATTGTGTGCAGTTTTGGTCACCGAATTACAGGAAGGATATTAATAAGGTTGAAAGAGTGCAGAGAAGGTTTACAAGCATGTTGCCCGGAGCTGAGAAACTGAGTTACCGAGAAAGGTTGAATAGGTTAGGGCTTTATTCCCTGGAGTGTAGAAGAATGAGGGGCGACTTGATAGAGGTATATAAAATTATGATGTGTATAGATAGAGTGAATGCAAGCAGGCTTTTTCCACTAGGAGAGAAAAAAACAGAGGACATGGGTTAAGGGGGAAGGGGGAAAAGTTTAAAGGGAACATTAGATGGGGCTTCTTCACACAGAGTGATGGGAGTGTGGAATGAGCTGCCAGATGAAGCGGTAAATGCGGGCTCACTTTTAACATTTAAGAAAAACTTGGACAGGTACATGGATGAGAGGTGTATGGAGGGATATGGGCCAGGTGCAGGTCAGTGGGACTAGGCAGAAAAATGGTTCGGCACAGCTAAGAAGGGCCAAAAGGCCTATTTCTGTGCTGTAATGTTCTATGGTTCTAAGTGTATCCAGTAGCAACTTCTAACAGTCTGTGTTAAGGAGTTGGTGCTGGAACTGGATGAACTCCGGATCATTCAGGAGACTGAGGGTGTGAGAAAAAGGATGTTTAGAGAGGTAGAGATATTCAAGGTGCAGGACACAGGAAACTGGGAGACAGGAAACAGAAAGGGGTTAAGGAGCCAGTGCGGAGTATCCTTGTGTACCCCTGTAGCCAACTCCCTCAACAACAGGTATATCACTTTGAATGCTGTTTGGGGGGGTGGGGAATAACCTAGCAGAGGAAAGTTGTAGTGGTCAGGTCTCTGGCACCGAGTTTGGCTCTGTGACTCAGAAGGGAAGGTGGGCGGGGGTTGGGAGAAGAGACGAGCTGTAGTGATAGGGGATTTGTTAGTTAGGAGAACAGAAAAGAGGTTCTATGGACGAGAACAAGATTCCCGGATGGTATGTTGCCTCTCAGGTGCCAGGGTCCAGGACACCTCGGATCGAGGCCTCAGCATTATCAAGTGGAAGGGTGAACAACCAGAAGTCATGGTCCATGTGGTAACCAATGACATGGGTAGGATGAGTGACAGGTAAGGTAGTAAATTGGATTAGATATTGGCCTTGTGGGAGAAGCTAGAGAGTGGTAGTAGATAGTCGTATCTCTGACTAGAGGCCTATGATTAGTGCGCTGCAGGGATTGGTGTGGGTTCATTGTTGTTTGTCATCTATATCAACAATCTGGATGTTAATGTGGTTAACTGAATCAGCAAATTTGCAGATTTGGGAGTGTAGTGGATAGCGAGGAAAGCTATAATGGCTGTAGAGGATCAGCTGGAAAAATGGGCTCAAAATTGGCAGGAGGAATTTAGTGCAGACAAAAGCGAGTGTTGCACTTTGGTAGGACCAACCAGGGTAGTCTTACACAGTGAACGGAGGGCACTGAGGAGGTATGGTAGAACAAAGGGATCTGGGAATACAGGACCGTAATTTGTTGGAAGTGGTGTTACAGGCAGATAGGATTGTAAAGATGGCTTTTGGTTCATTGGCCTTCATAAATTAATGTATTGAGTACAGGAGATAGGATGTTATGTTGAATTTGTGTAAGACATTGGTGAGTCCTAATTTGGAGTATTGTGTGTGGTTTGGTCCCTACCTATAGGAAAGATATAAATAAGATTGAAAGAGTACAGAGAAAATTTACAAGGGTGTTGCCAAGACTGGAAGACCTGAATTATAAGAAAGGATTGAATAGGTTAGGACTTTATTCTTTAGAACATATAGATTGAGAGGAGATTTAATAGAGGTATACAAAATTACAAGGGGTATAGGTAGGGTAAATGCAAGCAGGCTTTTTCCACTGAGGTTGGGTGGGACTGCAATTAGAGGTTATGGGTTAAGGGTGAAATGTGAAAAGTTTAAGGGGAACATGAGGGGAAACTTCTTCACTCAGAGGGTCATGAGAGTGTGGAATGAGCTGCCAGCACAAGTGGTGCTTGCGAGCTTGATTTCAATGTTTATCTGAAGTTTGGATAGGTACATGAGGTATGAAGGACTATGGTCTAAGTGCAAGTCGATGGGAGTAGTCAGTTTAAATGCTTTCAGCTTGGACTAGAATCAGAATCAGGTTTATTGTCACCGGCATGTGACGTGAAATTTGTTAACTTAGCAGCAGCAGATCAATGCAATATATAATCTAGGAGAGAGAGAAAAAATAATAATAATACATAAAATAAAACATAATAATAAATAAACAAGATGGGCAAAAAGGCCTGTTTCTGTGCTGTCCTTCTCTATGACTCTATGAGAGGTTGGCCAGGTTACATAATTATTTCTTGGATTATGGGAGAATGAGGGCTGATCTTATAGAGCGGTGAGGGGCAAAGGCAGGGTGAATGAGGTGTTTAAAAACTATGAGGAACATAGATAAAGTGGATGGTAAGTCTTTTCCCTGGGGTAGACAAATCCAAGACTGGGTGAGAGGGAAAAGATTTAAAAGGGATCTGAGGGGCAACACTTCATGGTGAGTGTGAGGAAGTGGCTGAGGTGAATACAGTAAGTAGATTGAAGATAGGAGCCTGGAGCCAAAGGGGACGAATGCAGGGAAGTGGAGCTTGCTAGCTGGACAGTTGGATCAGCCTGGTTTGTTGAGCTAAAGGGCCTGCCTACATCCATACTGTTTTGCTCTATGACGGTCGAGGACTCAGGTCAGCAGTGACACAGAGGCCACTGAACATGATAGTATAGTGCCTATAAAGAGTATTCACCCCTCTCCCCCAAGTTTTCATGTTTTACTGTTTTACAACATTTAATCACAGTGGATTTAATTTGGCTTTTTTTACACTGATCAACAGAAAAAGACTCATGTTAAATTGAAAATATATCTCTACAAAGTGATCTAAATTAATTACAAATATAAAACACAAAATAATTGATTGTATAAGAATTCACCCCCTTTGATATGTCACACCAAATCATCACTAGTGCAGCCAATTGGTTTTAGAAATCACATAATTAGTTAAGTGGAGATCTGTTTTTTTTAGACCTGTGTACAGTTAAGGTGTTTCAATTGATTGTAGCAAAAATACATTTGTTTCTGAAAGGTTCAACCACTGGTGAGCAGGATCCTGGCAAAAACTACACCATGAAGACAAAAGATCACTCCAAGAAACTCCATGAAAAGGTTATTGAAAAGCACAGTCAGGAGAAGGATACAAGAAAATTTCCAAGTCACTGAATATCCCTTGGAGTACAGTAAAGTCAATTATCAAGAAATAGAAAGAATATGGCACAGCTGTAAATTTACCTAGAGCAGGCCATCCTCAAAAACTGAGTGACTGTGCAAGAAGGGACCTAGTGAGGGAGACCACCAAGAGACTATGACAACTCTGGAGGAGTTACAAGCTTCAATGGCTGAGACAGGAGAGATTTCATATACAACTGTTGCCAGGGTGCTTCACCAGGCACAGCTTTATGGGAGAGTGGCAAAGGGAAAGCCACTGTTGAATAAAACTCACATGAAATGTTTGTGAGAGTTTGCCAGAAGGCACGTGGGAGACGCTGAAGTCTGCTGGAAGAAGGTTTTACGGTCTGATGAAACCAAAATTGAGCTTTTGACCATCAGACTAAATGTTATATTTGGCATAAGCCAAACACCATACATCATCAGAAGCACACCATCCCTACTGTGAAGCATGGTGGTGGCTGCATCATGCTGTGGGGATGCTTCAATGCAACAGGCCCTGGAAGGCTTGTGAAGATAGAGGGTAAAATGATTGTAGCAATATACAGGGAAATCTTGGAGGAATACCTGATGCAGTCTGCAAGAGAATTGCAACTTGGGAGAAGATTTGTTTTCCAGCAAGACAATGACCCCAAGTATAAAACCAAAACTGCACAGGAATAGCTTAAAAACAACAAGTTTAATGTCCTGGAGTGGCCAAGTCAGAGTCCAGACCTCAATCCAATTGAGAATTTGTAGCTGGACTTGAAAAGTGCTGTGCACTCATGGGCACCATGCAATCTGACAGAGCTTAAACAGTTTTGTAAAGAAGATTGGGGAAAAATTACATTGTCCAGATATGCAAAGCGGATAGAGGTCTATTCACGCAGACTCAAGGCTATAATTGCTGCTAAAGGTGCATCTACTAAATACTGACCTGAAGGGATGAATACTAATACAATCAATTACTTTGTGTTTTATGTTTGTAATTAATTTAGATCTCTTTGTAGAGATCTGTTTTCACTTTGACACAAGAGAGTTTTTTTTCTGTTGATCAGTGTCAAAAAGCGAAATTAAATTCACTGTGATTCAATGTTGCAAAACAATAAAACATGAAAACTTCAGGGAGGGGTGAATACTTTTTATGGGCACTGTATATTTACTCTTCCTGTTCATATCCCACTTCCTTCTCATCCTATAGTTTCTTCTACCTTATAATATACACTGCTTCAATTACCCAACCTTTCCCTCATCACAATTTTACCCTTGCTCCTATGTCCATAAAACATAGGAGCAAAATTAGGCCATTCAGCCCATTGAGTCTGATCCGCCATTCCATCATGGCTGTTCCCAGATCCCACTCAACCCCATACATTTGCCTTTTCGCCATATCTTTTGATCCCCGACCAATCAGGAAATGATCAACTTGCACATTAAATGTACGCACAGACTTGGCCTTCACCTCAGTCTGTGGCAGAGCATTCCACAGATTTACCATTCTAAAACAATTCCTTCTTACCTCTGTTCTAAAGGGTCGACCCTCAATTTTGAGGCAGTGCCCTCTCGTTCTGAATACCCCCACCATAGGAAACATCCACTTCATATCTACCCTATCTAGTCCTTTCAACATTCGGTAGGTTTCAATGAGATCCCCCACATTCTTAAAAATTGCAGTGAGTACAGGCTCAAAGCTGTCAAATGCTCCTCATATGTTAACCTCCTTATTCCTGGAATCATCTTCGTGAACCTCCTCTGGATTCTCTCCAATGACATCCTTTTTGAGATATGGAGCCCAAAACTGTTGATAATACTACAAGTGCGGCCTGGATAGTGTCTTAAGAAAGGCTCAGCATAATCTCTTTGTTTTTATATTATATTCCCCTTGAAATAAATGCCAACATTGCATTTGCCTTCTTTACCACAGACTCAACCTGTAAATTAACCTTCTGGCAACTTGTACAAGGACTCCTAAGTCCCTCTGCACCTCTGATGTTCGAACCATCTTCCCATTTAGCTAATAGTCCACACTATTGTCCTTTTACCAAAATTCTTTATCATACATTTCCCAACACTGTATTCCATCTGCCACTTTTTTGCTCATTCTTCCAATTTGTCTAAGTCCTGCTGCAATCACATTGCTTCCTCAACACTACCTACCCCTCCACCTATTTTTGTATCATCTGCAAGCTCTGCCACAAAAGCATCAATTCTATTATTCAAGTCATTGACAAACAACGTGAAAAGTACTGGTCCTAATACTGACCCCTGAAGAACGCCACTAGTCACAGGCAGCCAACCAAAAAAGGCCCCTTTTATTCCCACTCGCTGCCTCTTGCTTGTCAACCATTCCGCTATCCAAGCCAGTATCTTTCCTGTAACACCATAGGATTTTATCTTGTTAAGCAGCCTCATGAGTGGTACCTTATCAAACGCTTTCTGAAAATCCAAGTAAATGACATTCACTTCTTCTCCTTTGTCCACCCTGCTTGTTACTTCCTTGAAGAACTCTAACAGATCTGTCATGCAAAACTTCCCTTTACAGAAACAATGCTGATTTTGACTTGTTTTATCATTAGTCTCCAAGTACATTGTAACCTCATCCTTATTAATAGACTCCAATACTTTCCCAATCACTGAGGTTAGGCTAACTGGCCTATAATTTCTTTTCTTTTGCCTTCCTCCCTTCTTAAAGAGTGGAGTGACATTTGCAATCTTCCAGTCCTCTGGGACCATGTCAGAATCGAGTGATTCTTGAAGATCATGACCAATGCATCCGCAATCTCTTCAGATACCTCTATCAGGACTCTGTGATGTAGTCCATCTGGTTCAGGTGACTTAACCACCTTAAGACCTTTCAGCTTGCCCAGCGCGTTTTCCTTTCTAATAGCAATGTCACTCAGTCCCTTTCCCTGACACTCATAGACCTCTGGCACACTGCTGGAGTCTTCCACAGTGAAGACAGATGCAAAACACATATTAAGTTCATCTAAAGAGCAAACACGAGGAAATCTGCAGATGCTGGAAATTCAAACAACACACACAAAATGCTGGTAGAACACAGCAGGCCTCGGCCCGAAACGTTGACAGCGCTTCTCCCTATAGATGCTGCCTGGCCTGCTGTGTTCTACCAGCATTTTGTGTGTGTTGTTGTTTAAGTTTATCTGCCATTTCTTTGTCCCCCATTTCTACCTCACCAGCATCATTTTCCAGTTGTTCATTATCAACTCTCACCTCCCTTTTACTCTTTATTAACTGAAAAAAAACTTTGTATCCTGCTTTATATTATTGGCTAGCCTGCTCTCGTATTTCATCTTTTTCCTTCTTATAGCTTTTTCAGTTGCCTTTTGTTGGATTTTAAAAGCTTCCCTGCCATTTGAGAACCTTCCTCTGTGGGACATATCTATCCTGTGCCTTGTGAACTATTCCCTTGTGTCCAATCAGATATCCAAGATCACCTAACTGCCCAGCTAGCAATTAGTTAATTGTGAAGAAGTGATGAGGAAAACAACCAATCTGTTGCAGTCATCATCTTAAATGCCAGCACTTTGCACAATACACGAGGTTAGCTTAGATAGCGTACTATTTTTTCTGATGATAGAAATCAGCTTAATAAACTTTAATTTTAAGCAATCACTTATAAAGAGAAACCTTGGAAATTAATTTTTCAAAGTAAGGCAATTAGACATGTTAAAGTTTAAAACATTCTAAAGGATAACTAAAGTAGCACCTCAACATATTTCATCAAATAATTGTTTACTAGCGATCTATAATTACTATATAGAAAACCCACAGCACAATACAGGCCCTTAGGCCCACAAATCTGTGCCGAACATGTCCTTACCTGAGAAATTACCTAGGGTTACCCACAGCCCCCTATTTTTCTGAGCTCCATATACCTGTCCAGGAATCTCCTAGAAGACCTTATTGTATCTGCCTCCACCACCGTCGCCAGCAGCCCATTCCATGCACTCACCACTCTCTGTGTAAAAAAAAATCTTACCCCTTGATATCTCCTCTGTATCTACTTCCAAACACCTTAAAACTGTGCCCTTTCATGCTAGCCTTTTCAGCCCTGGGGAAAAACCTCTATCAACATGATCAATGCCTCTCATCTTATACACCTCTATCAGGTCACCTCTCATCCTCCGTTGCTCCAAGGAAAAAAAGCCGAGTTCACTCAACCTATTCTCATAAGCATGCTCCTCAATCCAGGCAACATTCTTGTACATCTCCTCTGCACCCTTTCTATGGTTTCCACATCCTTCCTGTAGTGAGGCGACCAGAACTGAGCACGGTACTCCAAGTGGGGTCTGACCAGGGTCCTATGTAGCTGCAACATTACCTCTTGGCTCCCAAACTCAATCCCACGATTGATGAAGGCCAATGCACAGTATGCTTTCTTAACCACAAAGTCACCCTGTGCAGCAGCTTTGAGTGTCCTATGGACTCAGACCCCAAGATCCCTCTGATCCTCCACACTGCCAAGAGTCTTACCATTAATACTATATTCTGTCACCATATTTGACCTACCAAAATGAACCACCTCACACTTATCTGGGTTGAACTCCATCTACCACTTCTCAACCCAGTTTTGCATCCTATCAATATCCCGCTGTAACCTCTGACAGCCTTCCACACTACCCACC
Organism: Hemitrygon akajei; assembly: GCF_048418815.1. Lineage (NCBI taxonomy): Eukaryota > Metazoa > Chordata > Chondrichthyes > Myliobatiformes > Dasyatidae > Hemitrygon > Hemitrygon akajei. The sequence continues at coordinate 60,986,760 of NC_133125.1, forward strand.
ACACTCCCAACCTTGGTGCCATCAGCAAATATACTAACTCATCACTCCACTTCTTCATCCAGGTCATTTATAAAAACCATGAAGAATAGGGGTCCCAGTACAGATGCCTGAGGCACACCACTGGTCACCGACCTCCATGCAGAATATGACCCGTCTACAACCATACTTTACCTTCTGTGGGCAAGCCAGTTCTGGATCCACAAAGCAATTTCCCCTTGGATCCCATGCCTCCTTACTTTCTCAATAAGCCTTGCATGGGGAATCCTGTCAAATGCCTTGCTGAAATCCATACACACTACATCTACTGCTCTACCATCATCAAAGTGTTTAGTCACATCCTCAAAAAATTCAATCAGGCTCATAAGGCATGACCTGCTTTTCACAAAGCCATGCTGACTATCCCTAATCATATTATGCCTCTTCAGATGTTCATAGGTCCTGCCTCTCAGGATCTTCTCCATCAACTTACCAACCACTGAAGTAAGACTCAGTGGGCTATAATTTCGTGGACTATCTCTACTCCCTTTCTTGAACAATGGAACAACATTCGCAACCCTCCAATCCTCCAGAACCTCTCCTGTCCCCATTGATGATGCAAAGATCATTGCCAGAGGCTCAGCAATCTCCTCCCTCACCTCTCACAGCAGCCTGAGGTACATCTCATCTGGTCCCGGTGACTTATCCAACTTATGCTTTCCAAAAGCTTCTGCACATCCTCTTTCTTAATACCTACATGCTCAAGCTTTTCAGTCTGCTGTAAGTCATCCCTACAATTGCCAAGATCCTTTTCCATAGTGAATACTGAAGCAAAGTATTCATTAAGTACCTCTGCTAACTCTTTTGGTTCCATACACACTTTTCCACTATCACACTTGATTGGTCCTATTCTTTCATGTCTTATCCTCTTGCTCTTCACATATTTGTAGAATGCCTTAGGGTTTTCCTTAATTCTGTCCACCAAGACCTTCTCATGGCCCCTTCTGGCTCTCCTAATTTCTTTCTTGAGCTCCTTCCTGCTAGCCTTATAATCTTCTAGCTCTCTATCATTACCTAGCTTTTTGAACCTTTTGTAAGCTCTTCTTTTCTTCTTGACTGGATTTACAACAGCCTTTGTACACCATGGTTCCTGTACCCTACCATCCATTCCCTGTCTCATTGGAATATACCTATGCAGAACTCCATGCAAATATCCCCTGAACATTTGCCACATTCCTTCTGTACATTTCCCTGAGAACATCTGTTTCCAATTTGTTATTGACTACAAATAAAACTTGACAAATATCCAGCAACTACTTTATAATCAGACCACCATGTTATTTTCTGACACTTCCCTACATTATCATCTAGAGATCATCATTATCATCAGGAGATCTGACTGTAAAAATTTGGAGTGGGTTGAGACTTTGTTCTACACAAATAAGCCCCAACTATCCTCTTCTCCCGACCCATGCCCTTATGACCAGTAATGTCATTTTATCATAGTTGAGGTTAATTACTGCCATTCAAGCTATTTTCTTACAAGTTTTTAAAAACTTTTAATGATATTGTGCAAAAATTAACTTTTGACAATTTCTCTCAGGTGAAGATAAAGATTAAGGTTATACAATTTGTTACATCTCTGCATCTGTTTATGTTCTAGCAATCATTAGCAGATTTACCTTGGGCTTTGCTGTCAACATTCTTCCCTTCTCTGAAAGTACAATGCTTAAAACACAACTATAACCTCTACACTGACATTTAGCTCGAGGGTATCTAGGATCCAAGGATGGACCAAACTAAATATGTCACTCCACCACAATTTGATATTATCACTCTGCATTTATAAATGTGACTTGTCTCTTCCTTTAACCTGAACTACCTGGGAATGACAGTCACGACAGTGGAATGCTCCTCCTATGGGAAATTCAGTATCCCTGACGACTACACCTGCAAGAAGTGCATTCAGCTGCAGCATCTTACAGGCCACGTTCAAGAGCTGGAGCTGAAAATTCTGGACAATGTTTCTCACCCTCTGCATGCCACCTTGGCTGAACAGAGGGGCACTTTTAGTAATAGACTAAGACAACTGCGCTGCTCCAATGAGTGCTATATGAGATCATTCTTACCTTCAGCCATTAGGATCTATAGTCGGGGAAGTGATGACACCTCCTCTTGTTATACTGTTTGAGGCAACTTTTTTTTTATTCTTTCTTCATTCTCTTCTAATATTTGTGTAGTTGTATATCTGTGCACTTATAATGCTACTGTAATTTGCTTTGGGATCAATATTATTTATCTATCTACTTCTACTGAACATATCCCTGATCATAGACAAGGCAGTTAAAGCACCAGCTTCTCTTTCTGCTACAGCATTGTTACTGTTGAAGATTGTTGACGTCATGACACCAGCATCGTTTTGACATCCAGAAAGCCCTTTAATTCCACAATAAGTTCCTCTGCCTTGTCAGCAGTTCTACTGTATGACTACTTGAAATTCACCTCTTCTAAGGTGTACTAAAGCTTAACAATGACTGTGTTCTGATGACCTGAAGTATTAATTCTGGTTTTATACTGCCTTATTGGCCAAGAGCATTTACCTCTTCTATTTCATTCCAGTGTCTCCATTGCCTCTGCATTTACTTTTGTCTAATTAAGGGAGAAATATTTGTTTTATTTTGTCATATTTTATCTGCCTTAAAAGGCAAGAGTTTATTCCAAATTTTTGTTGGCATTGTCCACTAATGTATCTTGGTAATAAGCTATTGATCACACAAATTGAGTAGTTCCATACAGAAGTGCTGGAGAGGACATGTTATGTATCATATAATGCTAAAAAATCTCATATCTCTAAAACTTACCCTAGTTAGACTAGTGATTAGTTTGTTAGTACTAGCACAGTTGCTGTTTAAATGCAACCTTTAAGACTTAACAATATTCTTTCAAGGGAATTGTATTTCTAACTGGACCTGGTTGCTTTAGTTTTGCTTGGGTTCATCAAACATCCAATTACTTTAGCAATATTGAAAGTCTTAGAAATTACCTTAATTTGTGTCAATGGTCCCGGTTATGTAGAACAGGAAAAAAACAGCAGGGGGCAGCACTTGAAGGGTGGTGGGAGAATGAGCAATTTATTATTTCCTACTGAGACCAGATAGATAGATAGATACTTTATTCATCCCCATGGGGAAATTCAACTTTTTTTCCAATGTCCCATACACTTGTTGTAGCAAAACTAATTACATACAATACTTAACTCAGTAAAAAATTCTGTAAGATTGTAAAACAGTCCAGGGATCAGTATAACCTCAGGGGGCTGAGATCATGCAAGCAGCTCTCCTAAGTGCATAATGAAGCCCTGCAGACCCTACCTATGTACAATGTACATTAAAATTGAGATGAAAAACTTCATGGCCCTATATGTTCTTCCACTCGAGCACTGATGACGTGTGTATTGTCTTCCATCTTGATGTGCACAGATACATCATGAGGTTATCATGTTGTATTCTGCTTGTTCAACAATGTTCATCAGCACAGTGAATCTCAATAGATACACAGACCTTATGCATGGTGCTCTTTAGGACCTGATGCCCACTATGTTTATCTGGCACTCTTCAAATATGTGGTCAACATGCAGCCGAAATCTGATTAAAATTGCATGGGAATGCAAGCAGTCCTGCTGACAGGTCTCTGCCCAAATCATTGACTCTACTCTTTTCCATAGATGCTGCCTGGCCTGCTGAGTTCCTCCAACATTTTGTGTGTGTTGCTTAAATCCTTGGAGCAGTGTCTTAATTTTAAGGCACCATTATTTGAAAAGAAAGGAAGATTAAACTAAGATTGAAGGAATCTGTAGCATGATTGATGGCATATGTTTCATTAGCTACAGATAGAAGCTGAATGTAAAGATATGCTGCATGTGGAATTAAAGGGTTGATCACTGCCTATTGATTGGAACCTTACTGCAGCACTTCAAATGTCTGCAGTAGAAGGCTATTTTTTTGAGAGATGTTACAGTGCGATCTTAAATAGCTTCAAGAATAAAGTTTGCATCTCAGATATTAACAAAGATGATTTTGCAGATATACTTAGTCCAGTTACAACACTGATACAACAGATGGCATGATTGATACTATCATTATGATTGATTTCTACAGATGTTTGGTCCAACTGAGTATTATCCACAGCATTTTAGAGGCCACTTATGATTAAGCCATATTGTTCTGAACTTGCATTCACATATAAGCCAGATAACGTGAGAATGACAATCATTTCCCCTAAAGAAATGAATTTTACAAATTAAACTGAAAGTATAACATTGCTCATCTGATGCTTACGATTCTTTTTCAGAGGGTACAGCTTCCTCAGACAGGTTTCTGTAGACAGGTTCATTGATGAATAAAGCTGTGCTTCTGGCAAGGCAATCAATTCCGTCTGCTCCACCATTAAGTAAATTCATAACTAATCTTTTGCCTCATCATTAACCCATTTTCCCAAGATTTGCTTTATATCCAAACACCTATTCATTGCTGTCTATTACACAGGAATGAAATCTCCAGTCTTCATGGTAGAAAATTCCAACGATTCACTAACCTCTAGTCTAAGAAATTACTTCCCCCCTCAATTCTTGTTTAGAGTCTGTTGTTTTGATCTAAAGCTATTTGTCTACTATGACTGGGTTTTATGCCTTAAAAGAAATCGATATTTTTGTAAATTCTGTATTAATTCTTTAAATGTGTTGGTTCCCAATTTACCACAGTCAACTCTCATCTTGTGCTTTCAAAGTTTGATTTATTCAGTTTTAAGCCACTGGTTTCAGTAATTTCCAAACTCCATATTAAATTCTATCATGATTGGTAGGATGAGATTAGATTGGAGATGAGAAAAAATTGTTTCATTTTGAGGGTGGTGGTGTGGAATTCATCGTCTTAAAACACATTTTAAAGGTGTACTATCTTTGTGGAAAACCGGTGAGTTCTCATACCTTGACTCCCTTCTATCCACCTTGGTTCAGTCCCTTCCCACCTTCATTCTCAACACTGTTCATGCTCTCAATCTCCTCACTAACATTCAATTTCCTGGCCCTGACTGCCTCATTTTCACCATGGATGTCCGGTCCTTGTAAACTTCTATCCCCCTTCAAGAATGTCTTAAAGCTCTCCATTTCTTTTGTAATAAAAGAACTTCCCCTATACCACCACCCTCCTCTGACTGGTAGAACTGGTCCTCACCTTCTATAATTTTTTCTTCCACTCCTCCCACTTTCTTCAGTCACGAAGAGTAGCCATGGGCACCACACATGGGCCTTTTCGTTGGCCACATGGAACAGAGCCTTCCCTGGTAATGCTCCTCATCTCTTCCTGCACTACATTGACAACTACATTGATGCTGCTTCATTCTCATCAATTTCATTAATTTTGTGTCTAACTTCCACTTGGCTCTTAAATTCACTTGGTCCATTTATGACACCTCCTTTCCCTTTCTTGATCTCTGGAGACAAACTGTTTACTGACATCTTTTATAAACCTAACAATTCCCACAGTTATCTTGACTACACCTCTTCCCACTGTCTCCTGTAAAAATATTATTCCCTTTTCTCATTTCCCTCATCTCTGCTGCATCTGTTCCCAGGATGTGGCTTTCTTTTTCAGGACATCAGAGATGTCCTCCTCCTTCAAAGAATGAGTTTTCCTTTCCTACAATATTGATGCTGCCTGCACCCGTGTCTCCTCCATTTTCCAAACATCCGCGCTCACCCTTATCTTCCCACTGCCTTAACAGTGATAGAGTCTTGTCCTTACCTACCACCTGTTGAGGCTCCACATCCAACACATCATTCTCCGCAATTTTCACCATCTCCAAAAGGGATCCTACGAACAAATATGCCTTTACCTTCTCCCCCCCTTCCACTTTCAGCAGGGATCGCTTCCTCCATGATTATGTTGCCCATTCATCGCTCCACATTAATCTTGGTGGCCAAACATTTTAATTCCAATTCCCATTCCTGTTGCAACATGTTGGCCTGTGGCATTCTCCTGTGCCACAATGAGGCTAGCCTCAGGGTGGCAGAGTAATACCTTATATTCCATCTGGGTAGCCTCCAACCCGATGGCATGAATATGATTTTGCGTTCTAGTAAAAAAATCCCCCCCCCTTCTATACCCCACTCTACCCTCTTACCTTTTCTCACCTACCTATCACTTTTCCCTGAGTTCCCTCTACCTTCCCTTTCTCCTATGGTCTACTTTCCTTTCCTATCAGATTCTTTCCTGTTCAGCCATTTACCACCTTTTTATTCTGGTGTCTTCCCCCTTCTTTCCAGTCCTGAAGAAGGGTCTCAGCCTAAAACATCAACTGTTTATTCATTTCCATAGAAGCTGCCTGTTCTGCTGAGTTCTCCAGCATTTTGTGTGTGTTGCTGTGGATTTCCAGCATCTGCAGAATTTCTGTTTATGAGGCTGCAGAGTGATCAGTGAAGTGCAACAAGGCAGAATTAGGTTGGGTAGCTCTTTTGCAAGCAGCATGAACTGATTGGCTTCATTTGTGACACAGGTTTTCAATGATTCTATCGATGGTAGCAAGTGAACTGTCACAGATAGCTTAAGATGTGAACATTCAATCATGTTACAAACAGTTACAGGTCCAGTTGAGGAGAAAGCTGAGTGCAAGCATTGTACGGTATCCTCGGTGAGGTTACCTGAATGTGTGCCAGGGTGATTTCTCTTTGTAGAAATCCATAGTAAAATATACAACAGTACAGCAAGTACAGGCCCTTCAGTCCACAATGTTGTACCAAGCTTTTAACCTACTCATTTTTCTTTTATATATGTACCTATCTAAAAGTCTCTTAAGCCTCTAACACACTACCAGCAATACATCCCAGGAAGGTACTGTTCAGTGTTTAAAAAAAAAACTACTTCTGACATCTCCCTTACACTTTTCTCCTGTCATCTTCAAAGGACGTCATCTTGTACATCTCTAGAAAGTTGCTCATCACCAGGGACGTCCCCTTTCACCATCAGAAAGGGCGTACAGAAGCCTGAAGGCACATGCTCAGCAATTCGGGAACAGCTTCTTCCCCTCTGCAATCTGTTTGCTAAATCAGTGGTCCCCAACCACCGGGCCGCAAAGCATGTGCTATCGGACCGCAAAAAAACGATGATTTGGCGATATGAGTCAGCTGCACCTTTCCTCATTCCCTGTCACGCCCGCTGTTGTACCCGAAGTCATCAGTCGCCTAAACGCAGTGACACCCTCGCGCCAGGGATCACTGGTTGGCCTCGGCTAACTGGCCGTCTCGCGCGGCCAGCGGTAAGTGTCGTCGCTACCGGCCTGGAGCGCGGATAGATGGGCGCCGTCTCGCGCGGCCAGCGGGAAGTGTCGTCGCTACCGGCCTGGAGCGCGGATAGATGAGCGCCGCCTCGCGCGACCGGCGGGAAGTGTCGTCGCTACCGGCCTGGAGCGCGGATAGATGGGCGCCGTCTCGCGCGGCCAGCGGGAAGTGTCGTCGCTACCGGCCTGGAGCGCGGATTGATGGGCGCCGCCTCGCGCGACCGGCGGGAAGTGTCGTCGCTACCGGCCTGGAGCGCGGATTGATGGGCGCCGCCTCGCGCGACCGGCGGGAAGTGTCGTCGCTACCGGCCTGGAGCGCGGATAGACGAGCGCCGCCTCGCGCGACCGGCGGGAAGTGTCGTCGCTACCGGCCTGGAGCGCGGATAGACGGGCGCCGCCTCGCGCGACCGGCGGGAAGTGTCGTCGCTACCGGCCTGGAGCGCGGATAGACGGGCGCCGCCTCGCGCGACCGGCGGGAAGTGTCGTCGCTACCGGCCTGGAGCGCGGATAGACGGGCGCCGCCTCGCGCGACCGGCGGGAAGTGTCGTCGCTACCGGCCTGGAGCGCGGATAGATGGGCGCCGCCTCGCGCGACCGGCGGTAAGTGTCGTCGCTACCGGCCTGGAGCGCGGATAGATGGGCGCCGCCTCGCGCGACCGGCGGTAAGTGTCGTCGCTACCGGCCTGGAGCGCGGATAGATGAGCGCCGCCTCGCGCGACCGGCGGTAAGTGTCGTCGCTACCGGCCTGGAGCGCGGATAGATGAGCGCCGCCTCGCGCGACCGGCGGCAAGTGTCGTCGCTACCGGCCTGGAGCGCGGATAGATGGGCGCCGCCTCGCGCGACCGGCGGTAAGTGTCGTCGCTACCGGCCTGGAGCGCGGATAGATGGGCGCCGCCTCTAAATCTGTTTAGCACACCGAATGATCGTGGGGAACATTCGCAGACGACCTAATTCGGGCTCAGCGTTTCGTAAGTAGCGGAGCAGCTACCTCGCTGCGATCTACTGGAAGTCATCCCTCGAGACAAGCTTTTGTCGGCCGATAGATCCTACTCCTCGCTCGGTCGGTCGCTCTCTCCCGACCGAGTTTTTTTGGGCGGAAAAAAACGTGAGCAAGCGGCACAGAAGCAAGTGCTGATAGCCACGTAAACTGATTTGCGGAATAGACTGGACATAAGGAACCTGCTTCGAGTAACGCTGTATTCCGGTGGTGATTAACATCCCCCCAACCCCCCCCCCCCCCCCGTCGGCCGGTCCGCAAGAATATTGTCAATATTAAACCGGTCCACGGTGCAAAAAAGGTTGGCAACCCCTGTTCTAAATGGACGTTGAATCCATGACCACAACCTCATTTTTTTTATTATTTCTGTTTTTGTACTATTTTAATATAACTATTTAATACACACATATATACTTTAATTGATTTATTTTTCCAACATATCTATCATGTGTTGCATTGTACTGTTGTCACCAAGTTAACAAATTTCATGACATATGCCAGTGATAATTAAAGCTGATTCTGATTTTGAGATTTTCATTGTATGGGTTCCCTGGGTTGTGGAAGACCTGATTTATGGAAATCTGACTTTACACTAGTTCTCCCATAAATTTAAAAAAAATCAAGATAGGAAAGTTAAATACAGAAATAAAATCTTATTTAGGAGTTATGGAATACCAATAGCAGCAAATTCAAAAGAGAACCATTCTTCATCCAAAAGTGTTTGCATGAAACCACTCCACTGTAATCAAACAGATACCATTGTCTTTAAGAATGCAGCTGCAGATTTACAGTGGGAGGCCACTTGAGAGATTTGCTTTTGAACTAACAGAGCAGTCTTTTCTATTGATAATTGTAAAATACTTTATTAAATAATGTAACATCCATCTACACTTTAATACCATCAAAACTAGCCATTGGATGTGGGCATTGTAACTGCACAGGAAGACAAAAAAATCCATATCAGATTTCAAAGTTCAAAGTATTTTATTATCAAAGCACATATATGTCAGCATATACAATCCTAAGATTCATTTTCTCACAGGCATACTCAATAAGTCCAATAACCATAATAGCATCAATGAAAGACTGCTCTGAGGATGACATCCAGTGTGCAAAAGGCAACAGATGGTGCAAATACAAAAAGAGGGAAATAATAATGAAGAAGAAAGCCCTCAACTCTGAGTGGAGTCATCGTGACGCTGTCGTGATGGCGTTTTTTTAGCAGGCTTTCTTGTTTTTACAAGGCCGAGTTGCTAGCTCGACGCTCAACCCAGCACGGATGGAAAACGTGCAAGGGAGCCGGCTGAATTCGTACATGGGAGCCTTCACTCTGAAGTCCAGTGCTGATGCCACTATGCCACCAGCTGTCAAATAATAATAATAATAAGCAATAAATATTGTGAACATGAGATGGGGAGTCCTTGAAAGTGAGTCCATAGGTTGTGGGAACAGTTCAGTGATGGGGCAAGTGTAGTTGAGTGAAGTCATCCCCTCTGGTTCAGGAGTCTGATATTTGAGGGGTAATCAGTGTTTCTGAATTTGATGTTGTGAGTCCTGAGGCTCCTGTACCTTCTTCCTGATGGATCTCTGGTTCCTCTTCCTGAAGTCAATAATCAGCTGACATTGAGTGAGAGGTTGTTGTTATGGCTCCACTCAAGCAGATTTTCAGTCTCTCCTATATGCTGATTCGTCACCACCTTTGATACAGCCTACAACAGTGGTGTCATCAGCAAGCTTAAATAAGGCATTGGAGCTGTGCTTAGCCTCACAGTCATGTAAAGTGAGTAGAGCAGGGAGCTAAGCACACAGCCTTGTGGAGATGGAGATTGTGGAGGAAATTTGTTGTCAATCTGATCTGAATGGGGTTTTCAAGTGCAAGAAATTGGGACTCTAAATGAAAATGTTCATTTCTGATTAATGGGAAAATTGGTTTATGGATATTTTTAAGGAATGTAAGCATTACCTAACCTGGGAATTGCATGTACTTGAAAGAGTTATAGGAATTCTATATACTGCATAGAAATTGCAGCAGTTTTGCACAGTGAATTTGGTCATTTAAGAACTGCTTTTACTGTTAGAGTGGTTATTTGAGGCTTTAGCTCTTCAGGGCTTCAGCAAAAAGTGGCTGGTCTGAGAGAAGGTGAAAAAGCTGCAGGGAGATTTTTTTCTCCCAGTTTATTTATTGTTTTCTTGCTTTATAATTGCACAGTTAGAACAGTAGGGATGTCAGGCAGGATAATGGAATGCTCCTCTTGAGGGATGTGGGAAGGCAGGGAGACCTGCAGTGCCCCTAACATCTACACCTGTGAGAAATACATCCATCTGCAGCTTCTAACAATCTGCATTAAGGAGTTGGAGCTGGAACTGGATGAACTCTGGATCATTCAGTAGGTTGAGGGTGTGATTGATAGGATGTATAGAGAGGTGGAGACATCCAAGGTGCAGGGCAAAGGAGACTGGGTGACAGTCAGGGAGGGGTAAGGGTTTAATCAGCCAATGCAGAGTACCTCAGTGGCCATCCCTCTCAACAACAGGTATACCACTTTGAATACTGTTGGGCTGGGGGATGACCTAGTGGAGGAAAGTCACAACATCAGGTCTCTGACACGGTCTGGTTCTGAGGCTCAGAAGGGAAGGTGGAGAAGAGGTGAGCTGTGGTGACGTCATATTCCTTAGGGGAACAGAAAGGAGACTCTGAGCACAAAAATGAGAACCCCAGATGTCCAGAATGGGTGCCAGTGTCCAGAACATCTCAAGCTAAGTCCTCAGAATTTTTAAATGGGGGGGGGGGGGGGGGGTGAGCAGCCAAAGGTCGTGGTCCAGATAGGTACCAATGACAAAGGCAGGAAAAGTGACAAGGTTTTGCAAAGCGAGTTCAGGGAATTAGTTGCTAAGTTAAAGGACATGACCTCCAGGCTTGTGATCGCGGGATTGTTACCTGTGTCACATGCTAGTGAGGCCAGAAAGAGGAAGATTATACAGTTTAACATGTAGCTAAGGAATTGGTGTAAGACGGAGGACATAAGATTTTTGATCATTGAGCTCTCTTCCAGGGAAGGTGGGACTTATACAAAATGTATGATTTGCACCTGAACTGGAGGGGAACTAATAACTTATTGGGCAGGTTTGCTAATGCTGCATTGGGGGGTGGAGGGGTTAAACTAGAGTTGCAGGGGGATGGAAACCAGAGGTTAGGGGGACAGGTCTTGTTAAAACCTCAAAAAAAGTCAGGAATCAAAAGGTTGAGAATGATGCGACTAGTGTTCTGAGCTGCATATTTCACTGCAAAAAGTATTGTAGGAAAGGCAGATGAGCTCAGAGCATGGATCAACACATAGAATTATGATAATGTAGCCATTAGTAAGACTTAGATCCAGAAGAGGCAGGACTGACAGCTCAATATTTCGCGGTTCTGTTGTTTTAAATGCGACATAACAGGAGGGATTAAAGGGGCAGGGGTGGTGTTACTAGTGAGGGAAAATGTCATGGCAAAAGTGCTCAGTCAGGACAGACAAGAGATCTCATCTAGTGAGGATTTATGGGTGGAAATGACGAATAAGAAAGGTATGACTAAATTAATGGGGCTTTACTATAGACCACCCAACTCTGTGAGATTTAGAAGAACAAATTTGTAGAAAGATCATACCTGTTCAAGAAACAAATAGGTGATTTTAACTTTCCACATCTTGACTAGGACTCCTATACTGTAAAAGGTCTATATAAGATAGAGCTTGTCAAGTGTGTTCAGGAAAGTTTCCTTAATCAGTACATAGAAGTCTCAACGAGAAAGTGTGCAATACTTGATCTGTGATTAGAGAATGAGACAGCAGGTGACAAGTTTGTGTAGAGGAACAGTTTGCATCTAGTGGTCATAATGTTACTAGTTTCAAAGTAAATATGGAAGGTGATAGATACAGTCCATGGGTTGAGATTCTAAATTGGAGAAAGACCAATTTTGGTGGTATCAGGAAGGATCTGCCAAGTGTGGATTAGGACAAGTTGTTTTCTGGCAAAGTGTACTTGGTAAGTGGGAGGCCTTCAAAAGTGAAATTTTAAGAATACAAAGCTTGTACATGGCTGTCAGAATAAAAGCTAAAGTAACAGATTTAAGGAAACTTGGATTTCAAGAGACATTGAGGCCCAGGTTAAGAAAAAAAAGGAGGTGCATAGCAGGTAGGAACAAATTAGGTACTTTTGGAGTATATGAAATACAAGAGAACACTTAAGAAATAAATCAGGAGGGTAAAAAGAAGGCATGAGGTTGCCTTACAGACAAGGTGAAGGAGAATCCTAAGGGATTTTACAGATATGTTAAGAGCAAAAGGATAGCAAGGTAGAAAATGGGTCCTCTGGAAGATCCTTAATCTATGTATTGAGTCAAAAGAGATGGGGGGAGGTCTCTATTTACTCAGGAAATGGACACAGAATCTATAGAAGTGAGGCAAAGCAGCTGCAAGGTCATGAACTAAATACAGATTACAGTTGTGAGGCAAATTAGGGTGGATAAATCCCCAGGACCTAATAACATGTTCCCTTGGACCCTGTGGGAGGCAAGTGCAGAAATTGTAGGGCCCCTCACAGAGATATTTAAATCATCCTTAGCAATAGGTGATTTACTAGAGGATAGCTAATGTTGTTCCACTGTTTAAGGAAGGCTCTAAAATTAAACCAAGAAATTTTAGGCTGGTGAGCCTGACATCAGTAGTGGAAAAGTTATTGGAAGGCATTCTAAGGGAAGGGATATATGCGTGTTTGGATAGACATGGACTGATTAAGGATAGTCAGCATGGCTTTGTGTGTGGTTTGTGGTAGGCCATGTCTAACCAATCTTACAGTTTTTTTAGGAAGTTATCAGGAAAGTTGATGAAGACAAGGCAGTGGAGGTTACCTACATGGACTTTAGCAAGGTATTTGTCAAGGTCATGCATCGGAGGTTGGTCAAGAAGGTTAGGCGGCTGGACATTCAAGATGAGGTAGCACATAGGACAGTGGTAGTAGATGGTTGCCTCTCTTGATTAGAGGCCTATGACAAGTGGAATGCTGCAGGGATCACTGCTGGGTCTGTTGTTGTTTGTCATCTATATCAGTGATCTGGAAGATAATATGGTTAGCTAGATCAGCAAATTTGTGGAGGACATCAAGATTGGGGGTTTAGTGGACAGAGAGGAAGACATTCAGAGCCTGCAATGAGATCTGGACCAGATGGAAAAATGGGCTGAAAAATGTCAGATGGAATTTAATGCATACAAGTACAAGACATTGTACTTTGGTAGGACCAACCAGGGTAGATCTTACACAGTGAACGGTAGGGCACTGAAGGATGCAGTAAAACAAAGGGATCTGGGAATACAGGTCCATAATTCCTTGTAATTGGTGTCACAGGTAGATAGGGTTGTAAAGAAATCTTTTCCCACATTGGCCTTCATAAATCGAAGTGTTGAGTACAGGAGATGGGATGTTATGTTGTAGTCAAATTAGATGTTATCCGCATTAATCCTGTACTCAGTCTTCTGGTTTGTCCTTCCAAAATGCATTACCTCACACTTGTCCGGATTGAACTCCATCTGCCATTTTTCTGCCCAACTCTGCAGCCTGTCTATATCCTCTTGTAACCTTCGACAACCTACAACTCCATCCACAATTCCTCCAATTTTCGTGTCATCCGCAAACTTACTCACCCATCCTTCCACCTCTACATCAAGGTCATTTATAAAAATCACAAATAGCAGGGGTCCCAGGACAGATCCCTGCGTCACTCCACTAGTCACCGACCTCCAGGCAGAGTATTTTCCTTCCACAACTACCCTCTGCTTTCTTCCTTTAAGCCAATTTTTTAACCAAACAGCCAAGGTTCCACTTATCCCATGCCTCATGACTTTCTGGATGAGTCTCTCATGAGGGACCTTGTCAAATGCTTTGCTAAAGTCCATGTAGACTACATCCACTGCCCTACCCTCATCAATTTCTTTGTTACCTCTTCAAAAAACTCAATCAGGCTCGTGAGGCACGATCTTCCCTTCACAAAGCCATGCTGACTATAACTCTGGTGAGACCGCACTTAAAGAGTATTGTGTTCAATTCTGGTCACCTCATTATAGGAAGGATGTGGAAGCTGTGGAGAGGGTGCAGAGGAGATTTACCACGATGTTGCCTGGTTTGGAGAACAAGTCATATGAAGCACGGTTAGCAGAGCTGGGACTTTTCTCTTTAGAGTGTAGAAGAATGAGAGGGGACTTGATAGAGGTCTACAAGATTATGAGAGACATAGATAAGGTGGATAGTCAGTACTTGTTTCCCAGGGCACCAATAGTAAACACCAGAGAGCATATGTACAAAATTAAGGGAGGGAAGTTTAGGGGAGACATCAGGGGTAAGTTTTTACATAGAGGGTTGTGAGTGCCTGGAATGACTTGCCAGGAATGGTGGTGGAGGCTAAAACATTAGGGGTATTTAAGAGCCTCTTGAACAGGCACATGGATGAAAGAAAGATGGAGGCTTATGGGGTAGTGTGGGTTTAGTACTTTTTTTAAAGGATTATATGGGTCGGCACAACATGGAGGGCTGAAGGGCCTGTACTGTGCTGTAGTGTTCTATGGGTCTATGGTGGTAAGGCCTAATTTAGAGTATTGTGTGGAGTTTTGGTCACTTGCCTACAGGAAAGATGTAAATAAGGTTGATAGAGTACAGAGAAAATTTACAAGGATGTTCTCGGGACTGGAGGACCTGAATTATAAGGAAAGATAGAATAGATTAGCACTTTATTCCTTGGAACATAGAAGACTGAGGGGAGATTTGATAGAAGTATACAGAATTATGAGGGCTATAGATGAGGTAAATGCAAGGAGGCTTTTTCCACTGAGGTTGAGTGGGACAACAACCAAAGGTCATGGGTTAAGGGTGAAAGGTGAAAAGTTTAAGCAGTATCTTCTTCACTCAGAGGTTTGTGAGAGTACGGAATGAGTTGCCAGCACAAGTGGTGCACGCGAGCTCGATTTCAATGTTTAAGAGAAGTTTGGATAGGTACGTGGATGGGAGGGGTATGGAGGGCTATGGTCCAGATGCAGGTCGATGGGTGTAGGCAGTTTAAATGGTTCAGCACTGACTAAATGGGCCAAAGAGCCTGTTTCTGTGCCATACTTTTCTATGGCACTATACATTATCAATTATGTAAATAACTAATTCTTCTTTCTTCCATATACTTGTGCACACTGGCTAATCATCTCATATAGCTTCCAAGTTGAATTGATCTAGGTTAGATGCTTATCAGCATTAATTTTCTTTCATATACTTTTATGGCAAGTGGTCATCATATTTTTATTTAAATGTAGCATCTGTGGAAGCAAAGAGCTGGTCAATGTTTTGAGTCAAAAGCCAGCAGGACTGAGTGTGTAAAGGGGACATCGCCAATATAAATCAATTATATCTCTTCCACTATTTAAAGAACAGGTCTTCCATCTACTTCTACCTCATGATGCTCACCAGTTCTTTGAACACAAGGAGAAGGAAGGTGCCACCTGCTCCTGGGTCTGGCCAGGACGTCCGGTCCAGGCAGCTATTCATGAGCAGGTTCAGTTTACTGTTATCTGCTGCTATGTTTATGCCTAGGTGTCCCTGGAGATGGAGTACAACTTGTTCACCTGCGTACACAGGCGTGCTCTTCCCGCTGAGCAGTGGTGAGACTAGAGAACATCTTAAACTTTTAAGACAAGGATTTGAATTATTTTTTGCTTTCTTTCCCTGCCCAATATTTTTTTCTACAAATCAGAATCTAATGGGTAGGGAAAACAAAACAATTATTCCAAAAAAGAAACAAGGCATTCTCTAATTTCTACTTTAAGATATGATGCAGGAAGGTCTCAGTCCTCAATCTATTTCTAGGAAGGCAGCATGGTCTTTTCACAAACAAGAGAAGATCTGCAGATGCTGGAAATCCAGGCAACACACAAAATGCTGGAGAAACTCAGCAGGCCAGGCACCATCTATTGTAAAGAGTAAACAGTTTACGTTTCCAGCTGAGATCCTTCATCAGGACACAGGTGGACTCTTCACTCCTTTCCATGGATGCTGCCTGGCGTGCTGTGTTTCTCCAGCATTTTGAGTATGTTACCATGGTCTCCTTGTTTAGTATCCCTACTAAAAGCCCTGGTCATCAATAGAGGGACTTAACCTGCTTGTTGTACTCCACGTTGACCACTCAGCCCCCAAATATATATTTGTACAGTGTAGTCTCCAGGCCTTCTTTAAAATGTAGATGCTGGTAAAATTTGAGTTTGGGATCCCGATGTTAAATAACTTACTGAAGTCATGAAAGAGTTAAAGCTCTCTAGAAGGACCGGAAGAAAACTGCTAGAAAAAAATGTAACCACTACAAGATCAGATTTATCACAATCTGCAGCATGTGCTTCCATATTAAACGCGACGTTTTTCGAGCCTATTTCATACTGAAACTGTATTTAGTTAAAATCTACTTGTGCAAATTGTTTGTTTTTAACTTAAATATTGCAAGATTTAACCGTTTTTTAGAATTTAACGTTCAAAACAATATTATTCCGTTGATAAATGTACAATTCCTGTACGTTAAATCAGGGTTTAGGCGTTCAGTTGCAGCTTTTCTTAAAAAAGTGCACTAAATTTTATGGTATTCTTCATGTGTATAAAGTAACATTGGTGGTTTTTGTTCAATGGTGTGTCCAAACTATTTGCATTCTAAGCAGTTTGTAACCAATGCATTTGGTACATTGCCCCTTCTCACCCGAGGGCAAATTTCTAGTGAATATACAATTTACTGGCACTGGTTGCAATCCCTTCCTTTTTATACGCCTAATACCAGTTGACAAAATCCTTTCAGCTACAAAAATACAAAAGATAAACCTGGGATTAGAGGGGGCTGGGACTGCTGAAATTCGCGTGCAACATTGGACCCAACGCATTGCATCCCATGACCATCTCATCCCGCATTCAAGAGAAATAATTATGTATTAACAAAACAAGCTGACTTAGACAAGTTGTCTAATCAGCAGCTGTTCTGTCACTGCAGAATAATAGATTTTAACCACAATTGATGCAGTGCAGTCAGCAAACAAAACGAGTTTGATCACTTTAAGTTTTGCCTGCACTACTGCTTGGTGGTCGGTAAACATCGTAAGAATGCGCAAAACGTGTCATGCGAGTACAGCAGGTATAAACTTTTATAAACCCCCAACTCGCTTACAATCAACATCAAACATTAAGTTGACAGTATTGTTTTATTAAACAGCTGTTTTGTAATAGCGGAATAATGTTGACAACCACCGACAGATCTATTGATTGTGTTCAGTTCATTGAGAAACATTTTCCAGAGGATTTGACGCAATATACGCCGAACATCTCCCCGTGAAACCTTCCACTGATTCTCTGTGGCTGGATCCTGTGTAAATGTTGGGGTGCAGAACTCAGTCAAAGCAACTTTCAGTTTCATAGATATAACCCTTAATTTCCCCGGAAATTAGCGGTTAAAAATCAATTATCTATTTTTGCATTGTGCATTCAAATATACCGCGTTGGTAACCATGACTACAGTTTCTGTGTAAAAGAACTGCCTCCCGATTATTTGATGCTTTATCCTTAGAATGACCGAGAAATAACGCTAGACGGCGAAAGAAATAGATTTTATGTATCAATAAAGATGCGTATAAAATGGTGCTCACGTGGTACACTGGCGTCTTAAGCTAAGAGTATGTATGTCTCCTCTGTTTTTGTGGTCTCCCGAGGATGAAAGCTGCGGGTGAAGGGGGATGAGACTGACTGATAGTGTGTGCGGATCCCGCCTGCTGCCAGTGTCCCGGAGCTCCTCCTGATGGCTGCACGGCAGCAGTGGCTCAATGTGAAGAGGACGGAGAAGGCACTGAACGTTCGCACTCAGGCTGCTGCTTCTGAACCCGGTAAGCCCTTTTTGTTTCCTAGTGGAAACTCTCAATACGCATCCATCTGAGAACAATGCTTGATACATCAGATTTTGCGCCGCTTTAAAAAATAAAAAAAAATTGCAAGTTCAATCAAGATTTACAAGATTGTTTTCACTAGTGGTTATCTGTACACAGGTAGCGATGAGAGAACATTAAAAACATCACCTGTACGTGATCAAACCGCATTCGGGGAGGCGAGTGCCTCGAAGGTATTCAATGTAGGCAAAGATTAACAAATATACTGCGGAACACATGTCGTCTCGTGCGTTTTAGTAAAAGCTTGGAAACGTTACTGTGAAATGTTAGATGAAACGTACATAGTTCATTGGTTATTTCCTTGATTCATTTAAAAGATATATGAAAACTGATATCCCTTTCCCTTCTATAAAGGGATGTAAAGCTGCGGACTTTGTTCTTTGACACCAAACTGTTTGATGAATAATCACCTGCAGTGAATCGGAGCAATATTGCTGAAATTCACAGTTTGATTTGTACCTCCCCTGCGCTTCTGATCTTTCGTCAAAGACAAAAGGGCAGGAATCCCTTTAATCTGTCGTAATTTAAGACTATAAGCAGATTGCCGCTGTTGGGTCAGACCAAATCTTAATTGAACGCAAGCTAAAATAGTTCATTGTAATTGTCGGTGGTAATAATTTCTCTTCTGCCTATCTGCACGGATGACACTGCGCTGGAGATTTTTCGGTATTACTCGGCTTTTCTTGAACGTGTATTTAAATTCCGGACTGCGGTTGCTTCATCCCTTTTCCAAAGAATCGTGAACTTGTTGGCTAGGGTCTGGTAGACTGCAGTTCCACGTCGACATTCTCAAAACCAGGAATAAGCTAACTGACCCGTGAAACCCATTTATTGTTTTGGTGTATATGCCCCGGAGGAAGACAGAGACCGTTGTCCCGGGTGAATATCTCCCCTTCCCTGCTTTGGGAAGACTAAGGACAGTGTTATTTACACCTTCCGAGACACCAACCCAATCAATACCCACCCATCAGTTTCTGTTTAGCGATGACCGGTACATTGAGGCGCAAACTGTGTCTCTGGAGTTTAAAAGTGTGGAGAAGCCCTTTTTAAAAACTGTGTGTGTGGTGGTATCCGGCTCTCCCGCTGTGACAGCGAGATGGAGAAAGGTTGCAGTAGCGGGAAACAAATGAAGGCCATTGCGGTGGACCTTGTTCGCACCCCGTCTCCTCTTGCTGCAGTTACCAGCAGGGGTCACTGGACTGTGATTAAAAACCCGAGCTTCGGCAGATTATTATTTTCTCTTTCCCCTCCCTTTCTGCTACTACAAGAGAGGCAGACTTCATCCAGAACGTTAGCGAGTAAGATTGCGGTCCTCACAGCTCCCGGTAACGCAGCGCAAAGTCACGTCTTGTTTCATATTAAAGTACATTTATCATTGGGTTTACTCCAATTGTGCATGTGATTTTAAAATGCCTAATTATTATAATCGCCCATTAACACTCAATATAATCAGGTGTTTAAATTTTTTTTAATGTTTTACAGGGCGTTAAAACTTGCATCAATTCCACCACCAGCAGAATACAAATTTTCATTTTAAAGTATGAGTTGGCTTTCATACGACTTTCCTCTCAAAGACATGAAGAAGGGTAGTGAATGAAGAATTCTGCTATAAACACTCAACGTTTTAAAAAATACACAACTTTTCCTGTGAGGTCAAGAAGAGGCTAGCAATGAATTCGAAGAGCTTCAGCGCTGAAGTTGTGGAGATGGGCCTTTGTTGCCGAGGGCAGCAACATTCTCCGGATCCCCGGTTTTTCCGAAGGCACAGGTACCAGGCCAAGAGGAAACTGAGACTGTCACGAATTGTGGGCTTTTGTCTCGGTTTAATGGCTCTCAGCGCGTTCTCGATCTTATTCCGTGCCTTTGCCTGGACATCAACCAATACAGCAAAACCACAGGTCCAACGCAGAACTCTACTGGGGTTCGAGGAAAAGCAGAAAATATTCAAGCTTCAAAATTTTACCGCCAGGTCCGAACTCGCTTTGAGGTACGAAGTGGCGGCAGCCACGTCCCCTGAGAATAATAGCGCCAACGCTGGAGAATATCCTAGAGATATTTTTACACTGGAGCAACGAAGGAAAGGAGCTGTCGTGTTCTACATCATTGGCATGATTTACATGTTTATAGCCTTAGCCATTGTATGCGATGAGTTTTTTGTACCGTCATTGACAGTAATCATTGATAAACTGAAAATAATGGATGATGTGGCGGGGGCAACTTTTATGGCAGCTGGTGGATCAGCTCCAGAGCTCTTCACTTCCTTAATAGGAGTTTTTATATCTCACAGCAACGTTGGGATTGGGACCATAGTGGGTTCTGCAGTGTTCAACATCCTGTTTGTAATCGGAATGTGTGCTGTATTCTCCAAAGAAATTTTGCACCTTACCTGGTGGCCACTGTTCAGAGATGTGACCTTTTATATTATAGACCTAATTTTACTTATTGTGTTCTTCCTGGATAACGCCATATTTTGGTGGGAGAGTCTGATTTTGTTGTTAGGCTATGGATGCTATGTGACCTTCATGAAGTTCAACGTCAACATAGAAACATGGGTGAAAACGAAACTAAACAGGAACAAAGTAGTAGAAGCCACAGCAACAGACGGCGATGAAAAGGTATGTGTGGTTGTATTTTATAAATTTATTTATAGTAGCAGTAAGGAGTGGCCTTTGATAATCCCCAGGGCCCTGTGTACCGGGTTAAAATCTGCTGATGTTAGAAATATGGAATCTTTAAAAAAAAAACAAAGTTATGGGAACTCTCCACAATTCAAGCAGTGTCTGTAGAATTTGCATTACTATTAAAGATCCTTCTTTAAAATGAGAAAGTCATTCTTGTGTGACTACAATTCCTAATAGTTATCTGGACAGAGGAAAGAGAAGGACTGAACACTGAGTGGAACGATTCTGCACCTGGGCAAGTAGACATTACAGCAGGATCAAGCATCTCAAACCCACACTGTGTAATATAACAGGACATTTTGAAGCAAATCAACTGCATTAATAGAAGGTCTAAATCATTGAGTAGAGAAAAGATATTTCAACTAGAAGCATCTTAGATGAACTCCATTCAGCCCATTCTGGCAGGACATTTGCTATATCATTTTCTAAGGTCTGTCTTGCTTTAAATTATGTGTTTTTATTTCTGGTGCATTGGTGTGTGCTGCTGCCTAAAATTGAAACATTGCATCAATTAACCAGACTGCAGGAGTTGCTGCAATTTTAACCAATTAGTTTATATATTTGGTAAGGGTCCAAAAGCTGGGTCTGTTCTGAATAATCAGTTGCAATTTCAGAAATCAAAATGAACAACTCAATACAGTAGGTTGGCTGTAATTGTAATCAGTACACTTATTTAAGAACATTTATGCAATCCAAATGTGAAATTAAATCTAAATAAAGGGGGCTGGGTGTTATTACACAGGATCTAATTGACCCTTTGATGTCTGCAGTATTGACTATCATGGAAGTTAAGTATAATGACACAGAGGTAACAGTGGAGAGTTACCAGTTTCCAACAAAAGTTTGAGAATGTGGCAGGAGCTCTGTTTTAGCCATTGCACCACATGCAAAGGCTGTTTGGTATAGTTTTTGTTTCCCTAAACCAATCCATTTGTAGCACTAAAATTTCTAAGTGTACAATTCACAGGAGGTAAATAGATCTGGTTTCCAGTTTTTACTTTAATAATTTTTTTAAAAAGTGTGTATCTATTGAAATTCACCTCAATGCACAACATAAAGATTTATTAAATTATACCCGGTTAGATTGGTAAGTTCACATACCAGTAGTTTTCTATGAAGCACAAAGCAAGCAATAGTCTCAAGAAAAGAGGGTATCTGAGCTCATTTCCATTGCAGTTTCTTCCACTATTTTAATTTTTTTGTTTTAGGCATACCATTATGTTAATACATTTATATTCTGTTATAACCTTTCCCTTCTCTATCTTTTGACTTTCTCCTTCTCTTCAATATGATGGTTAATTGAAGAAAAGCAATTGTTTGCTGCTTGCAGATTTGAGCTAGCAAATAAGATTGTGATTTACTGACTGGGGGAACATTGGAGTAAGCCCAAATCTTGCCATGATACAGAACCAAGTTCCAAAATGTCTGATTTTCTCATATGAAGAACGAATACAGTGGTAGGAGCTGATTGTTGTTTAAATCTATAGGATCCATGTGATAGATGAAGATCCTTGCGACAGATAGCAGATTGTGCCAATATTTCATTGGTGTGCCTTCTATGGTACTTCTGCACAGTACAAAATGACATGATTAGTATAGAAGTTAGATTTCTTTTGATTAATGCTAATTATTAAATAATATAAACTTTGCAAGTTGCGTAGTGATAACCAGTTTGTGCACTGTGCACTTCAAAGAAGCAGAAATGACTAGTTCTTTTCTCTTCAGCATTTCAATATGATCTACTAAGATGTCAGTAGTATTGAATACTAACATCTAATCTTGATCATTAAAAGGAAAATAGTTATTTTGATCCCTGTTTAAAAACTGGATATACTCTGTGGAAGCAGAATATATAACGAAGGTCAGCCATCCTGTCACTTGCGTAGACTTGCATATTTTGATTTAGAATGGAATGGTCTTATCAAGAGTTATCAAAGTTATTTGGCACATTTCCAGCATTATAAAACACCTAAATGCTATTTTTGATAATGTAATATATTAGAATAGGTTCAGATTTTATTATATTAATGTGACAGACTTGGAAATAGAGTAAATGCAGTGTTCAAGTGTATCCTTTGGATCTACACTTATTCCTGACAGCATTTGCAGAGTTTCTGTGATTTGAAAATGTTTTTAATTTTATCTTTTGCAATAATCCTACTAATTAAAACACTTATTTTTGAAATGTTTTCGGGAAGCTGAAATAATAATTGTAGTTTGTCATAGTAATTCTTGCTTTCTGGAAGTCACATCCTGATATTAATATTTTTATATGCAGCATTATGTGAGGTACGTTCCTGATATTTTTGTAGTGTTAAATGGGGAATGAATGTTTAAATAGTTAACACTGTGGAGCTAGTGGATAATAGTGGTTTACTGTGGATATAGCTGTTTTGACCACAGTGTCATATATGGTGTATGGGAGTAACTGCTTAAGGCTATGTTTTCACTTCCAGCTGGGTTGCAACAGCTGTACTTCTATTGAGAAGATAATTGTTAAATTGTATCTACTACTTTTGCTTTTCCTCTTGTAGAGAAATATGTGCCTTGTCTCTTTCCTTGGCTATACAGCTGAGGTGAATAGCTCACTCCGAGGAATTACAATATAAACTCTCATCTTGGCTCTGGCGTGCATTGTCCCTGGTGCAATTCCAGGCCATGCCATGACAACACATAGAAAACTGAGTGAATTCTTGCAAAATGATTATTGTTAGTTATTGCACTGTAACCATGTGCCAATATACAAACAAATACAACAGATTTTCTTTAAGCTGATTTTCTAATCAGGATACTACATTTTCTGGTTTCGCGTCTTCAGTAAATATTCCACTCTTTTTGAAACTGTTCAGCTGATGAAGAAAAATTGATGTGCTGAAGTCTATCACACAGTTACCTAAGGAAGGAACATTTCTAGTTGATTGGAGTCTATACAGAGCTCTTATGATCTAATGTGAATCATGTGACCCTATCCTTTTTTTGAGAATGTGCCTTGTAATTGGTATTTCCCAGACATGTACATGAGCAATCAGACACTCAAGGTTGAAAGCAGTGCAAAATATCTGGTGAGGGTAAAGGCATTATCAAAACTTTGAGCAAAACTATATACAGTGAAATTTTGCAAACAATGCATCTCCTGTAAACAGTAATGATACAGTGCAAAGTTGTTAGAGTACATGCTTCTCATTAGCTGGGTGCTACTTTTGCTGCATTAAAAGTAAAGCTCAGTTACTGTGAGTGATAACATTGCAGCAGCAACAGGTGACTGGGTGTTAGTGAAAGGTCAGAGACAGATTAGGTGAATTTGAGAAATGGATTTTGAAATTTATAGCTTGCCTAAGGGCAACAAACTGAGTGTGTGAGGCACTGTCTAATCTTTGTATGTTCACAAGGCTTCCTGTTTACAGGAGACATTTGTAAAGCACTGTCTGAACATTTCTGATCTAATCTGATTAAATCAGATGCTTTTGAATCTTTAAAAATCAAATGCAATTTCAAAACATGGGTTTAGATTTGCCCATGCTAAACCCTGTGTGTGTGTTGCTTTTTAAAGGTAATGCTGAATTAGTAAAAGGTTTTCTTGAGGATTTGAAGATGAGATTGATGGTTTACCAGCATCTGTTCAGAAGGGATGCTGGTTGCTGCTGTTTCCCAGTGAGTAATACTGGAAAGAAGCACATGATAGGTGGTATGAATCTTGAAGTTACTAGTTAAAACCTAGTGACTGAGCAATTTAATTTAAAGCTATTAATCTGTTACATATGTTTTTAAATTTACTACTTTGTTCATAACTTTTATTTTTGGCTTTTTCGCATTGCTGTTTCAAACTGTCCAGTTGCTCTTTTATTACATTGTCGGGCTTTGTCGATAATTACCTGAATATTTGTGGCATAAGGTTTAAATTAATTTATTGGAAATTGTGTCTGAATATCTTCGTCATCTTCACAAAATACAGAATAAACGGTGGTTCAGAGAACATAGAAAAATTGTAGAGATCTGCTGATTTTGTAAAACAAAACAGTGAATGTACTGGGCAACTGCAGAAATATTTCCTCCTGTTTCACAGGGAATATTTCTCCAAACGTTCTACTGAATAGAGGTTTTTGAGTCAGATAGTATGATGCAGTAATGGTGGCTACAAGAATTAAGGGTGAAAGGTTAAAGGTTTGAGGGGAGCATTAGGGGAAATTTCATCACTCAGAAGGTGGTGGTGAGAGTGTGGGCTGAGCTGTCAGCACAAGTTGTGGATGTAGGATCAATTTCAACATTTAAGTGAAATTTGGATGGGTACATAGATGGGAGGGGTATAGAGGGCCATGATCTGGGTGCAAGTTGATGGGACTAGGGAGATTAATGGTTTGGCACAGACTTGATGGGCCAAAGGGCCTGTTTCTGTGCTGTCCTGTTCTATGACTATTCTTCATCAACCTTATAATCCAGAAATTTATTGATATCTGGTGTGCTATAGCAGCCATTTAAGAACAGGCCAGCATTACCAAATAAAATAATTTGATATAAATGCTTAAGTTATAAGCAGAGAAAGAAAGAATGAACTTTCTGAGCCTATAAACTATCAGAAGGTGAGTGTTTTTCCTCTTGTTTCCCTCCTTCTCTGCTGTATTTTTAAGTTTATGAATTCAAACTTGCAATGTTGTCTGTACTTCTGTCATTAATATTACACTGCTTGAACGTGGGATTATCTGAAATGTACATCAGGATACTCGGCACCTAGAACAGAAAGAACATATAAAGTGTGTCTCTTCTAATGTCTTCGTTCTTGAATTGGCGACTCTAACATGGTCAGCACTTTATTTGCATTCTGGTAATAATTTTTATTCAAGTTTAAATCACCATGTGTTGAGCATCGAGTTATACCAGTTGTTACTTGAAGAAAATATGTATTGGTAGCTTCCATAGGAAGTTGTAATTCTCAGTATGATTAAAATAAGCAGTTGCTTATATCAATCAAAAATTTTACTTATCCAGTTCTTTTTAACATTTTTAACATGCAAGTGCTTTCAGGCATTTTGGGCAAAGCACATATCCTCTTTCCTGAGCACCCCATTTAGCTTCTGAAGAGTGTAAAATATTTGAAGCTGTTTTGAATGCAGGAAGACATAAGCAAATAACACTTTTTCACAGATGGGAAGTATGCTGTCTGACCCAAGTTCCTCACCACTTTGTGAGTTGCTTAAGATTCCCAGCATCTGAATTATCTTTTGTGTTTTTGTTATTGAAATTAACTAACTTTTAATATTTTTAAAATGAGTATCTTTCTCTAATAATTGGATGACTGGAAGAGGATTTCTCCTATTAGAGACTTGGTGGCTTTATACTATTGGCCGTAATAAGCAGCCTAGAATTGGGCTTCTGTATAGATTTCCAGCAATGCCAGCATTTTGTTTTTTATTTTGGGTTTAATTGTAGTAGTGATACTGGTAATTCCATTGGCATTTGCCAATGGTTGGCACTTCCATTTTATTCTGGATAATAGACTACCTGACTGGCAGACCACAGATTATGCGGCTTCAGAGCTTTGTGTCAGACATGGTTATAAGCTGCGCTGGGGCCCCACAGGGCTGTATTGGCTCTCTTCCTGGTTTACCCTGTGTACTTCGGACTTTAGATACAACACTGAGTCATGAAATCTGCAGAAATTCTCTGGTGACTCAGCAATAGTTAGGTATTTAAAGGGAGGATAGGAGGATGAATACAGGGCCCTGGTGGAGGACTTCGAAATGGTGCACGCTCGATCATCTGCAGCTCGACATCAGTAAGACAAAGGAGATGGTGATTGAATTTAAGAGGACTAAGCCTGCACTAATCCCTGTTACTATTGATGATGAGGAAGTGGATGTGGTGAGGACCTACAAGTATTTGGTGCACCTGGACGACAGACTTGACTGGAGCACCAACAGAGGCTGTGAACAAGACAGGTTGGAGTCACCTCCACTTCCTGAGGAGACTGAAGTCAATGGGAGTGAAGGAGATGCCTGCTTACATGTTCTGCCAGTCTATTGTCGCCAGTACAATCTTCTATGCAGTGGTGTATTGGGGCAATGGCATTAACGCAGGTGATACCAACAGGCTCAATAAGCTGATTAAAAGGGCTGCTCCTGTCATAGGAGTCAAACTGGACACTCTGGAGTCTGTGGTGGAACAAAGGACCCTACAGAAAATCCTGGACAATGTTTCTCACTCTCTGCATCCCACCTTGGCTGAACAGAGGAGCACTTTTAGACTAAGACAACTGTGTTGCACCGAAGAGTGCTATATGTGGTCATTCTTGCCCTCGGCCACTAGGCTCTATACTGAGTCAACCTCGAACTGTGGAAGTGATAACCTTCCTGTTATGTTTGAGGTAACTTATTTTTTATTCTTTCTTACTTCACTTCTAATATTTGTATACCTATGGACTTGTAATGCTACTGTGACATTGTAATTTCCTTTGGGATCAATAAAGTGTCTATCCAAACATTGAACATTGTATGCATGAAGGGCTTCAGTGGTAGCCGTAGAGATTGGGCCCTAATTTACTCAATTTATTTGCACCTCCATTGATTGTAAACAATTTAGTAATGTCCATGTAGAGTTATAGACTTGCAAATACTTTGCACTTGCAGTTTTCAGTGCGTAAATGAGGCAGTCAGTTAAGTGTTGAGCTCTTTGCATTTTGACAGAGCTTTAACAATAAGTTTGGTATACACCTACAGAATTATGAGTACTTGAGGATTATCTATACCGGAATGTCAGGGCATCACTAAATTAGTGACAAAGAACAATGGATGAGTGCGTTCTCAAGTGTAAGTGCTTCAGAGCCACCAGGATTTCTTTTTCCCTCTGTTTACTGCTTTTTTTTTTGTTCAGGGTAACCTAAACTTGGAGTCACAAGGTGCAGTAGCTGTCAGCATCAGTTGGGATGGGTGGAAGTGAAGGATTTATCAATGTGTTGAGACTGGAATAATTGATCAATGACTTCTGTGGCCTGGAAACTTTTTGTCTTAATTTTACCATTCAGCTTACGTAACAGTCCCTGTTGCTGCTTCTGCAACATCAGGGTATTTACTACTTAAAAGCCTCTACAGCATCAAGGTCTCGGAAGGGCTAGTGGCACATAGGTTAAATGCTCCTTTCAGCTCCTATAGATAGTTTGTGTTCCATATTCCAAACTTGGGGCTGAAAGTGGTATATCTTTTGTGTACTTTTTAAAAATTTCCTTCAGCTTGCTTGTTCTGTGATTTGGCCTTTGACATATTTAGACATACTTGCTTCCCCTACCATGGACCTAGATACAATCTGAGCTGGTGGGAGGGAGTGTTGATTGATATTGAAGCTGAGAAGCACCAGGCTGGGGGTTTGGGCAGGATTTTGTGGATCAGGTGAGTCTAGTTTCCTCTACCTTTCATGGGTCATGACAAAATGTTATCTGTTTTTCCCTCCCTTTCCCAGTGTCATATGTTTAGAGCTTGTGTTTGCCAAACAGGGAGAAAGTGTAGAAACTATACATAACAGCCATTATGCCTTTGGGATTAAATGAAAAGAAATAGGAAGATTGTGACTGTGCAGTGTATCTTTTCAGTGGTGCCTGCCAGGGTAACAGTCGCCTAACCTGGTGTTGGCAATGTGCCACTGATCTTGTCTTGAGTCAGATTTAATTAACAGCCTAACTATGCATGAATATTATCTGAATGTAATCATATTATGAATTAATGGTGTGTTGGAAAGGAGAAAGGCAAAAGAGCACTAAGATTAAATTGTTAACAGTTAATGTGATAAAATGCCTGAATGTGGCAAGTTGGATAAATGGACAGAGTTTCAATGGGAGATGTTTAGTTTTGAGGATAAAAAAACAATGTGAATATCTTTGCCTAAAAGTAACAGCCATGGATAAATACAGAGGAAAATGTCACATGCAAAAAAGTACAAAGGTTGTAAAACTGGCATCTAGGTCTTTGGAATTCTCTAAATTCTAATTGATATTTTAGCTGTTTTTTTAAAAATTGAAGATATTCAGAAGTACGAGTCAGAAAATGTGCAGACCAAGGACACAGATTAGCCTTGATTTAATTGAATGACTAAAGGGCTAAATTCTCAACTTCCTTGCTCCCTCTGTCCTTTCCAACTGGAATCTTCCCTAAACTTCCTGCCTTTGTTTCCCTGCTGCATGCCCAACTTCACTATAATTTGTTTGAGTCTACCAATTTTGTTAATATTCAGCTGATGCATTTTGAAAGTTTGTTACATCTAAAACATTGACAAACATGAGATATTTCAAAGTTGCTACTTGTACTTAATTTTCTCGAATACAGGAAAGACCATTATTGTCAATACTCAATTATCACCCAGAAAGTGGTGGTAAGCTTTCCCGTTGATCTACTGCCATCCTTGTGCAGAGTTGTCAGTTCACATCAATGTTAAATCAGTTTTAGGATGTAGAAAAAGCTGTTGAGACTGAGCCAAACACAACAGGTTTATGTTGGGGTGGAGGGTAAGAAACTAAAAGTGGTGGTGCAGGAAGAGGATGAGTGAATAATTAAAAGTTTGTTTTAAAGAGGGTGTAAGTGAGAGAAGTCAAAATTTTATTCAGAAGAATGTACTATGCTCAACCTTTACAATACAATGTCTGGAATTGATGATTTTCTGAAGTAGCTGAACTCAATATTGAAAGTGTATAATAGCCAAGAAGGTCAGATTGGGAATGGAGTGCAGAATTGAAATTGCAGGCAAGTAGAAGCTCATGATCAAAGTTGTGTACAGAATGGAGGTAATAGACACAGCAGTGTTTGGTTTCCCAGTATAGAGAAAACCACACTGTGAGCAGTGAATGCAATACATTAAATTGAAGTACAACAAGTTGATCTCTCATTTGGTTCAAAAATGCTTGAGACTCTGGACAGTAGGGAGGAAGAAGAAGTAAAAAATGTGGTATCTGCAATAGATGGCCTGCTAAGTATTCCAACAATTTTTTCTAATACAGATTTCCAGCAGGAGTTGTGTTTTGTCGCTGCAAAGCAGGGTAAGAGAAGCACTGATTATTCAAACTTTAGAATCCTTGGGTGGAAAGTCTGCTGGGAGACTTGTTTCACTGGCATAGAGTTTGGTGGCAAATTAGGATACAGATTTAAGGTAATTGGCAAAAGCGCCAGAAATTTGATGTTTTTTTTAAGCAGTAGACTTGGATTCAATAGTAACTTTCAAATGGGTATTAAATTTGAGAAAAGTGTGCTTCAGATAGGCACATGGATGAAAGAAAAATGGAGGGCATATAGGAAGGAAGAGTTTATCAATCTTGGAGTAGGTTAAAAGGTCAGCACAGCATCATGGGCTGAAGGGCCTGTGCAGTGCTGCACTGTTCTATGTTAAAAGTAAAGCAGTTTTAGGCTTTGGTAAGAGAGTAGTCATGTGAGTTGAATTACTTGTCAATGAAGGTCCAAGTGAAGAGGGGGTGTGATGTCTATAACTCATTGCCTCAAAATATCTTTCGATTCTGGGGCATTTGGAACTTTCAAAACTCTAATCAGCAATTGTATGCAGTGATGTGGAGCAAGGGACACATTGAACTTCCAAAAATTAGGTTTTGTTCGGTTAAAAACCCAATAGGCTCTATTAATCTGAAAAGCAACAGTATGAAAATAAAAGCAGACAGAAAATATGGAAATACTCCGTAGGTCAAGCAGTATCTGCAAAGAGAGAATCGGAGTATACACTTCAGTCAATGACCTTCATCATAACCTTTCACTTGATGAAAGACTGCTAACCTGAAATATGAATTGTTGATGCTCTCTCCACAGATGCTGCCTGGCCTCCTGTGGATTTCAACAGTTTGTGTTTTCCTTTCACTCACATAGCATCTGAAGTTTTTCAGGTGCGGAAGAGTTTCCAGAGTCACTGGTCCATTGGTGAACATACTAGTATCGGTTGATAGGGGTCAAGATATATTCAAAGATATAGTTTTATTTAAGTTTATGAAAGGTTGAAAATTTGAATCAGATTTAATATTACTGGGATATGTTTTTTTGCAACAGTACATTACAATACATAATACAAAGAATATATTTAAAATTAAAGTAGAACAAAAAAAGTGAGGTGGTGCTCATGGGTTCATTGTCCATTTAGAAATCTGATGGTGGAGGGGAAGAAGCTGTTACTGAAATGTTAAGTGTGTGTTTTCAGCCTCCTGTACCACTAGTTTGCTGGTAGCAATGAGAAGGGATGATGGGGGTCCTTAATGATGGATGTTGTATTTTGAGGCATCACCTTTTGAAGGTGTCCTTGATGCTGTGGAGGCTAGTGTCCTTGATAGAGCTGACTGAGTTTTCAACTTTCTGCAACCTTTTCCAGTCCTGTGCAGTGGCCCCTTTATAGCAAAAGGTGATGCAACCAGTTAGAATGCTCTCCACAGTACCTCTGTAGAAATTTTGTAAGTGTCTTTGGTGACATACTAAATCTCCTCAAACTCCTAACGAAATATAGCTGCTGTTGTGCCTTTCCAAATCAGGCCAATGATAATGACTTTTGAGAACTTAACAATCAAGTGTAATATTAAGCAATACACACAATGCTGAAGGAACTCTGCAGGCCAAGCAACATCCACAAAAATGAATAAAAAGGTGGGAAGAGGGGGTGCTGAGGGGAGCCAGGTGGGCGGGAGAGGTAAAGGGCTGGAAAGGAAGGAATCTGATAGGAGAGGGGACCCAGGGGTAGGTGCTAGGCAGGTGAGAAGAGTCTGAAGTTATTCTTGATTATTCCACTGTTTCATCTAGTCCTTTTCCTCACTTCCTATCTACTAACATTAGATCTATCTGTTCATTGTTATTTTTTAGAATATGCTGCCTGATGAAGAGAAAGCAATAACAATGCAACACTTAAGTAATTTCCAATGAGTTGGTCAGACCATTTTTGGTGCCAACTTGTTTGGATCTATCCCCTTCCTCCACTTCCATCACCAATATTTTATCCATGGTGGTGTATACCATTTTGTATCTCTGCAATAGCATTTAACCTTTAAGAGCTTGCTTTTGTGGTCATTCTGTGACTGGGTCAGTGTTGCAAGAGGTAATTCATTTGCAGACAGCAGATCTTGCTGCTGGAGTTTCCCGATTTCCTTTTAAGGGTTTTCTGCTCTCAAAGATATTTGAACCATCTTAAAAGTCTCTGTCAGTCATTTAATTCCATTTGCATAGCTTTAATTAAAATGCATTATTATTAAGGATGTTAAGGATAATAATTAAACTATAAAATAATTAAGAAGATAAAAGTAAAAGTAACTTCCTACCCACAGTTTTAAAATCAAGACTAATTATTCCATTTGGATAAATAAGACTGAACTGTTTACCTGGCCATCCCTGACATATAGCAAATAGGTAGGGTAGGAAGTGGGAAGTCCAATGACAGAACAGAAGATCAGCTCTGATCGCCATCTCATTCCTGTTTCATTTTCTGAAAAAAATAGTTATAGCTGGCCATTCCTCACATAACCACAGGTAAACTTTACCCAGCCCAGTGTGCACTTTATTTAAGGGTTTTCCCTGTCCTTGATCCAAATGCTATCCTCCTATTTTGATGCTTCTGCCTATAAGTGATGTGATTGATGGAACATCTATTATTCATTTTACATTTGATATAATATATGCTTTGTTACAAGTGGATAAGAGTCTGTAGTCATTTGCAGAAGTTGTTGGTGTGTAAAGCAGAATTAGTTGGAGCCCACCTTTTTGTACGGGCCTTGCTTTGATTTTAAAATTAAACTGAAGGATTGCATTTTGACATCCTGCTTTTTAATTATCTATTACGACTTTGGAAGTGATTGTGGGAGGTTCTATTGATCAGAAGATATATTTTTATGTTAAGTGGTGTAATTTGATGATGGAGTCTTCAAGTTTGCATCTGGACTTATTGCAGGAGCTTTGAAAAATAAAGGATAAACTAAATAGACTGTGATATTATTCTGGCTTGAAAATTTAGAAATCAAAGAGCGTAAAGGGATTTGGGAATCCTCATGCAGGATTCCCTAAAGGTTGACTTGCAGGCTGAGTTGGTGGTAAGGAAGCCAAATGCAATGCATTTTGAGAGGATTAGAATATGAAAGCAAGCATGAAATTCTGAGGCTTTATAAGGCATTGGTCAGACTGCACGGAGTATTGTGAGCAGCTGTATGTGTGCCCCTTATCTAAGAAAAGATGTACTGGCATTGGAAAGGGTCCAGAGAAGGTTCATGAGAATGATTCCAGGAATGAAAGGGTTATCATATGAGGAGCATTTGATGGCTCTGGGCCTGTACTCGCTGGAGTTTAGAAGAATAAAGGGTATCTCATTGAAACCTTTTGAATATTGAAAGGTCTGGATAGAGTGGATGTGGAGAGAATGTTTCCTATAGTGGTGGAGTCTGGGACCAGAGGGCAAGGCCCAGAATAGAGGGATGTCCTTTTAGTAGAGAGATGAGGAATTTCTTTAGCCAGAGGGTCATGAATCTGTGGAATTCATTGCCACAGATGGCTATGGAGGTCAACTCATCTGGTATATTTGAAGTGGATGTTGGGTTTGTGATTAGTAAGGGCATCAAAGGCTTCTGAGTGAAGGCAAGAGAATGGAGATAATAAATCAGCAAAGATTGGAATGGTGGAGCAGACTTGATGGGCCAAA
Source organism: Hemitrygon akajei (assembly GCF_048418815.1). NCBI lineage: Eukaryota > Metazoa > Chordata > Chondrichthyes > Myliobatiformes > Dasyatidae > Hemitrygon > Hemitrygon akajei. Next base: position 61,020,364 of record NC_133125.1, read on the forward strand.
TGGTGTAATTCTGCTCCTAAATTTATCGTCTTAAATCTTCTACTGTGCAGTGTATAGCTGCTGATTTAAATTGGGGAGCTGGAATATTGCCATTAATTTTGTATCAATGCTAATGTTAGCTGTCAGTTTGTTGTAATTGAGTACATTATTTTGGGTGTGATTAGTTTTCTGACCTCCAAATACTGACAGAAGAATAAGCTCTGGGCATGTTGAGAATATATTGAAATAATTGAATTTTAAGGAGCTAATACAACAGAATAATGCAAGTTCAGGCATAGAGTTACTTTGACTTAAAATATAGCTGTTCCTTGAGTGGATTGTCCCTTACATAAAATTAAATCATTACAGTTACATGCGGTTGGTCAGTGATTTGGATTTTTCTACTAACCATTTCTGCCTCTTTGGCAATCTTGTCCATCTGTTAATGCATAGCTCAGAGCAACAGTCTTTGGAGAATCAGCTGGTCAGCCTTTGAATACTTGGGGTGCTTCCCCTGTATGTTCTTTCTAATCGTGTTACACACTGTTGTGTGAGGCTTTAACGTTCACTAGGTCATCAAAAATCTCACCTGATTAACGGAACCCCATGTAGGTTATGCATCTTTACAGTAATTAGAAAAAGGCAAAATATGTTTAAACTCATAATTGCAGTGAACCTGGAATCATCAATATTTATGTTTATGAACTTGCATACGTTTCTAAACCAGTGGCAAATTCTGATCACAGAATGTAATGGAGAGACTTGTTCTAGAGCAGCTCCGGCCTATGGTTAGGCCCTGCCAGGCTTAACCCCTGCCAGTTCACCTATCAGCCCCGACTAGGAGTTGAGGATGCCATCGTCTACCTGCTGAACCGTGTCTATGCCCACCTGGACAAGCCAGCGAGCACTGTGAGGGTCATGTTTTTTGACTTCTCCAGTGCGTTCAACACCATCCACCCTGCTCTGCTGGGTGAGAAGCTGACAGTGATGCAGGTGGATGCTTCCCTGGTGTCATGGATTATTGATTACCTGACTGGTAGACCACAGTACGTGCGCTTGCAACACTCTGTGTCAGACAGAGTGGTCAGCAGCACTGGGGCTCCGCAGGGGACTGTCCTGTCTCCCGTTCTCTTCACCATCTACACCTCGGACTTCAGCTACAACACAGAGTCTTGCTATCTTCAGAAGTTTTCTGATGACTCTGCCATAGTTGGATGCATCAGCAAGGGAGATGAGGCTGAGTACAGGGCTACGGTGGGAAACTTTGTCACATGGTGCAAGCAGAATCATCTGCAGCTTAATGTGAAAAAGACTAAGGAGCTGGTGGTGGACCTGAAGAGGGCTAAGGCACCGGTGACCCCTGTTTCCATCCAAGGGGTCAGTGTGGACATGGTGGAGGATTACAAATACCTGGGGATACGAATGGACAATAAACTGGATTGGTCAAAGAACACTGAGGCTGCCTACAAGAAGGGTCAGAGCTGTCTCTATTTCCTGAGAAGATTAGGTCTTTTAACATCTGCCGGACGATGCTGAGGATGTTCTACGAATCTGTGGTGGCCAGTGCTATCATGTTTGCTGTTGTGTGCTGGGGTAGCAGACACCAACAGAATCAACAAACTCATTCGTAAGGCCAGTGATGTTGTGGGGGTGGAACTGGACTCTCTGACTGTGGTGTCTGAAAAGAGGATGTTGTCCAAGTTGCATGCCATCTTGGACAATGACTCCCATCCACTCCATAATGTACTGGTTAGGCACAGGAGTACATTCAGCCAGAGACTCATTCCACCGAGATGCAACCCTGAGTGTCATAGGAAGTCATTCCTGCCTGTGGCCATCAAACTTTACAACTCCTCCCTCGGAGTGTCAGACACCCTGTGCCAATAGGCTGGTCCTGGACTTATTTTCCACTTGGCATGATTAACTTATTATTATTTAATTATTTATGGTTTTATATTGCTATATTTCTTCACTATTCTTGGTTGGTGCGGCTGTAACGAAACCCAATTTCCCTCGGGATCAATAAAGTATGTCTGTCTGTAATACTTTGTTTTTAAATCCCATCTTATTTACAATTTCAGAGAAACAGTTGACCCCAGCAAATCATTTCAGCAATGACTTTTGTGGTATTGTATTTTGGCTTAGTTCAGAGTTTCAAAAGTTGGCATACATATTTTACTTGGATATGATGGAATTGAGGTTAAGAATAATTAGAATATTACCATTGTCAAGTAAAGTGTTCTTGGAGCCCTCAAGAAATGAACATTTCAAGGAATTGAAACTAAGGAATGGAACATACTGAGAAGCGGTTTGAAATCATTTAGGATCATAGAGGAAGTCCCAAGAAAAGGTTAAAGAATTGAAAACTTGTTGATGTAAAGAATGACATTCATAAGATTATTGAAACATTACTTACTGCCTGTTATGCCACTGACGTTTAGTGCAGCAATGAACGTCCTTCAGCTCTGGCGATGTTCAGGGCTTCCTTCATCACGTTAGCAGCTTCCTCTCAGTTTTCACTACCGTCAGTCATGCAAATCTCTGGTGAACATTCAGGAGTACCATCGCACTCAGGTGTAGAATTCTTCATTGCTGTTTCCGTAACAATTTTGCTTTGCTGGACAGTGTTGTTAGCCCTGAGCTGAATCCCTGAACGTAAAGGACCAGTTGAACATAATTTGGCCCTTACCTTTTGACCTGTTTGGCATGGGTGACCCTTCCAAGAGCCAAGGCATAAAGCCCTGACTTCAGCCAAAATAGCTCTCTGGGTCATTGAGGCACACAAGCCTCCAAACCCAACAACAAGGTTGTGGTTCTCTTGGAGGATTATTGAAATGTAGACAAGGGCATTGGAGGTCATGAATGTAGGGAGAAAAGTTTTGTAAGAAACGATGGCTTTGAATTCTGTTTGGAGGTGGCTAAGTAGATGGAGCAGGCGAGTGCTGAATAAATGATACTGGATGTGTCTGGCAGCAATGGCAAATCTATTTGTACAGGGTGCACCTAAAAAGGTCGATGAGGAGGGTAGCGGAGAAATCAGCACTGCCAGTAAAACTGGAAAAGTAGTGTGAAAGAAGATGAGGCAACATGAGGTGAAGGTAACAGGACATTGATCTTGAACCTCCTGCTATGAAATTAATAACAATACTTACAAACATATGGTTCAGTTTCTGTGAGTTATAATAGGGTGATTAAGGTGCATGAAGTTTTTGTATCTCTTGGGATAATATCACCAGTTGTGCAGTAATTTGCCAAATTCTTGTTTATCCACAGATTGATGATGACATAGGATTAGAAGATGGTATTTGTTTAGAGCCATTGTGTGGATAGCCAGAGGCTTATTCCCAGGCTGAAATGGTTAACATGAGGGGGCATAGTCTTAAGGTGCTTGGAAGTAGGTACAAGGAGGATGTCATAAGTAAGTTTTCCACACAGAGTGGTGGGTGTGTGGAATGTACTGCCAGTGACAGTGGTAGAGGCGGATACAATTAGGGTCTTAGATGGGTACATGGAGCTTGAAAAATAGAGGGCATAAAATCTGCCTTTATGCTTTTATTTCTAGAGTAGGTTACATGCTTGGTACAACATTGTGGGCCGAAGGGCCTGTAATGTGCTGTAGATTTCTATTTTCTATGTTCTAGATTTTACCCCACACCTTTGGTAGATGTTACCTTTGGGAATGGCAAATGGATTATTACCATAAATGTTAAAATTTTCAATAGTTACTAGACAAAATTGCTTCAAGTATAGAACGTTTCTTAACTGTACGACTGTTCGGGGTCATTTAGATGGCAATTTATGAAGTGAACATTTTAAGGAAATAATTTAACTGGGTGTTAAATATGTTGTCTATTGCTGGAGGTCAAATTGGAGAGGTGGAGTAAAGGAGTCTGCTACCATTTCATTGAAAATAAAAATCTACATGGACACGTGAATTTTTTTAAATGCTTGCAAGCATTCAAATACCTCAAATCTAAACCTCGAGTCAGTTCATTCTGATAAGAATGTTTGTGTCCTGGGATTTTTTTTGTTTTGCTTGCTTCTAAAGCTGAGGCTTGCATTTGCTTTTTCCTTTTAATTTGTAGTTCCTTTTCCGTCTTGACTCGTCCTTTTGCTGTGAATTCCTTTCTCTGTCGATCAGAATAGCATGTGCCTGCCTGATGCAATTTTAGCGTATAATTCCTTGTTCCCAATGATTGGGAACTTGGGTATTGAAGTGATTCCAATAACCCTAGTTAATGCAGGCCTAGGATTACAGAGTCTACCATGTTAAAATAAATATTTTCTTTTTTGGGTACCTGTTTTCTGATATCATTTCTAAGCAAGGCAATTGTCTGACTATTTAAATTCCTGCCAATGATGTATTTCTGCTGCTGTTGGCTACCATTAGCCATCTTTATTATCTGGGGAAATATTCCTATTTCCTTTGCTTCATTAAGCTCTCAACACCAGCCTAATCTGGATTATTGCAGACCATCGCATTCTCTCCCAGTTCCAACTAGTGTGTTTTTATGCATTGCTTAACTAACTGCACTGATGCCTGAGAATTGAATCTGTTCTTGAGAGAAAGAATCATATTAGTCTCTCATTAAATTGACTGACAACAACCTTGAAACTAAGATGACTATATTGGGTTTAAAGGAAAGTTGATGGATTTAAGGGTTGAAGGGTACAGCTTTTGCCTAACTTCCTGCATATTTTGCAAAAGAATTGCTAATTGGATGGCAGATCCTTGTACTGTACATTTACTGTACTGATTCCAAGGTGCTTTGAAGTAGGCCTTTATTTTAAAATGTTGACATCTATGATGTCTATGTAGCTTAAATGCAGAATTTCTATATGAAATTCACCTACATGGGTCCCAAGTAATGTGTTAAAAACAGTCTGTGCCAGGGCCAAGTTATCTAACCAGGACCACCAAAACAAAATGTGCATCACAATTCAGTATACTGAAGTCTTGACATGCTAAAATGGAGAAGGGCATTTCCTTTAATTTTTTTTCGACATAGCTGATCAGAGTACTTAAAGAAGCATTCATTTTAGAAACTGGCTTTTAAAATTATCCACCTGAATAAAAAAAAAATAATGGATCATATTTGATTGCTTCAATAAAAGCATTTTAACATTAACTTACATTTGCAATTCGGAGACAGGCAGAAGATATCAAATAAGGGTGAATTCAAAGTTACTGGTAATGTAGTATTTAATTTGACTTCCAAGCTTGTTATAACTGTAGGTATCAATTTTAAATGCCAAATAGAACAAATGGCAAGTGATGGCTTGAAATTCACAGAAGATCAAAGTGAAGTTGATTATGCTTCAAGAGAAGCAACTCACTAGAAATATTGGGCTTTGGAACAATGACCTTGGATAACATGTGTTTCAAATTGACAACATCCATTCCTACATGTAGGCATGTATTCATTGTTAATCTCACAAGGCAGTCAAAAGCTGTAAATACATTCCATACTTTTTTCTCAAACGTAAATGCCTAACTCTTTATAGCTACATATTTCCAACAATCCCGTGAAACACAAGATTACAATGCATAAAGAGTTCATAAAGTTTTTTTCCTCTTAAAGGGGATACTTGCTCGTATTTTAATTTATACCCCCTATCAGAATGATCTTGCCAGGGCAAAAATGAACTATTACCAAGAACAACTAGCCAAACTTTCCAAGTGAAGGTCCACTGAAAGAGGATAGCATATGCATCATGTCCAAAATCTGTGGAAAGGGAAAGGGATGATAATGAACCACAGCCACAGACAGACAGACATACTTTATTGATCCTAAGGGAAATTGGATTTCGTTACAGTCACACCAATCAAGAATAGTGTAGAAATATAGCAATATAAAACCACAAATAATTAAATAATAATTAAATTATTCCAGGTGGAAATAAGTCCAGGACCAGCCTATTGGCTCGGGGTGTCTGACACTCCGAGGGAGGAGTTGTAAAGTTTGATGGCCACAGGCAGGAATGACTTCCTATGACACTCAGTGTTGCATCTCGGAATATTCTTTATGACTGTAGAATGGATAATTTAGATGCTGTGGAGGTGGTTGGAAACCAAGAATGAGTTTGGCAGGGGTGTGACAAAAATAAGGCTTTAATTTGCAAGGAAGATGCATGTCCAGGTATTGAAGAAAAAATAGAATTAAAGAGGCAAATGGCAGAATATTTGAATGTGAGGTAACGGCAGACTTAAGAGGAAGATTGATGACCAGAAATCGTTAATATTTTTTCTTAACATAGAAGCCAAGAAAAGCACTGAATTACATTATCATGGAGGGAGAAAAGAGATTCGTACTGAAAGACTCTCCAAGCACATCAAACAATTGATTAGCATTTAATCTGCCTTTATGCTTTTATTATTAAAATGTTGCAGCCCATATACATAAATATCAGTAAAATTTCCACTTGTCTACCTCAATAAAACAAAGGGTCATGACCCTAAATGTCAACTGATCATTTCTCTCCTCTGATACTGCCTGATCCACTGAGTACTTCCAGCTTAATGTTTGTTGTTAAAACGTAGGCTTCCTTCAGAAATTCCTTGAAAATAAAACTTAAAGTTAAACTGTTGAGCTTCATTATTAACTCTCAATCCTGATGAGCTAGTTTTGTGAGCATAACATGCAATACCTGCGTATTATTTTCTAACCTCCTTGTTTGCATTGAAAATGAAAAGAGGGCTTTTTATTTCATCAATGATTTTAATTCAGTTTTATATATGATACTAAATATCTGGCCTGACAAAGAAATTTAATGTAAGCTCTCCTTTCAAACTTTGCTTCTGAAATTAAATTACTTCTGGTTATTTTAAATTTTGTTTTTCACTATTGTTCTAATTTCATCCAGTTGTAAAAACAATAAGCTTAAAAATTAAAATATTTTGATTGAAAGTAGCACATATGAAATTGGAACTCTCCTAAAGCTATCTGTCACATTCTTCCGAATTGACAAATCCTTGCAGACTTAAGTTATGATTCCTCTGATTCTTGGAAAGTTATGCCACTGTCTATGCATTGTAAAGTTTTAGCTAAAAAATAACATCAAAAAGTTGTAATTTAATTCATAGAGCATAGAAATCTACAGGATGTTACAGGCCCTTTGGCCCACAATGTTGTGACGACCATGTAACCTACTTTAGAAACTACCTAGAATTTCCTTAGTGCATACCCCTCCATTTTTCTAAGCTCAATGTATCTATCCAAGAGGCTCTTAAAAGACCCTATTGTATCTGCTTCCACCACTGCCACTGGCAGTGCATCCCACGCACCCACCACTCTGTTTATAAAAATCAATCCAAAAAAACTTACCTCTGACATCCCGCTGTACCCATTTCCAAGCACCTTAAAAACTACTCCCCCTTGTGTTAGCTATTTCAGCCCTGGGAAAAAGCCTCTGGCTATCCACATGATCAATGCCTCTAATCATCTTATACACCTCTATCAGGTCACCTCTCATCCTCGGTCGCTCCAAGGAGCAAAGACCAAGTTCACTCAACCTATTCTCATAAAGTACACCCTCCAATCCAAGCAACATCCTTGTAAATCTCCTCTGCACTCTCACTGTAGTATCCACATCCTTCCTGTAGTGAGGTGACCAGAACACAGTACTCCAAGCAGGGTCTGACCACGGTCTTGGTTTACTGTAACTTTGCCTCACGGCTCTTAAGACCATAAGATATAAGAGCGGAAGTAGGCCATTCAGCCCATTGAGTCTGCTCCGCCATTCAGTCATGGGCCGATCTAATTCTTCCAGTCATCCCCACTCCCCAGCCTTCCCCCCATACCCTTTGATACCCTGGCTAATTAAGAACCTATCTATCTCTGCCTTAAATACACTCAGTGACTTGGCCTCCACAGCCGCTCGTGGCGACAAATTCCACAGATTTACCACTCTCTGACTAAAGTAATTTCTCTGCATCTCAGTTCAAAATGGATATCCTTCAGTCCTGATGTTGTGCCCTCTTGTCCTAGACTCCCCTACCATGGGAAATAACTTTGCCATATCTAATCTGTTCAGGTCCTCTAAGATTCTGAATGTTTCTATGAGACCTCCCCCCCCCCCCCCCCCCCCAAATTCTCCTGAACTCCAGGGAATACAGCCCAAGAACTGCCAGACATTCCTCATACAGTCACCCTTTCATTCCTGGAATCATTCTCGTGAATCTTCTCTGACCCTTCTCCAATGTCAGTATACCCTTTCTAATATAAGGAGCCCAAAACTGCGCACAATACTCACGAGTGTCCTACAGAGCTTCAACATCACATCCGTGCTCTTATATTCTATACCTCTAGAAATGAATGCCAACCTTCCATTCATTGCCTTCATCACTGACTCAAGCTGGAGGTTAAGCTTTAGGGTATCCTGTGCAAGGTCTCCCAAGTCACTTTGCATATCTGCATTTTGAATTCTCTCTGCATCTAAATAAGAGTCTGCCCATTTATTTCAATCCCATGGATAATTCCTCAGCATAATCTGATATTTAGTAATCCTTAAATATCATGCTGTATACTTTTACTGTCTGGGAATTGTACTCCTTGCATGTAATTATTTATCATGTTTTTAATTCAATGTAAAACACATTCTAAAGCAAACTGCAAAATATGTTGGAAATAGTGATCTTATTGGTATGCCCATGTAAACACTCAGTGGCCACATTATTAAGTACACCAGCTTATTAATACAAATATCTAATCAGCTAATCATATGGCAGCAATCCAGTGCATAAAAGCATGCAGACATAGTCAAGAGGTTTAATTGTTGTTCAGACCAAACACCAGAATGGGTAAGAAATGTAATCTAAGTGACTTTGATCATGGAATCATTGTTGATGCCAGATGAGAAGGTTTGAGTGACTCTGATCACCTGGCATTTTCACACTTTAAGTTTCTAGAGTTAAAAAGCATCCAGTGAGCGGCAGTTATGTGGGCAATAACATCTTAATGAGAGAAGTCAGAAGAAACTGGCCAAACTGGTTGAAGCTGACAGGAAGGCAGCAATAATTCAAACGGTGTTCAGAGGAGCATCTCTGAATGCACAAAATGTTAAACCTTGAAGTGGATGGGCTACAGCAACAGAAGACCATGTAAAGGAGGTACCTACTAAAGTGGTCGATGAGTGTATATAGATACTTTAGAACAATTAACCAGTTCTATTTAAATGTATTTGTAATCCTGCCAAGAATAGCAAATTGAAGAAATATTTACAAGCAGTACTTTTAGTACCTGAAATACAGTCATTTAGGAGATCCCCAATCACAGCCATTTGTTTTTAATTCCATAAAAGGACTCTGCTATTCTTTGTGGAGTTCAAAAATAAATTGCTTTCCATACAGTGGCAAAATATATGTACATCTTTACAAATCTGATTGCTGTGAACCCTCTAAATTCTTGCTGTGTTCTTCAATATCCAGGGTATTGCAACAACATAAATTGTGTGATTAAGCATTCTTTGTTTACATAATTCATTACAGGTTCTATGTAAAAGTATGGGAATGGCATACATCATAATGCCGCCATGTCAATATGTGTGTGCCCTCACTGAAGTAAAACTAAACGTACACGAGTTGTCCCTGGCTCCTGTGTTTTTCTTTGAATTAGTTTTATGTTTTGGAGTTGCAAACCATGACAGTAGCTACAAGGAAGTTTTAAAACAAACCCGAGACAACTACTTGCCTGTTGAAGTGCAGCACATTTTTTCTTCAGAAAGGGAGAAAGTGATGTTTGAGATTTTTGGAAAAAAAACAGAGAATGCTATATTCTTTGCAACTGGGGGAGAAAGATTTTCAAATTAAGGAAAAAGGTGGCAAATGGATGAATTTCAGTTTCATAAACGGTGAGTACCAGGTGATTTTTTTTTTAAGTGCAGAAATGATGGGTGACATCAGAAAGATAGATGTGTTCAAATGCAGAGCAAAAAACTGGGTGAAGTATACTGAACAAATTGAACAGTATTTTAAAACAAATGGAATAACCGATTAGAAATGAATGCCAGTTTTCCAAGGTGGAAAAGCATGCTTACTGAGATGTTTGACTGCTCCAACCAAACCAGACAAAATAAGTTTTGCTGATAATGTGAAAGTAATGCAGTAGCATTTAGAACCAAAACCAAAGTTGATTGCAGAACACTTTGGGTTTCAGAAGTAGAATCAAAATTAAGGGGAGTCCTTTTCAGCATCTGAGAGTGAATTGATGAGATTGTCTGAGCATTGTCAGTTCAGTGAAGAGCTCAATGATGTACTGAGAGATCATTTAGTTTATGGAATCTTACAAAAAAGCATTCAAAAATGGCTTCTAACTGAAGCACAGCTCACATTTAAAAGAGCAAATGTATCAATAGAAAAAGCAGCCAGAGAGACAATAGAGTTGTAATCAGGAATGAATGTGAGCGTGAACAAAATTGGAGTGTCTTAAACAGAAACCTGCATGGTTGAGCAAGTTGTGGCTGGGGCTCACATACACCAGGCTAATTCAGATTTAAGGGTAAAACTCGCAGAAAATGCAACAAAGTAGGACACATACAAAGCATATTGGGCATGTAGAAATAAATGGACTGCACAGGGAAGAGAAAAAGATTAAGAAGTCAAGTTGCAGTTTCAAAAAGAGCACTAATCTGCATGTTGTTGATGAAAAATCTGATAATGAGAGTGAAACACTGGTGGACGTGAGGTTTGCAATGTGAAAACTAACAATAGACGAGCAATATGGCTTACACCATAAGTGAGCGGCAAATTAATTAAAATGGAATTGTACATGAGGAAATCTGCAGATGCTGGAAATTCAAACAACAGCACACACAAAATGCTGGTAGAACACAGCAGGCCTCCTGACGAAGGGTCTCGGCCCGATACATCGACAGCGCTTCTCCCTATCGATGCTGCCTGGCCTGCTGTGTTCTACCAGCATTTTGTGTGTGCTGTTGTTTGGACACTAACTAGGCTGTTTCAAAGATACAAAACTGAGAATGTGCTGGAGAAAAGATAACTCCTGTGGGAATGACAGTTGTAACAGTGAAATATTATAACCAAGGAGCTACATACGGCTTGCATGTGGTTTAAAATCAAGAGGACCAGCATTGTGGGGCCATGAGTGGCTGAGACAACTACAACTTGATTGGACATCCATCCACCATTTGCATGCCGCACCCCCAGCAATAGAATGAACTGAAAGCAAGTTATGAAAGTACTGGATGATGCCACAGCAATGTTCAAGGATGGCATTGGAAAACTCAAATATATCAAGGGTAAAATGGTATTAGATGGAAATGTCACACCTAAGTTTTACAGAATCTTTCTAGTTCCTTGTATCATCCGTGATAAAGTAGCCAGTGAGTTAGATCACATGGAGGCTGAAGGTATTCTTTCTAAGGTTGAGTGTAGCCCATGGGCAATCCCAGTGGCCTTAATAGGGTCTGTCAGGATCTGTGGTGATTTTTAAGGTCACCATCAATCCAGTACTGAAAGTAGATCAATACCCTCTGCCCAGGATAAGGGGATATAGTTGCAAAGCTTTCTGGAGGGAAACACTTCAGCAAAGTGCATGTAGCTGAGACCTGCCCTCAGATGGAGATAGAAGAGGAGTCCAAAGTGTTTCTCACCATAAACACTCAAAGGATGTTATTGCTATAATAGGATTATTTTTGGAGTGGCATCTGCACTCTGGCAGAAAGTACCTGCAAAACTGTCCAGAAACTGTGTTAGATGGATGACATAATTGTTGCTGCAAGGATGACGAGGGACATCTTCAAAATCTCAAAGCAGTGCTAAAAAGAATAGAAGATTATGGGCTCAGAGCATGACGCAGTATGAATTCATTAAAACAAGCATCATCAGCTGTTGTCACACCTTTGATGTCTAAGAGTTAAACAAGTATACTGAGAAAATTCAAGCAGTGGTGGATGCTTTAAGGCTAAAGTATGTTTCATAGTTGTGGTCCTTTGTAGGATTTGTCAATTGTTATAATTGGTTCCTCCCAAACCTGGCTACTGTGCTCCACCCCTAGTACTCACTACTACAGATCGGGAAAAGCTATCCAAAAGACAAAGGAAATAGTATAATGAGCCAGGTTGTCCAATGAAGCATGCCTGTGACACCTCGCCTTATGGTATACTGTAGGTGCAGTCATGTCACATGTTAGTGATGGAAGTGATCACCCCATAGCCTTTGCATCACATTCCCTTATCACTGCAGAGAAAAATTACACACAGATTGACAGAGGCCTTGAGTCTGATTTGGGGTGTGAAATGTTTCAACCTGTTTGAGAGAGAGTTTACTGTCATTGCTGATCATCAATCGCTAATGACCATTTTCAATCCATTGACGGATGTTCCACTAACAGCAGCAGCACAAATGCCGAGATGAATTTTGCAAGATCTAATTCAAGAGGACAACTAGCCGTGGAAATACTGATAGACTGTCCTGCTTTCCCTTGGAAAAGGAAATACCTGAAAGACACAACACTATTACCGAGCAGCCCAAAATTAGTGGAATGTGCAGCAACAATTCCTGTTCCATTCTTACCAGCACTGGGATAGACTTGCTTTTGACAGGGGTTGCCTAATTTAAGGATTGAAAGTTGTTTTACCATCCAAGCTGAGAGACGAAATGTTGGGGGAGCTGCATGCCAGTCTTTAGGCATGGCTATCGTGAAAGTGTTGGCTCAAAACTTTGGTGTCGTGGGATACATCAGCAGATCGAGCAGCTTGCCGTGCACTGTTCAGGATGCCAGCACATCCTGAAGTTGCCAAAAGCAGCATCTCTCCGTTCCTGCGAATGGCCTGCATTGCCCTGGTAGAGAATTTGTGTAGATTTTGCCGGACCATTCATGGGCACAAATTTCTTGGTACAGTAATGGTGGATGCAGCTGTAAAGTGGCCAGAAGTGTTCCCAGTAGCCTCCACTATACCCTCACACACTTGATGTGTTGAGCAGCCTCTTGTCATGGACTGGTGTTCGAGGACACTTGGTCAGTGACAATGGACTACCGTTTGTTGTGGAACAGTTTCAGTTATTCATGAATATGAATAGAACAAAATGTTACATATGCACTGTACCACCCAGCTATAAATGGTGTGACAGAAAGGTTTGTCCAGAGACTAAAGAACACACTGCGAGCAATGTTAGCAGAAAACACTACACTGACACTGAATCAGAAGCTCACCAATTGCCTCCTTGCATATTGCAATGCAACACACTCCACAACCAACAACGCACCAGCTTTGCTGTTCCTTGCATTCACACTTGGATCTCCTCAAGCACAATCTCAGAAGGAGTATGCAGGACAAACAACTGGGGCAAACTGAAGGCTCCTCAGATAAGGAGGTTTGGTGTAGTCCTGTTGGACTACAGGGGTGATCAAAAATGAATACACGGCAAGATTAAGGTCTGAACTGGGCCACTCTGCTACAAAGTGGAGATTGCATTTGATATTATCAGGAAGCAACTCATCAATCAGTTGAGAGCTGAATCAATTGTCAGAGGCGTCCAAAGCTGTAAGAAGCACTTCCGATAGTCCCAGAGTCAACTCTTACAACTACCATGGAAGAGGCTCCCGAACCTGATTATGTTTCACAGCCACAAGTCTCTCTTGTGAAGCAGTGGACCCCCTTCCTCCATCAGGAAAGACATAATCCCACAAGAGTAAGAAATCCCCCACAGCGATTAAATCTTTAGGCCTGAATGGACAATTTAAAATATACTTTACTGTGGATGTCTATATAGGAGTTGTATTATATAACATTGTGTGTGTGTGTAAATTGAGATGCATTCTATATTATTGGAGTTTATAGTTAAGCAAGGAGGAGTGTTGTGTATTTAATATTTTAGTATATTTGAGTAAAAATTAAAAGCATTCTATGTTTGCTTAATTCATTACAGGTTGTATATAAAAGTACGTGAACGGCATATGTCATTGCGCCACCTAAACGTACAAGAGTTATCCATGGCTCCCATGTCTTTTTATCAATTATGTTTTGGAGTTACAAAACATAACAGAATAGCATTTAAAAATCAATTGAGTAAATGTCTGATCAAAACTGGTATTACATAAAATGTTTGTATTTCTCTTTCCCGTATTTAAGTCAAAGAATCAATGGTATTCCTGAATCTTGAATAAATGAGGAGGATCATACAATATTCTGAAAGTATTACCCAGATGTGAAGAAAGCCAATCTACATTAGCAGGAGCTTGTTTACTAGCTCTTCATTCTGTAAGGGTTCTCCAGTTATGTGACACTCTTGACCATTATCTGAAAAAAAATCAGAGTTGCTGCAGTACACCTATAGCAAATAAGAATTTCTTCATTCTAATACTATAGACTTTATTGTTGCATGCAGGTAATTACTGAGAATTGTGTATTTTGAGGATTGCTTTGATTGTCCTCCTGCAACACCACTGTTCTCCAATTTGCCATGGATAGTCAGTCTTTGTTCTGCATATTATTTCCATTTTTGGAAGCATTTCTTGCAGGTATGTATTTGATGCTTTGCAAACTAAGCTTACAAACTAATTACCAACCAAGTCTGGTGACCCGAACTACTTGAAATAAATCTTAGATATTGCACTTTCTTTTAACATTGATATTTTTTGAATTCAAGTTTTTTGGCCCCATTTTTCTTTCTTTTATCCGATTTCATTAATGTCTGGCTCGTATAAATAGCAGATAATTTTTGTGTGATTATCTCTTTCATTTGGCACTAAGGATCCATAGTCAAACAAATAAATTAATTTCCCAACTGTCCATCCTTTATGCTTCATAGAAATGTGGCTAATAATGAACTATGTAACAACAAAAACTACAAGCCATAAATATTAAAACAACACACACAAAATGCTGGTGGAATACAGCAGGCCAGCAGCATCAATAAGGAGAAGCACTGTCGACGTTTCGGGCTGAGACCCTTCGTCAGGACTAACTGAAAGGAAAGATACTAAGAGATTTGAAAGTAGTGGGGGGAGGGGGAAATGCTAAATGATAGGAGATGACCGGAGGGGGCGGGATGAAGCTAAGAGCTGGAAAGGTGATTGGCGAAAGTGCTTCAGAGCTGGAGTAAGGAAAGGATCATGGGACGGGAGGCCTCGGGAGAAAGAAAGTGGGGGAGCACGAGAAGGAGAACAGGCAGAGTGATGGGCCGAGAGAGAGGAAAAAAACAAACTAAATATGTCAGGAATGGGGTAAGAAGGGGAGGAGGGGCATTAACGGAAGTTAGAGAAGTCAATGTTCATGCCATCAGGTTGGAGGCTACCCAGCCGGTATATAAAGTGTTGTTCCTCCAACCTGAGTGTGGCTTCATCTTGACAGTAGAGGAGGCTATGGATAGACACATCAGAATGGGAATGGGACGTGGAATTAAAATGTGTGGCCACTGGGAGATCCTGCTTTCTCTGGCGGACCGAGCATAGGTGTTCAGCGAAACGGTCTCCCAGTCTGCGTTGGGTCTCACCAATATATAAAAGGCCACACCGGGAGCACCAGAGGCAGTATACCACACCAGCTAACTCACAGGTGAAGTGTTGCCTCACCTGGAAGGACTGTCTGGGGCCCTGAATGGTGGTGAGGGAGGAAGTGTAAGGGCAGGTGTAGCACTTGTTCCGCTTACAAGGATAAGTGCCAGGAGGGAGATTGGTGGGAAGGGATGGGGTGGATGAGTGGACAAGGGAGTCGCGTAGGGAGTGATCCCTGCGGAAAGCAGAAAGGGGGGAGGGAAAGATGTGCTTGGTAGTGGGATCTCTTTGGAGGTGGCAGAAGTTACGGAGAATTATACGTTGGACCTGGAGGCTGGTGGGGTGGTAGGTGAGGACAAGGGGAACCCTATCCCGAGTGGGGTGGTGGGCGAATGGGGTGAGGGCAGATGTGCGGGAAATGGGAGAGATGCGTTTGAGAGCAGAATTGATGGTGGAAGAAGGGAAGCCCCTTTTTTTAAAAAAAGGAAGACATCTCCTTCGTCCTGGAATGATAAGCCTCATCCTGAGAGCAGATGTGGCGGAGATGGAGGAATTGTGAGAAGGAGGTAGCATTTTTGTAAGAGACAGGGTAGGAAGAGGAATAGTCCAGGTAGCTGTGAGAGTCTGTAGGCTTATAATAGATATCAGTAGATAAGCCGTCTCCAGAGATGGAGACAGAAAGACCAAGAAAGTGGAGGGAGGTGTTGGAAATGGAAATGGACCAGGAAATTGATGAAGGGTCTCGGCCCGAAGCATCGACAGTGCTTCTCCTTATAGATGCTGCCTGGCCTGCTGTGTTCTACCAGCATTTTGTGTGTGTTGTTTGAATTTCCAGCATCTGCAGATTTCCTCGTGTGAAGCCATAAATATTGCTTGGGTCAGTTTTATTTACTTATGATTCTTGGATATCTGATCTGATATCTTGGCTATCTCATTGTGAGATGGCCTTTTATCATTTCATCATCTATCTTCAACAAAGTGTTGAACAGCAGAGCCCCACAGAATAATTGTATTGTTTATAATATTTCTTGACAGCTTGAGTAATATTTATTTGGAGTCTCAGTTTTAGTTGGTTTCTATAGCCAAGATAAATGGACATAATCATATTTGGAAGAATTCTTTAAAATGATTATTTTATGAGATGTAAATTAAATAATGTAAGCAAAAATATTGCTAGCAGTTGTGGCTCTGAGGAAGTGTGATTTGTTTTCTCCCCAATAGAGAGGGTGAGTCAGTTTATTAACCTTAACACCTCGGGAGCCAGATAAATGGGTAATAGTCAGGAGAGGGAAGGGAAACAGTCAAATACTGGAGAGTATCCCTGTGGCTGTTCCCCTTAACAATAAGTACACCTGTTTGAGTACTGTGGGGGGAGGGTGAATGACCTGCCTGGGGGAAGCAACAATGGCCACGTCTCTGGCACAGAGTCTGGCCCTGTGGCTCAGAAGGGTAGGGAAAGGAAGGGGATGGCAGCAGTGATAGGGGACTGTACAGTTAGTGGGTCAGATAGGTGATTCTGTGGATACAGGAAAGAAACGCTGATGGTAGTTTGCCTCCCAGATGGCAGGGTCCGGGATGTTTCTGATCATGTCCACGATATCCTGAAGTGGGAAGGAAAACAGCCAGAGGTTGTAGTACATATTGATACCAACGACATGGGTAGAAAAAGGGAGGAGGTCCTGAAAACAGACTATAGGGAGTTAGGAAGGAAGTTGAGAAGCAGGACCTCAAAGGTAGTAATCTAGGGATTACTGCTTGTGTTACGTGACAGTGAGTATAGGAATAGAGTAAGGTGGAGGATAAATGCGTGGCTGAGGGATTGGAGCAGTGGGCAGGGATTCAGATTTCTGTATCATTGAGACCTCTTTTGGGGCAGGAGTGACCTGTACAAAAAGGATGAGTTGCATTTGAATCCGAGGGGGACCAATACCCTGGCAGAGAGGTTTACTAAGGATATTGGGGAGAGATTAAACTAGAATTGCTGGGGGGTGGGAACCAAACTGAAGAGATGGAGGAAGGGGCGGTTGGCTCACAAATAGAGAAATCTTGGAGACAGTGCAAGAGGGAGGACAGGCAGGTGACAGAAGAGATGCGCTCAGACTGATGATTTGAGATGTGTATTTTAATGCATGGAGTATTATGAACAAAGCGGATGAGCTTAGAGCATTGATCAGTACTTGAAGCTATGATGTTGTGGCCATTACAGAGACTTGGGTGGCTCAGGGGCAGGAATGGTTACTTTGAGTGCCAGGCTTTAGATGTTTCAGAAAGGACAGGGAGGGAGGCAGAAGAGGTGGGGGCGTGGCACTGCTGATCAGAGATACTGTTGCGGCTGTAGAAAAGGAGGAAGTCATGGAGGGATTGTCTACTGAGTATTGATGGAAGTTAGAAACAGGAAGCGGTCAATAACACTACTGGGTGTCTTTTATGGACCACCCAGTAGTAACATGGACATCGGGGAGCAGATAGAGAGACAGATTCTGGAAAGGTATATTAATAAAAGGGTTGTTGTGGTGGGAGATTTTAAATTCCCAAATATTGATTGGTATCTCCCGAGAGCAAGGGGTTCAGGTGGGGTGGAGTTTGTTCAGGAAGGTTTCTTGACAGTATGTAGATAAGCCTACAAGAGGAGAGGCTGTACTTGATCTGGTATTGGGAAATGAACCTGGTCAGGTGTCAGATCTCTCAATGGGAGAGCATTTTGGAGATAGCACAATTCTATCTCCTTTACCATAGCATTGGAGAGGGATAGGAACAGACAAGTTAGGAAATTGTTTAATTGGAGTAAGGGCAAATATGAAGCTATCAGGCAGGAACTTAGAAGCATAAATTGGGACCAGATGTTCTCAGGGAAACATGGAAGAAATGTGGCAAATGTTCAGGGGATATTTGCACAGCGTTCTGCACAGGTATGTTCCAGTGAGACGGAAAGGATGGTAGGGTACAGGAACCATGGTGTACAAAGGTTGCTGTAAATCTAGTCAAGAAGAAAAGGTTTAAAAAAATCTAGGTAATGATCGAGATCTAGAAGAATATAAGGCTAGCAGGAAGGAACTTAAGAAGGAAATCAGGAGAGCCAGAAGGGGCCATGAGAAGGCCTTGATGGGCAGGATTAAGGAAAACCCCAATGCATTCTACAAGTATGTGAAAAGCAAGAAGATAAGACATGAGAGAATAGGACTAATTAAGTGTGACAGTGGAAAAGTGTATGGAACCAAAGGAGATAGCTGAGGTACTTAATGAATACTTTGCTTCAGTATTCACTGCGGAAAAGGATCTTGGCAATTGTAGGGATGACCTACAGTGGACTGAAAAGCTTGAGCATGCAGATGTTAAGAAAGAGGACGTGCAGGAGCTTTTGGAAAACATCAAGTTGGTTAAGTGACTGGGACCGGACAAGATGTACCCCCGGCTACTGTGGGAGGTGAGGGAGGAGATTGCTGAGCCTCTGGCAATGATCTATGCGTCATCAATGAGGACAAGCGAGATTACGGGGGATTGGAGGGTTGTGGATGTTGTTCCCTTATTCAAGAAAGGGAGTAGAGATAGCCCAGGAAATTATAGACCAGTGAGTCTTACTTCAGTGGTTGATAAGTTGATGGAAAAGATCCTGAGAGGCAGGATTTATGAACATTTGGAGAGGCATAACATGATTAGGAATAGTCAGAATAGTTTTGTGAAAGGCAGGTCATGCCTTACAAGCCTGATTTAATTTTTTGAGGATGTGTCTAAACGCATTGAAGGTAAAGCAGATGTAGTGTATATGGATTTCAGCAAGGCATTTGACAAGGTACCCCATGCAAGGCTTATTGAGAAATTAGGAGGCATGGAATCCAAGGGGACATTGCTTTGTTGATCCAGAATTGGGACCCCTTCTCTTTGTGATTTTTATAAATGACCTGGATGAGGAAATGAAGGGATGGATTAGTAAATTTGCTGATGACACAAAGGTTGTGGGTGTTGTGGATAGTGTGGAGGGCTTTCAGAGGTTACAGCAGGACATTGATAGGATGCAAAACTGGGCTGAGAAGTGGCAGATGGAGTTCAACCCAAATAAATATGAGGTGGTTCATTTTGTAGGTCAAATATGATGGCAGAATGTAGTATTAATGGTAAGACTCTTGGCAATGTGGAGGATCAGAGGGATCTTGGGGTCTGAGTCCATAGGACACTCAAAGCTGCTGCACAGGGTGACTTTGTGGTTAAGAAAGCATACTGTGCATTGGCCTTCATCAATTGTGGGATTGAATTTAAGAGCCCAGAGGTAACGTTACAGTTATATAGGACCCTGGTCAGGCCCCACTTGGAGTACTGTGCTCAGTTCTGGTCGCCTCACTACAGGAAGAATGTGTTAACCCTAGAAAGTGTGCAGAGGAGATTTACAAGGATGTTGCCTGGATTGGGGAACATTCCTTATGGGAATAGGTTGAGTGAACTTTGCTTTTTCTCCTTGGAGTGACGGAGGATGAGAGATGACCTGATAGAGGTGTATAAGATGATGAGAGGCATCGATCGTGTGGATAGTTAGAGGCTTTTTCCCAGGGCTGAAATGGCTAACACGAGGAAGTAGGTACAGAGGAGATGTTGGGTAAGTTTTTTTTACACAAAGTGGTGAGTGTGTGGAATGGGCTGCTGGCGCCGGTGATGGGGTCTTTTGAGGGACTCCTGGATAGGTACATGGAGCTTACAAAAATAGAGGGCTATGGGTAACTCTAGGTAATTTCTGAAGTAAGTACATCTTCAGCACAGCATTGTGGGCTGATGGGCTTGTATTGTACTGTAGGTTTACTATGTTCTAACACAATCTGACCTAAATAGGACTCCAAAGCTACAACAATGTCATTGGTCCTTTACTGCCCCATGAAATGGCTAAGCAAGCCCTTTGGTTCAAGAGCCAAAGTAACCTATAAAACAGTTAATGCCCCAGTTGATTCATGGGCCCAGTTAAAATTACTGGCAACTGAAATAATTCATGGGGTAATTTCACTGAAAAAGACGTTTACTTTTTTGACTCATTTTAATGTTTCATTTTTGTTTATACTTTTGAGTGTGCATATGTATAATTTAGAGCAGTTTACTGTTTAGTGTCATTCAACTTCGATTTAGAAGAACATTTTAGAGTGACAAAGTGTTAACTGATGGTTCTGGATGAGCTGGAAGTACAAGATCCTCTGATTCCTTTTTATCTTTGCTTTAAGTAAGAACCTTATCTGTTTAGCATGTAATCCAGATTTGCAGAGGGTAGGATGGAACTGACTAACAAAGCGCGAGAAGGAATTACTCAACAAATATCAGTTAGATTTTTGTTGCTTTACTTTTTAAGAAATTGATCATAATTCTAAGGCATTTGAGGATTAGAGTAATCTCCAAACAGCATTGATCTAAACAATTTTTTCGTATTGTGAATATTTTTGCGTGGTGGCCAAGGGTTCAATCTGTCTGTTCCCAATCTTTGCGGAATTTAATGCTCATTTTAAACAATGTTACTCACTTTTTTTTTGCAGGACACATCATGTCCTCACACTGGTGAAAAATAGTTGAGAAAATTTGTTGCTTTGCTGGAGCTAATTCAGACTCTAGCATTTTCTCCAGTTATGTTTCCATGCCATCTCTCATCAATATCACATACAATTTTCTCATCATTGAAGCATTTAAACCATTATGTTCTGCATCAATGTGTTACTCTTAATGAAAATGACCAAGTAACACACACCACCTCCGTACATGAATCCTAATATATAGGGTAGTCTTCAATCCAAATACTAAACAGGCAAGATCTTAATCTATTAGCCTGCTTTATTCTATTACCACTGCAGAACTACTTGATTTTAACCTTTTAAAATAGTTATTGTATCAGTATTTTAATATTTGCCACTGCAGTTTTTTCTAGGTGCAGAAAACATGAAGGCCTCTTTCTGAAAATTAAGGGCAGCTTTTCTTGCAGAATAAACAGTGGTACCTTCAGCCTGGGTGGATGTTTTCCTAGGTGTCAAGTGCCATCTGAAACTCAGGGTTAAGTGCATGGGATTGGGCAGAGGCTAGAAGGAGCTGGAGGTAAGCATGATCCTGGGGAAAGTTGTCCCATATATGTACAGCAATACAAGGAAGGAATTACTTGAATAAAGAAAGTAAGTACTTTAATTTTCTGATATGTAAAGAAAGTAAGAAAATTTCAGTTTAATTGGAGGAGATGCTGCATGAACAAAATAATCTCAAGAAATGAAATTACTCAAGTATGAAAGGATTTGTATCAAAACACAACTGATTACATCTGAAACAAATTGTTAAAATGCGCAGGTGAGGTGAATTGCTTGAATCAGTGAGTGAGGTGCATGTCTTAGAAGTTCATCTTTGGTTGGCAGAATTCAACCTGTTGAGACAGTGTAGTGTATGGTACACTACCTCTGAAATTAATTTCAGAGTGTTTGATTTGTTGATGTGCAAATTATATTAATTATCCAGTCAAGAATACAGAAGAAAACCAGCACAAGGGTAGAATTAACATTTTGGATTGAAAATAAAAATAGTAAAGGATGTAATAGAGCTCCACAGTAGATAGGGGACCATGCCAGAAGGGTTGACAGAGGATGGGATGGGGAGAGTTGAGTAATGTCCAAAGGGATTTTTATCGCTGTTTCAACAACCTAGTCGAAGGTGTTTCCCCAAAATGGCTGTCTTTAAATTTTTTTTAAAATCTTGTTTCTGTGATTCTTCAACTAATACAATTGTGAATGTATACTTACCACTATTATCTTTCTGTTAAGGTGATTAATGTTAAGTGCTTTCACATTGGTCTTCACTTCAGCAGTCAATGCTCTGAAATTATAAATGAGTGACAGAGTATCTTTTAATTTTGCATTATGATCCTGGAGCCTTGGATAAGTACAAATGCAATACAAAATTCATGGATCTCTATTGGAAATAACACTTTGTAATTGCACTTAACAGCAACAATATTTATGTTGGCAGCTTTAGCATAGTGAAAGCTTTTGGAACTCAGAGGAAGTAATAGGCGGTATAGACAAATGAGAGTCAGTGGATGTTGTTTACTTGGATTTTCAGAAGGCTTTTGATAAGGTGCCACATATGAGACTGCTAACAAGATAAGAACCCATGGTAGTACAGGATAGATACTAGCATGGATGGTTGATTGGCAGGAGACAAAGAGTCAGAATAAAAGTGGAGTTTTCTGGTATGTCGCCGTTGATAAGTGTTGTTCCGCAGGGGTCAGTATTGGAACTGCTTCTTTTCACGTTATATGTTAATGATTTGCATGACAGAATTAATGGCTTTATGACCAGGTTTTCAGATGATAGGAAGATGGGTGGAGGGGCAGGTAGTGTTGAGGAAGTAGAGAGTCTGCAGAAGGACTTGGATACATTGGGAGAATGGGCAGGTAAGTGGAAATGGAATATAATGTAGGGATGTGTATGATCATGCACTTTGGTAGAAGGAATAAAGGTGTAGACTACTTTCTAAATCAGAGGTGCCAAGGGACGTGGGACTCCTTGTGCAGGGTACCCTGAAGGTTAACTTGCAGGTTGAGTCAGTGGCAAGGAAGGTAAATGCAATGTTAGTGTTCATTTAGAGGTCCAGAATATAAGAACAAGTATGTGATACTGAGGCTTTAAAAGACATTGACTGCACTTTGAGTATTGTGAGCAGTTTTAGAACCTTTATCTAAGAAAACATTTGTTGGTGTTGGAGAGGGTCTAGAGGAGATTCACGAGAATAAGACCAGGAATGAAAGGGTTAATGTATGAGGAATATTTGATGGGGCTGGGCCTGTACTTGCTCGAAGTTAGAAGAATGATGGGGGTTCTCATTGAAACCGATCGAATATTGAAAGGCCTAGACAGAGTAGATGTGGAGATGGTGTTCCCTATAGTGGGTGAGTCTAGGACCAAAGGGAACATCCTCAGAAAAGAAGGATGTCCATTTAGAACAAAGATGAGAAGGATTTTTTTTAATCAGAAGATGGTGAACGTGTGGAATACATTGCTATGGACAGTTGTGGAGGCAAAATCATTCTGTATATTTAAAACAGAGGTAGATTCTTTGTTAGTCAGGGCATCAAAAGGTACAGGACGAAGACAGAAGAATAAGGTTGAGAGGGATTATAAATCAGCCAGAGAAGATTTGATCAACAGAGTGGCCTAATTCTGCTCTTTTATCTTATCTTATGCTCTTATGGAAATACTGTGAAATGCCTTGCAGTAGTGGTTGTCAAATTGTCACTAAGCCACACAAGAGATTGTGGTGAGAGACAATAAATTTGGTCAAAAGAGGGATATAAGGCAGTAAATGCTGGAAAGAAGGTTGGGCAGCTGGGTGCCGGGCAGGGAATACACTGTTTTATAGACGGTAGTAGTATTCACTGTCTTGTTAAATGCTTAATGTTTGTACTTTGTGTATTTGTTATGTAAATAAACTTGTGTAGTTTTGTAAAAAAAAGTGTGGCCAGGCAGTGTTGTGGATAGCAAAGCACTGTCTACATCTCAAGTTGATGATCTTCACCAGAACCATCTGAATTAAGGTCTTTGACCTATCCACAGAGCTGCCTGCACTCTTGAGTGTTCCCAACATTTTCAGGTTTTAAGCAACATCTAGATGGGGAAGGGAGTTGGTGGGGTGCAGGGTGTTGCGTAGAGAGGTGACAAAGTGTATTGTGTAGTGGAAGGGAGGAAAAGTTTATGAAGCTTTGTAAAGCATGGCATGGTAATGTAGCGGTTAGCATAACATTATTACAGCATCAACGACCTGGATTCAATACTGCACTATCTGTAAGAAGATTGTACGTTCTCCTTGTGACCTCATGGGTTTCCTCTGGGTGCTCCAGTTTTCTCCCACATTCCAAAGAAGTACGATTAGTAGGTTAATTTACACAAGTGTAACTGGGTGGCACAGGCTTATTGGACCAGAAGCGCCTGTTACTGTACTGTATCATGAAATAAAAAATAAAATAGACCATTGCCTTGGGTAGTTTAGGTAGATAAGGATAAGTTCTTTCAAAGTTGAATAATTTCCAGATGGCAACCTGGAATAGGCTAGCAAACATTAGAACTTCGATTGCTGTTGAATTCTGCTCATAGTTTGAGCAGGGGACAAAAAATTCTAACACTATTTGGAGAAGAGGCTTGTGTGGAGCAGAAGTACAACCATAGACTAATTGAACTAACTGATCTGGTTTTGTCCTATAAAATAAAAGTGCACACATTTAAAAAATGTAGTTTAAATAAAATGACTAGAATTGCATAAATAACAATGAGGTATAATATGACAGAGTGTCAACGTTTTAGTTATATTCAAAATACAGCTTCTGTGAAAATACTGAATTATTTGCACTTCTCCTGTTTGGTGCTCACAGTCTGATTCCTAACTGAATATGTACATGTTTCTGAATGATTTAAAAAACACAAGATCTTAAGACCCTTTGAACTTCTCTACAGGCACTAATCTGTAAGTCTGGCAAAGTAATGTTGCAATCTGACTTGAATAAAGCCAGATTGATTGAATCTTAAATTCAATCAGTCCTAATGACCAGGTATCACTGATGTGAGGATCAGCTGTCAAGCATCTAAAAAGAAGAGCGACAATATTGAATTCTTTGGTGCATCAAAGAGAGGTAATTTGCTGACTCATATTTATGACATGCATTCATTAATGGTTAAGAGGAGTAAAAGAGCTACCAATGGCCACCCGATCATCTTGCCTCAAGGCTTGCAGAGTTTGATTATGATATTTAAGGTTCACCTTTTAAACATCCACACTACTTCTAGGTTATTTCTTGACTTGACTATTCCAATGTTCTTCTGGCCAGCCACTGGTTCTCCTCTCTGTACTGCTTATCTGAAACGTTGATCCTTGTGTTCGGCATGTTTCACAGCCTTATTCCTTTCTATCTCATGTGTTCCAAATACCTAAACAACTTTTATTAACAATTCTGACTGCTTTTCCATCCAGCTCCCAGTTGTAGTCTTGCTATTTGTAGAGTAGTTGTATTTTTAGCTGGCTAAATAAGCCTCATGCTCTGGAATTCCTTCATCTTTCAACATGTCCATTTCAAAAGTCTTCAACTTTCACCTCCCAGGACCAAGATTTTAGATGCTTCACTCATACCATTCATCCTCAAATCTATTAATCTCATTTTTTGCCTTAAAGTGAGAGATGCTTTTTCTGCCTGAAATTACAATATGCATTTCAGTCCTGCAGGGTTGCTTGCTGGGGTGATGGTCTTGGACTTTAAATATCTGCCTTTAAAACAAAGATGTCATTCTTTTCAACTTACCTTCAGTTTTGATGGTAAAGCAGTTCTGACGTTAGTTTTACGCAAAGCTTGTAAATTTCAGCACATGACTACTAAATTTACAGATCAGCTGTAATGGCAAGTCACCGTAATTCATCATAAAATATTCCCCAAATCTTGATTTAAAATGAGTTGCTTACTGATTTTTGCAGTATAACCTACTGACCAGCTCTGCTAAATTAAAAATTAATTTGTGTAATTAAATACAGGTACGTGCAAAATAACTGCCCTATAGGTAGATTACAGTCTTAAATTAAAAATTCATTCTGTGTAATTAAAAACATATAGATGCTCCCCCTTGCCAAGCCAACTTAGACAAATTAAAAATTAATTTTGTGTAATTTTAAGCTGCCATCTGACAAGACATATGTTATGGGAATTCAAGGATATCACCAAATTTTAGTTCCCAAAATTTTGATTAATAAGGTATGTTCCATGGAGGTATTCAAACTATGGCTTTCCAGGATTCTGCGCATGCTCAGTGCTGTTTCTACTTGTATGCTCCATTTATTTTTCATGGTTTGTACGCTTGCAGTATGTTCTTGGTGCTGATCCATTATCAATAAATTTATGATGTTTTCACCAATGAGTTAACAAAGTAGATCGTCCCTTCTGCCAAATTCAACAAATGAATTGAGGTAAGGGTGAAATGTCCCAGTGAAAACAGAGCAGTCTCCATGTAGAGTTTTCTCAGCTTGGTGACCAGAGATACACACATTTCAAGCATAGTTTGAGCACTTCCTCTAGATTTGGTGATGAATGGAAGTTGGTTCTGCAAAATGGGTTCTAAAACCAGCTACTTATTAGAGTTAATTGTTATTGATTTGTAAAACCTGCCACTGAATGTACAGCACTGGGAAATGAAATTTAGCAAGTAGTGAAGTCCTTGGAGAGGGACAGAGAAACATTACTGGAGTGATTCCAGGCATAACGAATTTGTGTTATGTGGACAATCTGAAGAATCTGGGAGCAGTACTGAATGGAGCAGTAGAGATTTGACAGTTTTAAAAGACATGCAGGTAAGTAGACATGGTAAAGAAGGGAAAAGCTGTTCTAATTGGTGAAAGAGTCAAGAAATAATGAGCCCACAGTTTGGGTGATTGATAAATGGGATTATTATATGTTAATATAATGTAGATGAGGGAAAACGTTTTAAGCAAAAGGGTGGTTGAACAAATTCACTCTTGTCTTTCAAGAGGAATTGGATAAATACTTAAGGAAAATTGCAGGGCGATAGAAAATGAATTAGCACTAACTGGCTTCTTGTTGTAAAATTACATCATGAACCCAATTGGTCAGATGGCCTTTTCCTATCATGTAATAATTCTATTTTCTATTGTTTCTATTATTGGAGATAAAGAATTCACTCCTGCAATGCAGAATACATATTGAATATATTTTGAAATCTTAATACATGTAGTATTTGTCAAAAGGAACAAAGTTCTTGTACAGTGCCTCCCTTCAGCCAAATCAGCTAACTGCCAGCCCTCAACAGGCAGCAGACCATAATGTAAAAAAAAATCCAACTGAAGAAATAGCTTTTGCACTATATCCTGAGGACTCAATCTGGATAGTCATGGTTCCATGCTCCCTTAGCAGTCATGTTGCAGCTTTGGCCCCTCTACTTCATTCCTTACCCTTTTTTCATTAGCCTACTGAGAAAGTTAGTTACACTTTTTTTCAAAATCCCCCCCCCCCAATATTCCTTAAATCAGAGAATTAAAGGCACAATGATTTTGATTGTTTGATTTTAAACATAATTGATGTATAACTAATTTTTATTAATACCTGATATTTTAACACTTTTTATAAAATACATATTCTGTTTTAAAATGCATGTGGAAATATAGTGAGTGCCAGTATATTATTTTCAAATAGTCTTAGTTCTGGATAAATTTTCACTGAATTATTTGAATTTTTAAAATTTGTTCTCTAACCTTATCCTCAAACTAATAGGATGTGGGTGTTAACATGCAGATAGATGGAGCAATATCTTAGTTGTGGGTCATAAGTAAGCTGGCTTAATAGAATAGGTAGATGAGTTGCTGCAAAGGATCTGGATTAAGCAATTCACCATTATATTTTGGAGCTGTGGACAATTTATTTTTGAAACATTGACCCATCTGTCAGAATTTCCTTCATTAACTGATTTCAAGGTGCTTGCTTTCCTCTTTCACTATCTTTAATAGTTTCCAACACCCTACTGCTCTTAAATCACCAAAGTACAAACCTGTTTTTCCAATTCATGCCATTGAACCCTTTTCTGGGGTTCAGTTACATCACTGACTCTCAAAGCAGCATGACAGCTACAAATTTCTCAAGTTTCTGGGGATGTTATCCTCAAACATACATTTAATTATAGCCTTTTTACAGGTTATTATGGCCCAGAATGAACTAGGGCCTGCTTTTGAGATGACCTCCTCCAATCATGAAAAAACAATATAATCTAATTCATTCTGTGTGATATATGGAAACAATTGAATCCACTGGACAGCTCTGGGTACCAAGAAACCCTGCTCATGCTTCTGTATGTTACTGTGTGGGACATCATCCCCACGAGTCCTGCCAACACAAAGCAGTCCAAATCCAATCTGGCCAGTTACCATCCAGCAGTCTATTCTCACTTAATATCAAAGAGATAAATGCTCTGGTTGACTATGTAAATCAAAAAGAGTACTTATAACTTGCTCAGCTTTATTCAGTTTGTGTTCTGCTAGGACCACAAAACTTTAAACTACATTGTACCTTATTCATTTCTGGAGAAAAGAACTAACTGAATTCTGGTAGTGAGGTGCAAGTGACTGCCCTTGACTTCAATGCAGTATTTAACATTAAGATAGAATGAAAATACTGCAGATGCTGGACATCTGAATTTTTTAAAAAAGTTAACATTTCGGTTTCAATAAAAAGTCCAAAACTTTAAAAGTTAACTGTTTCTCCTTCCATAAGTACCACATGACCCACAGCATGTTTCAGGCATTTTCTACTTTTATTTATGGCATTAAGTGATGTGGGAATGAAAGGGCAATGCCTTGTACTTCACACCAAGGAAGGCAGCTGTGATTGTTGGAAGCTATGTGTCCCCATAGCTACAGGTGTTCCTTAGGGCAGCAAGCTGTTTCTCACCACAATCCTCTGAAGCAGAATTGCCACAGATAATTGCATAGTTTAATTGGGAGCTCCACAGATAATGAAGTTCATGGCCATTACATCCTGCAAAATCCAAATAGTATTTTGGTTTGGACCGATGTGGATAAGAAGGTTGAGTTTATTACCCCGGTATTCGCTCTAAGTAAGCTTCACAGAAGAAATGTTTGGATGTGAGAGAACATTTGTAGAGTTGAAGAATTTATTCCATATTGGACTCTGTCAAGTTATTGGGAAAAATTAAACTGTCATTGTTGTAAAGACATTACAGAGAGTTGATATTAAACTAGATCCCAAATGCATTGTGGTACATTTGAACTTCTAGAGTTTAAATAGCTTGAACAGTGATTTTTATTTTATTGTTCTCTTGAAGTGTTTGTTTTTGAAGCCATATGTTTTGTGTCCTGGTTACCTTGGAGCTTCAGACAGACTGACAAATGTTAAAACATTAAAGGCCTTATCTTTGGAGGGTTGTGGCTTTATGCACATTTTTCAGACCAGTTACACGAGACCTGACCTGGAAGATCTTGGGGCCTACTTTTCATTCTGAGGGCCTTCTGCCTGCCTGAACCAGGCAGCAAGCTCAGCTCAGAATCAATCATGTTTATTATCACCAGCGTATGCCATGAAATTTGTTAAATTGGTGGCAGCAGTGCAATGTAATACATGATGCAGTAAAAAAAAGTCAATTACAGTAAGTATATAGATGTAAAATTAAGAATAGTGCAAAAACAGAAGTAATATACATTTTTAAAAAAAGCAAAGTCATGTTCATGGGTTCACACTCCATTTAGGAATCGTATGATGGAGGGGAAGAAGCTGTTCCTGAATCACTGAGTGTGTGCCTTCAGGCTTCTGTACCTCCTTTCTGATGGTAACAATCAGAAGAAGGCATGACCTGAGTAATGAGGGCCCTTAATGATGGATGCTGACATTCTGGAGTGCTACTCCTTGAAGATGCCTTGGATATTACGGAGCCTAGTACCTAAGATGGAGCTGAATAATTTTACAACTTCCTGTAGCTGCTTTCGATCCTGTGCAGTAGCTCTTCCCCCCACCGCCCCCAATACCAGACAGCGATGCAGCCTGTCAGAATACTCTTTATAGTACATCTGTAGAAGTTTTTGACAGATGACAAACCAAATCTCCTCAAACTCCTACAGAAATGTAGTCGGTGTCTTGCCTTCTTTATAGCTGCATTGATATGTTGGGGCTAGGTTAGATCCACAGAGATATTGGCACCCAAGAATGTGAAATTGCTCACTCTCTCCGCTTCTGATTCCTCTGAGGATTGGTTCGTGTTCCCTTGCCGTACCCTTCTTGAAGTCCACAGTCAGCTCTTTCATCTTGCTGACGTGTTCAAGGTTGTTGTTGCACACCACTCAACTAGCTTACTGATGATTGTGAACTATAGATAGCAAAATCCTAAAAATGGAGGAACAAACATAGTAATCTACAGGGAGGTGATAATATTGGGCACTGGTGTTTGGGGTTGGGGAAGCCTTGGACTAAAATCATTACACTCTCCTTTTTCTCCATATAATTTGATACTCCAGCCTATCATCACTGCCAGTTTAACATTTTGGTTGAAGCTCTATATTATTACTTTTTGTCTAAGAAAGTATTCCAGGTTTCACTTAAATAGTATTTTCGATTTATTTTTAATTTTTAAATTCAGTGTGGAAAGAATGATCTTCCTGTACCTCACAACTGCATTTTTCTCTGCTTTTAAAATGGGCAAGCTGAATCGCTTCAAACATTTATAAACACCTGTAAATGCAAAGCCGGTTTCAGCAATTTGACTATCTTGTTTCTTCAAGACCAGGTATTAGAAAGGGTTTGAGGTTTAGAGCCTATTCTAAGTGTATTGGTCTAAGCTGTCACACTGGCTCAGTATGACAGAAGCATGGTCTTACCACAAATAAATGCTATTTTTCCAGGGTTAAAGACCAACATTGCTTTGGAACTTTTGTTTATTATACCTCACGGAGATTATAAGAAAATCATTACCTGACTCTCTGTGCTCACCCATAGCTTCTAGTCTCTGTGAATTCAAACACATTCTGATTTGCCTTTGTTTGATCAAAAGCAGGCTTCACAAATCTTCAGTGAAACTCATTGAGTGAATCCTATATCAAAGAGACTAATGCAACAATTTCCCCTCGAGCTGCTGTCATTAGAGTGTGAGAAATAACCAGTGGAGGCATAGATCCTATTGAGGCTGCTCTGCCATTGACTGCTTTCGTGGCTGGTCTGATCTTTAGTATCAACTCTATTTTCCTGCCTGATCTCCACACTGCTGCCAGGTGCACTGCCTGGTGATGTGACTATTCATCTCTCCTTTGATTACAATAACTCTGTGTGGTGAATCCCACTGGCTGTCACTGTCAGCAGTTTGCCTCAGCTCAATTGTCTTTTGGTCCTCCATGTAAGGCTTTCAAATCAAAAGCTCGATTTAGGAAAGAAACAGACAAATCATTTTTAACCCCTTTATTCTTTATGCAGACCATCTAGATTTTGGGATTTAATACTTAAGCTTTCAAAGAACTGAGGACCAGTCTTTCTTACAGAGAGTTTGATTTTCATACGGCTGAACTGTCCATTCAGAATCTGGTTTTGTTTAGCAGTTGGAAAAGAAGGTGCCTTGAGGGGAAGTGGAATAATTTTAAGTTCACTCACGTTCTGATATCACTGAACTTTGAAAATGATTGATAGTGTCTTACTGTTTTCTTGACTATTCATTGGTTATCATGGAACCAATCCTGGTTCAAATGGGGAATCATCCCTTATCAGTACCTACAAAAACATCATTCTAAGATTTGTCTTTCCATCTATAATTTGTCACGTGTGGGTTATGTGCCTGGTCCTTGGGTTACCAGTAGTGCTATACTTTCTGATGGACCACAGCTCTGTGATAAAGAAGAACTTTTGTTTTTGGAAAACACATTGCAATGGTCACTCCTTCCATTGCTATGTTTATCACCCACCAGAAGTCCATTGCACTGGTTTATACATCATCTGTTACAAAGGTGTTCTTTGCAGAAAAGCAGTGGAACTCCCACCCCTGTCCCCTGGAATATGAACATGGGCATTGGTCTCCAAATGTTACTAAAAGACCTGTGCAAGGTTATTCAGCTGAGTTTTGACTGAATTAGCAAGTCAGGGTCATACTTGATCAATGTATCTGAATGATTTGTCTTATTGTTAATTGTATGCATGAAAATGGATGTTCATAGAAATCAAATTCTATTGTTGAAAAGGGTTTATAATATGATAGTAACTATAAAGGGTCCTATGTTGATGCTATCATTTTGATCTTTCACTTTCATAGTGGTTTCACTGAAATGCTCAATGTGCTCAAAGAATATTAAGAAGCAAAACACTTTAAGAGAAATGTCAAGTAAACAAACAATTACATAACTGTTTTAAGCTAATTTATCACTCTTGTAGATAATATTTGGGGAGCTACCTTGATTTGGAGCTGTATCATTCTCAGCCAGGCATATTTTGTGGATAAGGAGAAAAATGTTGCCTTCTATTCTTGGAACTGTGGAACTTTGGGCTTTCAAATTCCAAATATTTTGCTTTGTTTTTGCAGTCACTAGTCACCTTGTTCTTTAGTCTATTCCTCTCTCTCCAAATATCGTGAAGTGAAATTCATTTTGATTGTTAATACTAAACTCCTGGAAAATATAATACCAAGCAGCAATACTTGTAGAATTAATTATGTAGTGGTGACTGTCCCCAATGATGACATTCATGGTCAAAGTAATTTTTTTTCCTGGCACTGTTTGTAAGGAGAATGTTTATTAAGAATGACACAGTTTTTAAATTTAAGAAATAGATTTTAATTTAATATAGCTGTGTTCACCATTGCAGTTTTTTTTTGAAAAAGCTTCATTCTACTTCATATTGATTATTCCATCATCATTCTTTGGTACTGAAACCTTTTGCTATAAATGATCATTTGTGCTGGCTAGTAGTCTAATGGATGGAGGCTTTTTTTTTAATGAAAGTATTTATATAATTCTAATGGGCTTTGTTTGTATTCTTGAATTCCTGTCTGATTGCAGATCTAGGCTGTGTTTGGCCTTGGCTGAGATGCTACAAAAGCAGTAGGGTGCCTGAGTTTTCCAAATCTTTGCCAATAAGTGTGTTTATAAGTATGAATCTCTGCTCCAACGTCTTGCACAATTAAGTAGCCTGTTGTTACTCACAATCCGGAGAAGCATGGGGAAATTACTATGCTGCTACTTTACAAATACATTTGCACAAGGGATCAATTCCTCCGAGAAGAGAGGATTTGGGATAATAAGGGTTCAGATTTGTGTGTGACAAAATCTCAAATATAAACTTAAATTTTGAGCAGCACACACAAAATGCTGGAGGAACTCAGCAAATCAGGCAGCATCTATGGAGGGGAACTATTGGGTTGAGACCCTTCATCAGGACTGGAAAGCAAGGGGGTAGAATTCTAGAATAAAATGGTGGGGGCAGTGAAAGGAGTACAAGCTAGCAGGTGATAGGTGAGACCAAGTGAGAGAGAAGGTGTGTGGGTGTGGTGGGGGGGGGGGAGGATGAAGTAAGAAGCTGGGAGAGGATTGGTGGAAAAGGTAAAAGACTGAAGAAGGAGGAATCTAATAGGTGGACAGTGACCATGAAGAAATGGAAGGGGGAGTGGGACCTGAAGGAGGAGATGGACAGGTAAGAAGAAGAGAAGGGTTGAAGAGGCAACCAGAGTAGGAAATGGGGGAAAAAAGAGGGTGAAATTAACCAAAGTTGGGAGAATTGATGTTCATTGCATCAGGTTGCATGCTACTTAGATGGAATATGAGATGTTGCTGTTCCAGCCTGAGTTTGACCTCATGGTGGTAATGGAGATAACGGACAGACATGTCTGAATGGGTATGGGAAGTAGAATTGAATTGGGTAGTCACCTGAAGATCTTGCCTTTTGTGGTAGACTGAGCAAAGGTGAAATTCAAAATTTCTTGTCTATGTATAGCTATTTGCAAATTGTGCAATTGTAAGCCAAGATGGGCCAAGGAACTAAATCAATCATTTCCTTGTTTATTGTCATTCATCAGTACACAAGTGTAAAGAAGAACAAAATAATTACTTCTCCAGACCTAATGCGGCATATAAAAAACCCAGTAAGGATAACGAACACAATAAAAACACAATAAATATAAATACATGAGATTAGTTTGTATACATAGACTGATTACATGCAATTAGTCTAGCCATACGTTTAATATGACAGAAGTAATTAGTGATTATTTGTCCTAGTATGGAAATGAAGCTATGATTCAAAATACATCACAACTCTCAGCAGTTGTTACACAAGTAGCAAGGATTGGTGATTAAGCAGGGCAATGAGGAGAAGAAATTAAAGGTGATTTTGTTCATTCTTTGTTTTCTGTCATTAAACTAATGCTAAATTTTTGACACAGCTCAACATCTGTCTCTCTTGATTCAGACTGTGAGAATAAAGGTTGTCATAGATGTTATTAAACATGCTTGCCAGAGCTTGTGCAAGTGATGGATGATCAGTTAAGATAATAGGAAACACTAGTGCTCACACACAGCATCATGGGCTGAAGGACATATTCTTGTGCTGCACTGTTCTTTATAAACCTTGAACGTCTGCTACCATTATATGTTTTTCTAGCAATATGGGTCTTTTTGCAGATGGAAAAGTTGTAGTAATGATGAAATATTTTTAAAGGTATCATTGTTTCTTTAGAACAGAGGTGGTTAAGGGTTGATTTAATTGAGGGGCTGGGTAAACAGTGATGACCTTCTTTTGTTGGGAGAAGTGTGAAAATCACGAGCCATAAATTTAAAGTAGCTGTTACAAGGATTGGAGGTGAGCTGAGAAAAGATCTTTGCACCCACAGAGAGAGAGAGAGAGAGAGGGTTCTGGAGCTCATTTCTTGAAAGGCAGAGCTCTCTACCATATTAGAGTAGTACTTAGATGTGTACTCAAAGAAACATAACCTGGAGAGTTGATGACCTGATACTGGATAAGAGTGAGTACTTCTTTTCTGATTAATGACTGACACAAAGGGCAAATAACAACCAGCATAGATTTTCCTTGATTATTTCATGGGCAGTTAGGTACTCACATGTCACAATGGGACATCTTTGCTGATAGTGAGTGGTAGGTATTGGCAGGAAGGCACTGAGTAGCATCCCACATCAGTCCTCATTCTTCCTCTATGAATAGAGGATCCCTTATAACAAAACATGTCACACAAAAATAAGACACTTAAATAAAATGGTAATACCAATTTTTACATGATAAATTGAATAAAGTTAAAGGAGAGGATTTAAGTTTTTTTAAAATCTTTAGCTACAGTAAAAATCTAGGAATGAAAACATTTGGCACAATTCATCATTGTAAGGAAAACACAATGTCAACAATTTCTTCTAAAACCCAATATCATATTCTTTAAAATGTCTTTTCTATTCTTGCTATTTCCTGGCACACTAGGCAATGTACTGAGTCCCATCACCAGCTGGCCATGAACTGTGATGGACAATCAAACAGTTAACAGGAAACAGAGGATCCAAAAGAATGTGTAGCTTCAAAGATGACTGAAACATTTTCTGTAGCTAGAAGCCCAAGTTTAACCGACATAGACACTCACACCCTGTATTCTGTCACTTTGAATTACTTTGCATGGTATCAAGGACATTTCTTGAAAGCACACAATCTGGCAAATATTACAGAGCCGGGCAACATCTTAGTTGTGCTGAATAATTGTATTCCAGAAGCAGCCCTGCTAATATAATGGCCATACTTATAATTTGTAGATAATTACTGCAATATGTCCACTCCATAATCAGCAGAATAGCTCAACCTGCTTGACAGTCACTCATTCGGTCTAGTCTCAATCAGCAGCAAGGTTGTGCCATGTAGCATCTGCTCATTGATAAATGAAACACCGCTGGGGAGGTTGGGTTCTTCCAAGGTGTCTTGGATCCAGATCTGTCATGGCTATGAAGAATTGAATTCCTAGAGTGATTACTCATAATTAAAGCCAACATTTTACTGTGTGGCATCAAACCATGTTAGAACTCAAAGGGAAAGTTCTCTTGGATGAACTTCAAGACATCAGATGATATGGCAAGAAGGCAGGTGTATGGGGTTGAGTGGGAATCAGGATCAGTCATGATAGAATGGTGGAGCAGACTCAATGGGCTGGATGGCCTAATTCTGCCCCTATGTCTTATGGTCTTATTCAGGGCAATTTGTATCTAGCCGCAAAGCATATTGGAGATTTAGATATCCATTGGTAACTGGCTTCCTAGAATCTTCCCATCATTCATTATGCAGGAGTGTGGGAGGCTGATTCAAGCTCTCCCAAAAATGAATTTCACTCCTACGTACCTCTGGTTGTGTAATGGGTCCTTTCAATCAGAATCAGGTTTAATAGCAGTGGCACATGTCGTGAAATTTATTGACTTCGCGGCAGCAGCACAATGCAGCACATGCTGGATTGGGTGTTGTGCAATGCTCCGGAGGTGATAAGAGAGCTTAAGGTTAATGAACCTTTAGGGAACAGTGATCACCAAATGATTGCGTTCACATTGAAATTTGAGAGGGAAAAAATAAAACCAGTGTGTCAGTATTTCAGTGGAAGAAAGGAAATTACAGTGGCATGAGAGGGGAACTGGCCAAAGTGGGAAAGGGGCATTTGCAGGAAGGACAGCAGAGCAGCAATGGCTGGAGTTTCTGTGAAAAATGAGGGAAGTGTAAGACAGATATATTCCAAATAAAAAGAAATTTTCAAAGGGAATAAGACACTACTGTGGCTGACAAGTGAAGTCAGAGCCAAAGTAAAAGCAAAAGGGAGGATATATAAGGAAGGCAGAGTTAGTGGGAAGATAGGGGATTGGGAAGCTTTTTAAAAACTTGCAAAAGGAAACTAAGAAGGTCATTAGGAAGGATGAATTATGAGAGGAAGCTGGCGACTAATATCAAAGAAGATACTAAAAGCTTTTTTAAAAATATAAAGGGTAAAAGAGAGTCGAGGGTAGGTATAGAACCAGTACAAAATGACTATGGAGATATCATAATGAGAGATGCAGAGATGGCAGAGGAACTGAATGCGTATTTTCCCAGTCTTCAGTGGAAGATGTCTGCAGTATACTGGACATTCAAGGACGTCAGGGAAGTGAAGTTTGTGCAGTGAAAATTATGACTGAGAAGGAAGCTTAATGGCCTGAGGGTGGATAAATCTCCTGGAACTGATGGAATGCACCCTCGGGTTCTGAAGGAAGCAGCTGAAGAGATTGTGGAGGCATTAATTATGATCTTTCAAGAACCAATAAATTCTGGCATTGTACCAGATGACTGGAATATTGCAAGTATTACTCTGCTATTTAAGAAGGGTGGGAGGCAACAGAAAGGAAACTATAGACCTGTTAGCCTGACATCAGTGGTTGGGAAGTTGTTGGAATTGTTTGTTAGGGATAAGATTATGGAGTACCTGGAAGCACATGACAAGATAGGCCAAAGCCAGCGTGGTTTCCTGAAAGGAAATTCCCGCCTGACAAACCTACTGCAATTCTTTGAGGAAATTACAAGCAGGGTAGACATAGGAGATGCAATAGACGCGGTCATGCACTTTAGTGGAAGAAATAAATGGGGAGACTATTACTTAGATGGGGAGAGAATTCAAAATGCAGTGATGCAAAGGGACTTTGGCATCCTTGTGCAGGATACCCTGAAGTTTAACCACCAGGTTGAGTCATTTGTGAAGAAGGCGAATGCAATGTTGGCATTCATTTCTAGAGATATAGAGTATAAGAGCAGGGATGTGATGTTGAGGCTCTATAAGGCACTCGTGAGACCACACTTGGAGTATTGTGTAAAGTTTTGGGCTCCTTATTTTAGAAAAGATATACTGACATTGGAGAGGGTTCAGAGAAGATTCACAAGAATGATTCCAGGAATGAAAGGGTTACCGTATGAGGAACATCTGGCAGCTCTTGGGCTGTATTCCCTGGAGTTCAGGAGAAAGGGGAGATCTCATAGAAACATTCCAAATGTTAAAAGACCTGAACAGATTAGATATGGCTAAGTTATTTCCCATGGTAGAGGATTCTAGGATAAGAGGGTATGACTTCAGGATTGAAGGATGTCCATTTAGAACTGAGATGTGGAGAAATTACTTTTGTCAGAAGGTGGTATATCTGTGGAATATGTTGCCACGAGCAGCTGTGGAGGTCAGATCATTGTATTTAAGGCAGAGATAGACAGGTTCTTGATTAGCCAGGGCATCAAAGGGTATGGGGAGAAGGCAGGGGAGTGGGGATGACTGGAAGAATTGTATCAGCCCATGATTGAATGACGGAGCAGAGTCGATGGGTTGAATGATCTATTTCTGCTCCTATAATGTATGGTCTTATAATAATGGGAGAAACTGAATTACAGTAAGTATAAATATTAAATAGTTAATTAAGTAGAGCAAAAATAGAAATTTAATAAAAGTAGTGAGGTAGTGTTCATGGGTTCAATGTCCATTCAGAAATTGGATGGCAGAGGGAAGAAGCTGTTCCTGAATTGTTGAATGTGTGCTTTCATCCTGCTGTATCTCCTTCCTGATGGTAGCAATGAGAACAAATATGACCTGGATGATGAGGGTCCTTAATAATGACACCACCTTTTTTGAGGCATCACTCCTTGAAGATGTCCTGGATGCTATGGAGGCTGGAGCCCATGATGGAGCTGACTAAGTTTATAACTCTCTGCAGCTTGTTTTGATCCTGTGCAGTAACCCCCTCCCTCCACCTCACATACCAGCTGATGGTGTAGCCAGTTAGAATGCTCTCCATAATACATCTGTAGAAATTTTCGGGTGTTTTTGGAGACATACCAAATCTTCTCAAACTCCTAATGAAAGGCTGCTGTGGTGCCTTTGTAGCTGCATTGATGTATTAGGTTAGATCCTCAGATATTGACACCCAGGAATTTGAAATTGCTTATTCTTTCCACTTCTGATCCCTCTGAGGACTGGTGTGAGTTCCTTTCTGAAGTCCACAATCAGTCCTTTGGTCTTGTTAACATTGAGTGCAAAAGTTGTTGCTACAAATCCACTCAACTAGTTGATATATCTCACTCCTGTACGCCCTATCAGCAAAGTCTGAAATTCTGTCAACAATGATTGTATTATCAGCAAATGTATAGATGTGTTTTGCTAGGACAATAATGTTACTATTTACTTTGCCATGCTGTGCATCATTATTAACTCATTTGGCCATAGTTCATTTTTAAGGATACAGGCAGTGGGTCTGGTTGGATTCTGGTAGCAATGTGCATATTGTTAACTTCCTGTTCTTCCTTTCAGCAACTGTCTGTCAAATCTCACTGTCTTGCACATCAGCCAGTGTGTCACAAGGAAGGAGTACATGAATATCAAACATCATCACTGTGCATGATTCTGGGCTAAGGAATCCAGACAGATAGCTGTTGTTGCTTATTTTCTTCTGAAATTTTAGTGAATTAAGTAACTATTCCCTCAAAGAAACTTTACACTGCAGCTTTGGAGAGTTGACCAATATCCCGTGCATTCATTGTGAGTGATTTAAAATGTAGTTGCCCTGAATAGAACTGCCTTTGTTGAAGTAATTGGGTAATCATTGACAGCCTCCTTGGGCAATTACAGACTATGAGCTCAATTGGGTTTCTTTGAACGATATCCATTATTAATGGATTATTAAGGATGGACTCGCATTAATCTTGTCAGATGCAAGAACTATAGTCTGACAACTCATGGACTAACAAATGCAATAAGCTTCTCAGAAATAATGGCCATTGCTGCCCTTCAATAATACATGGTAGAGATGATCATGTCAGCTAAGAGACTCCATGCTTTTAAAAACAAATATTTTATTGAGATATTCACCATTTATTGTACTAACTTGCAGAGATTTGCAGCTGAATATGGAGTCTGATTAAAGTGGATGAAAACTATAGTCCTTTTCTGTCCATTGGAGCAGCTTATTTCTGAGGCACGTGACTGGTGATGCTTTCCTACTAAAACAGAAGCTGATAAGCAGCTGATTTAAAAGTGTAAGCTACCCTTTTAGGCAAGTCTAAATCTTTTAGTTCAGGTGTGTCCCACTGAGTCACACCAATATGACTGTAACTTCCCATAACTATGTGCCTTCAACCCATGTGAATCATTAATTGGAAAGTTGATGGAAGACCAAGAGCTATCCGATCTTTGTCAGGATAGGGTCAAAGGATTTTTATTGTCACCTGAAGGAGAGATGCTGGTAAGGTTTTCTGGCAGTTGCATCTACATGGTTGTACCAGAACAGACTATTAATGATGTTCACTCTAAGTAACTTTGAGCCCTCAACACTGTGAACCTCAGCACAGAGAAGCTAAAGATAGCTGAGTTCCGAATGTTATCTGAAGAATTATAATATACTAAGGCAATGCTTTTTGATAATGTCTAGCTTTTTACCAAAGTCTATTGTTTCAGTTGTGGCATCAAATTGTAGCTTATTTTTTAACTGAACTTCAATAATCTCAGTTTGATTTAGATTCTTTAGTGGTGTGTTTGGTTGATAACGTCTGCAGCAAATTTCTGCTTTTCTATGGTATTCTCTTTAATCCACATCCAATTCACCAATGTGTAATTGCCCATCGCAATTGCTAATCTAAGCTTGCATTACCATCAGAATTCTTCCTTCTGGCTTTTTTATTGTTTTTGTGTCTGTAAAATGCTAGAATAATAAGAAATCCTTGTGTTTTGACTAGACCATTTGAGATCTAAAAAGTGAAGTAATGGCCTTGGAAGGCCATTATCACAGCAAGGTCAAAGTGATGTTGAGAAAGATTGTGCAAAAATTGAGGTTTCAAATACTACCATGCATTCTAAAAGTAGCACGCAAACTCCCATTTGCAGAAGGTGTTTCAAATGCACGTTAACAAACCCTTGTACTAGTTGTAAAGTCTAGCACTCTTGTATGTCGTTAACCATTACACAGCTGGATTTCTGTGTAATTATTTGTCTGACTTTTATCTGAAAGTGGAGAGTTAATACTGTAGATATTTGTTTTAAAAAACAGAATTGAATCTCTGTGAGGAATAGCAAAAAGATGCATATCCAAATTCTTGTTGATCTACTTTCTTATATATCTAATCATTTTTAAGAAAGCATTTTCTTGCAACATTTATTATATCCTTGAGTTCCAAACTCTAAACTATGACTCACCAAGTTCCTCAACACCCCCCGTGTTTGGAAATTCTTTTCCTAAAGTCTCCATCTATTTCCCAGCCTTAAACTTTATTTTCTTCTGAGTGCCTGCTGCAACAATCCTGTGGCTAATTTTCCCTTCTGTTATTTGTTAGTTATTTCAGTGTTTTCCAGTAGAACGCTCATTTACCGCTGAGATTTTTATTCTGATGAATTTTGTATACATTTAACTGAAGCAAAGTGGTGCAGGGGTGTATGTCATTTTTACTGTTTTGGGAAAATAGCGTTTCTCAGAATAGGGGTGTAATATTTAGGCATGTTGTAAAGCTCCCTCTACCTCAAAAAATTCTCTGAACTCAGCAACATCTTCCTATGATCGCACCTGTAACATTTTCCCATTTTTTGTGAATAGTATGTATTGGATTGCAAAAGTATAATTCCTAAAGATTTTAGACACAATAGGTACTAGTTTCAGTTACACCTGAGTGAAAATGCATATGAAAGGGCAAAATTAATTTTTGAAAGTTCAATTCTTTTTATTGTTATATTTTAAAACATTCTGTTCAGATATTTTGGTGGATAACACAAAAATTACATTTGTTCAGTGATCATTCTTTGTCATATCTTATTTTTGCAAAATATTATCTACTGTCTCTTAACTCATAGCTTTCTTGGTTTCATGCTGACTTGTTAATCTCCTGTCATCAGGTTGCTCCTTTGCTGGTGTGATCTCTCCATGGTGAACCCAGCAAAAGTGGGTTTTTTTGTACCTCATATCATTGCAGAGAGTACTTATTCCTTACATTCATTCACTTGTTGCTCATGTTCACATCTACATTTTGTTTATTTTTAATTTTGTTCTTTTTTTCTAATGCTGTAATTTATTCTCTTTGTTGCTAAATAAATCTTCATAGGAATATCCTACAGTTTCCAACTCTAAGAATTTGCTCAGTCAGATTTATTATCACTGACATATGACATGAAATTTGTTCTTTTTCAATAGTTCAGTGCAAAGGTTTGAAACTATAAATTACAGAAAAGGTGCAAAAAAAAAGGAAATAATGAGGTGGCGTTCATGAATTTTTTACAGATCTGATAGCAGAGGGGAAGAAGCTATTCATGAGATATTGAGTTTGGCTCTCGAGGCTCCTGTACCACCTCATTGCAGTAACAAGTAGAAGTAGGTTCCGGATGGTGAGGGTCCTTAATGATAAATGCCTCCTTCTTGAGGCACTGTTTTTGAAGAAGTCCTGATGGTGGGGAGCTGGCTGAGTCTATAGCCCTCTGCAACTCTTACAGTCCTCTGCACTGGAGTGTCCATACTAGACTGATGTAATCAGTCAGGATGCTTTCCACTATGCATCTGTAGAAATTTGTAAGATTTCATACCCAATCTTCTCAAACTTCCAATGAAGTAGAGCTGCTAGCATGCCTTTATGATTGCATCGGTGTGTTGTGCATCTGGGATGTTGACTCCCAGGACCTTGAAACTGCTCACCCTTTTCACTGCTGACCCCTCAATTTGGATGGCAATCGAATGTGAACTGATAATTGGCAAATAATGTTCATATCACATGCCCACCTCCAAGTGAGAGCCTAGGCATCTGTATTTGGGATTCAGAGGCATTATCTTTAAGTCCAGCACCATCAATGTCCTGGAATAAACATTAATCAGAAACTCAGCTGGTAGAACCACAGTGAGTGTCTTGGTTATTCTATAATGAATGACTCATCTACTGACAACCCAAAGCCTTCCTATTACAAATTAAAAATTGGAATGCTTGCCTGCATATGTGCATTGCCAACACTCAAGAAGCTAAGCATTATCTGGGATAAAGCAGTCTGCTTGATTATTATGTCCACCAGTGGTGGTCAGTGGATTCTGTTAATTATCATCTGCAAAGCATCTGTTGTAGTTACTTGCCCAAGCAATTCCAAAAA
Organism: Hemitrygon akajei; assembly: GCF_048418815.1. Classification (NCBI taxonomy): domain Eukaryota; kingdom Metazoa; phylum Chordata; class Chondrichthyes; order Myliobatiformes; family Dasyatidae; genus Hemitrygon; species Hemitrygon akajei. Next base: position 61,063,409 of record NC_133125.1, read on the forward strand.
CACTTTCCAAACCTATAATTTCTACCACAGTGGATTTAAGGCTTTGGTTGCATGGGAAGAACACTGCCTGCATTTTGCCTTCAAATTACTCACTGTTCTGACTTGAAAATATATTGTCATTCCTGTTTTCCTCCCCAACTTTAGAGGAGTGCCTTTTCCAAAAGGACTGGAGCAGTTCAAGAAGGTTACTCGCAACAACCTTTTCAAAGGCAATTGAGAATGGGTAATAGACAATGGACACCTGGACCCCAAAATGAATGACTAAAAATTTTAATGACACAGCAAACTAGTCAGAATTTCATCTCCATTGCTTGACATCTTTCCAGTGTCTTTCCAAAGAATTTTTTAACCTGAACTTTCAAATCTCTCTTTGGAGCAAATTCTTAATAATTGACAAATCCTTCTGTTATTTAATGTAGTGTTCCTTAATCTTGTCTTGGAAAAATTTGGTGCTGGTTTATTTAAATCCAATCCAGAATATCTTGCTATGTATTTTCACATTTTTAAATTTTATTTTCTTAGTGACATTTTGTCCTTTAAGTAACAAACTCAGAAGCCAGCTTGTGTGCAGAAGCAATAGATGACTTAGACAAGGATGCCATTTGTGCATGATACTTACAATAAAAATGACCTGTAACAACCAAACTTTGTTGTTTAATGTGGTTAAAATGTCCTGTCCAAAATGCACTCAGTAGTACCTCCTGTACCTAATAAAGTGGCCACTGAGTGTATGTTCTTGGTCTTCTGCTGCTGTAGTCCATCCATTTCAAGTTCGACCGTGTTGCTTGTTATGAGATGCTCTTCTGTACACCACTGTTACAACACAGGATCATTTGAGTTACTGTTGCTTTTCTGTCTGCTTGAATTAGTCTGGCCATTCTCCTCTAACCCCTCTCATTGACAAGGTATTTTTGCCCACAGAACTGCTGCTCTCTGGATTTTATTTTTGTTTTTTGCCCCATTGTCTGTAAACTCTAGAGACCCCTGTGCATGAAAATACCCGGAAATCTGTCTCTGAGATGCCGAAACCACCCTGTCTAGCATCTACAATCATTCCATGATCAAAGTCACTTAGATCACATTTCTTCCCCATTCTGATGCTTAGTCTGAACAACATTGACCCCTTTGACCATGTCTGCATGGTTTTATGTATTAATTTGCTTCCACATGATTGCAGACTAGATACTTGCATTGACCTACAGGTGTACTTAATAAAGTGGCCACTAAGTATAGGTTCTGTATATGCTAACACTGTTTATATATCTGTTAGCTCTACTGTGCTATTTGTGTGGTGCCTTTGGTTAACGCATGGACGATGGTGTTTGCTTCTGGTGCACTGTATCACAGGATGAAACCTTCTGGACTAGATCAGAGTTGTCAGCTCTGGTCCAAGCATGAGTTAAGTTTTCAGAAATCAAAGAATCCTCAAAACAGTAGTTTTAATTTTTCATCTCATCTTTGAAAATCAAGATGAAGTCAATGAATATGGTTATAATCTTAGAGTTATAATAGCACTCGCAATTCATAGTCTTTTTAAAAATTTTTTCTTAATTTTGCATAGCTGAGGAGTTTTTACAGCACTGCTGACCAGTGTTAGTCTATGTTAGTAACCAATGCAGTTACATATACCCTTTGTCATTGGAGGCCAACAAAACATGTTTTGACTGTTATAGCTTGAAATCAGAAATAGTTGATATACTTGATATCTTTTATCTGCAAAAAAAAATCCAGGATTTACTGAGTAAAAGGTATTCTATATAATGAAATTATGTAGTTGTAAGCTAGTCACTTTTGGGCAGATGGGGCTCGTTAGCCGTGGTTGTCAACTCATCCAGGAGAGGGAAAATTCTGATCTCAAACCTCCGCTGCCTTGCAGTTGTACCTACAAATGGGTAAGGCCCTGGGAGTAAACCCAGAGGAAAAATCTGGAGCTCAAGCCCCTAAGATAGTCCTACATTCAGTTCAATGTTGACTGGCAACTCCTGCGATGCTGCTGGTACCAAACTGTATCAGTCTCTGCTGTTCCTTTGGGTTCATCAGATGTGTGGAGAGAGGGAGCTTGCTAAAGGACAACAGCTTGCTCTGCATATCGTACTGCCCAGGCTTGCATATCTAGACAGCTACGAGGCAATATTCATGGTCAACTCTGACCTATGGAGGCCCTCACTTCAACTCAAATTTAGATGTCCAGGCAGTCGATACATTGTAACTGGTAGTCGAGTAAAGTTTGCTTAGTAGATGTTTGAGGAAAGGTGGATATTCCATTTAATCAGACATACATTTTGTTGGCTCTAACTCAATTAATGTGTTATTTCTGAATATTGAAATGCTCCCAAGTACATTCTGGGCATAATGTGCAAGGGATCTGCTTTTGAATAAAGAATACACCACTTATAATAAAAAGGTTTTCCAGATATAATAGCAATTAACATTTTTCATCAAACAGCTTGTTAGCTATGCATATTTTGAAGAGCATTTTTCAAGTTAGAATACTCTTTGATGCTGCTGTGATTTACACCTTCCATTATGAACTTGTTGAGTAATTTGGAAATTAAATGTTCTCATGAATGTTACAATGAAGTTTTTAAATGAACGTCCTCATTCAATGACTATTTTGTGGTTGTCCACATCTGTGATTTCCAGTCCTAATGTTAGCAATTCCAACAAAATCCACCTCTAGATTTGGAAATTAACCAAAGGGTGTAGTTTAACTTAAACCAATTAACTTATTGTTGTGCCATTGACTATTTGCTATTAATTTTCTAAAATTAATTAATTATTTAAAGCACTTCAGACAAAGTCCTATTTTTTTTATTTGATCCATAATCACCTCAATTGCTACCTATGCCATGTGCTAATGAGGCCAGAAATAAGAAGACTATACAGTTTAACACATGGCTAAGGAGTTGATGCAAGAGGAAAAGTTTCAGATTTTTGGATCTTTGAGCTCTCCTCCAGGAAGGTGGGACCTGCACAGATAGAAAGGTTTGCACATGAACTGGATTGGAACTAACATTCTTGCTGGAAGGTTTACTAGTGCTGCATTAGGGTATTAGGGGGTTAACGAGAGTTGCAGAGAGATGAAAGCCAGGGCTCCAGAGCAGAATAGTGGGATAGTTGTGAGGAAATATGTTGTTAGTCCTACAAACAAAGTCAGGAATTGAAAGGTTGAGCATGGTGTGATTAATATTCTGAATTGTGTATGTTTCAGTGCAAGGAGTGTTGCAGGAAAGGTGGATGAGCTCAGAGCATGGAACAGCACGTGGAATTATGATATTATAGCCAGTAGTGAGACTTGATTGTAGGAGGGACAGGATTGACTGCTTAATATTCTGGGGTTCCTTTGATTTAGACATAATGGTGTGGGAGAGATTAAATGGGGAGGAGTGGCATTACTAGTCAGGGAAAATATCACAGCAGTGCTCAGTCAGAACAGGTTCGAGAGCTTGTGTACTGAGGCTGTATGGGTGAAACTGCATTTTGAAAAGGGATGAGTTGTTAATGGGATTATATTAAAGACCACTCAATAGTCAGAGGATTTAGAGGAGCAAATTTGTACAGAGGTTGCAGACTGCTGCAAGAAACATAAGATTATGATAGTAGGTGATTTTAACTTTCCAAATATTGACTGGGATCCCCATGTTGTAAAAGGTCTGGATAAGAAAGAGTTTATCAGATTTGTACAGAGGTCTTCCATTAATCAATACAGAGTTCCCAACTAAAGAGTGTGATATTAGATCTCCTATTAGGGAATGAGACAAGGTAAGTGACAGAGCATGAGTAGGGGGACACTTGGGATCTAGTGATTATAATTCCATTAGTTTCAAGATAATTGTGGAGAAAGGTATTGGGGTTGAGATTCTAAATTGGACAAATGACAATTTTGATGGCATCAGAGAAAACCTGGCAGGTGTGGATTAGGATAGGTTATTTTCTGGCAAAGGTGTACTTGTATGTGGGAGGCCTTCAAAAGTGAAATTTTGAAAGTACAAAACTTGTATGTTTCCATCAGAATAAAAGGTCAAGATAATCCGGTGCAGGGAACCTTGGTTTACAAGGGATATTGAGGAGGTGCCTAGCAGGTATATGTAGGTAAGAAAAAATGAGGCACTTGTGAGTATATGAAATGCAAGAGAATACTAAGAAGGAAATCAGAAGGGGCTAAACGGATGCATGAAACTGCTTTAGCAGACAATGAAAGGGAATGTCAAGGGCTTCTATAGATATACTAAGAGCAGAAAAATAGGAAGGGACAAAATTGATTCTCTTGAAGATCAGAGTGGTCACCTATGCATGGAGCTATAAGAGATGGAGATATCTTAAATTGATTTTTTGCATCAGTATTTACTTGGGAGATGGACACAATGTCATGAAACATATACAGATTACATAAGAAAAGGAGCTTAATGTCTTGAGACAAATTACGGTGGATAAATCCATAAGGTCCATAAGGTGTTCCTTCAGACCTTATGAGAGGCTAGTACAGAAATTACAGGGGTCCAACAAGGAAAATGTACTTAGGAACAGGTGAGGTGCCGGAGAAGTGAAGGATAGTTGATGATATTCCATTGTTTGAGAAAGACTCGAAGAACAACCCAGGAAATTATAGGCCAGTGTGCATGAAATTAGTGGTGGATAAGTTATTGGAAGGTATTCTAAGGGACCAGGTATATAAGTATTTGGGTAGACATGGATTGATTAGGGAATAGTCAACATGGCTTGGTAGGTCATGTCTAACCAATCTTATAAAGTTTTTCAAGGAAGTTACCAGAAAAGTTGATGAACTCAAGGCAGTGGATAAGTTTGTATGGACCTTTGCAAGGTCTTCGGCAAAGTCCCAAATGGGAGGCATTCAGGATGAGGTAGGACATTGGCTTTGTGGCAGAAGCCAGGAGTGGTTGTAGATAGTTGCCACTTTGTTTGGAGGCCTGTGACTAATGGTGTGCCACAAGGATCAGGGCTGAATCTGTTGTTCATCATCAGTGTCAATGATAATGTGGTAAACTAGATCAGCCGAGTTGCTGATGACACCAACATTGAGGATATAGTGGACAGAGAGGAAAGCTGTCGAAGCTTGCAGCAGGCTCTGGAACAGCTGGAAAAATGGACTGAAAAATGGCAGTTGGAATTTAGTGCAGACAGGTGTGAGCTTTTACACTTTGGGAGATCAGACCAGGGCAAGACTTCCACAGTGAGCAGTAGGGCACTGAGGAGTGCAGTAGAGAAGAGGGATCTGGGAATACATTTTTATAATTCCTTGAAAGTGGCATCACAGGTCGATATGATCATAAGGAGATCTTTAGGCACATTGGCCTTCAGTCAAGTATTGAGTACAGGAGTTGGGATGTTATGTTGAAGTTGTATAAGATGTTGTTGAGGCTAAATTTGGAGTATTTTGTGCAGCTTTGGTCACCTACCTACAGCAAAGATATCAATAAGATTGAAAGAGTGCAGTTAAAATTTGAGGATATTGACAGGACTTGAGGACCTGAATTATAGGTTGAATGGGTTAGGATTTTATTCCCTAGAGCATTGGAGAACAAGGGGAGATTTAAAAGAAATATACAAAATTGTAAGGGGTAGTGATAGGGTAAATGTTACCCTTTTTTTTTCCCCACTGAGGTTGGGTGAGACGAACTAGAAATCGTGGGTTAAGGGTGAAAGGTGAAATGTTTGAGGGGAACTCTTCACTCAGAGGGTGGTGAGAGTGTGGAGTGAGCTGTCCGCAGAATGGTGGATGCAGTTTTGATTTCAACATTTAAGGAAAAATTTGGAAAGGTACATGAATGGAGGGATATGGAGAGCTATGGTCTAGGTGCAGATCAATGGGACTAAGCAAATTAATGTTTGGCATGGACTAGATGGGCTGAATGGCCTCTTTCTATGCTGAAGTATTCTATAAGTCTGATTCTATGACTCTATCTTGTCTAGATATAGGGCTGTAGAAATAGTAGTTGTGCTTCATCACATGTGCATGTACCCTGGCCCACAATTCAATTGTACATTGGGGATCATGCGACCATCACATCATTGATCACGTGCAGCCTTTGGCAGAAGAAAAGCTTGGAGACCTGGTCTGCAAGATCTGTGATTTTCATTCTGACATTTATAAGTGACAAACTTCAATTAATGAACAACTCATGTTTCTGTTTGGCTCATCTTAACCCAATGAAGTATCAGCCAAGCTATGAATTCCTCCTCACATGACTGGCATACGGAGGGAGACAAAATCATAATAAGTAGTTACCTATAATACTGCTTGTGAAATATAATTGTCATTTCATAGTCCCTTGAAAAATTGTCATGTGATATTAGAGCAGCAGATTGTTGAGAGGAAGTTCCATGGGTAGTCTGTGAGCTACAGTTATTTTTGTTCCATGTATACAAGCCTGTGGATATTGTCAGAGATTAAGACCCCTGAGTATACATGCTTTATGTGTAGAGTGGAAAGAAATCATAGCCATTAAAAATTAGTCATTGAGAATGTTGAATGGGTTTGTCATTGCATTGGTGGGGCAATTCTGAGAAGCTTAGTCCTAGTACATTAAAGTGTAGACTTGAGAAAGTAGGAGTAAAAGTAGTGCCTGAAACTTTGTTTGAATTAAAAACTGAAGTCTGGAGTAGAAGATGATGGAAAATAGCAGTTCAGTTTTCAGAAGAATAATATTTGAATCCTCTGTATATAGTGAAGTATGAAGTTGATTGTTAAATGTATGTTGTTAGAATAAAATAAAAGCAGTTTGTTCAGAATGGAGCCAGGCATATGCAGGATGGCAGTCTCATAGGATAAGTTACTTTAAGTAATATTTTCAAATGTGCTATTTAAGAAAGAAATGGAGAAGCTGCAAGCCTCTTCAACTCAGCATGAATGGAAATGGAAAGATTGAAGTTTGTGATCCGTGATCAAAGACCAGCAATGCTGGTTAGTGATCACGTAGTTGTTCCAAACTGAGTGCTGCGGCTTTGGAACTTTCTGGTCTTGAAATGTGCACTGTGTGCAGAAACTGATTATGTCCAATACAAACTAGTAGTTTGTACATTTGATCCAATGTTCAAGCCAGTATACAACTAAGCTACATCTATGGAAATGGCTTCTTTAAAAATGCCAAAGTATGTTAGTTTGTGTAGATCATTGGTATAAACATGCTACTCAGACTAATGGTAGGAGCTCAGCATTGAGCCCATGTCAGGTGAGCATGAGTGGCATGAAAAGCTGCTCTGCTCCAATGCGCTGGGGATCATTCAGCACAGTTGTCAGTTCAGAGCATCCCAAGGTTTAATTTGGAGCAAGCAAGGGTATACAGCATAGTCCCTGCCATTGTAGGCTAAACAGAATAGAGTAAATCAAGGTAGAATTGAGCAGTGTCCTATAAAAGAAAACCATTGCAGCAAGAAAAAAGAACAAAAGGAAGGTTTGCATGACATTCTTGAGGATGAAAATGTAAAGCGTGGATTTTAATTTGTATATACCCAGAGTGGAGATTTTTAGAAAGAGGTAGTCACTGGAAAACTTAGATATAGCCATAGGCTTATTCCATTTTCATAAGGGTACTAGTGGCCTGAGTTGAGGAGAATGTTATTCGAAAGAAACATACAAAAGTTGAGAATGTATTTCAAAGTGGCCTTAAGGATACGAAGTAAAATGGAAAGTATAGTCCCCCATAATGAGCAAAAGCAATGGCTAATGATTATAGTGGATGGTCAAGTGACCAAACTTTGCTACAGAGAAAGTGACTATCTTAAGAAAAATAATGCAATAATGTATTTAGCATGAATATTTCATAACCATGTTTTGAGAAGTTTCTGGAGCATTTTGGAGAATTACTCCAGGAATTCATATTGAAGTATCAAACAGGTTTCATGTAGGAAAACAAATGCAGAAACAATTTATCTAAAACTTTGACCATTTATGCTGAAGAAGATAGAATGAGAGCTGAACTAGACTAGTACAGCATATCAATCGAATAAGAGATTGGATCACATCAAAGGCAGATGAGACTACCCAGCTCTTTAGAGACTGTAAGGTGACCCTCAGTAGAGCTGTGGATAATGAATTGTATACTCTGCCGGTGTCAGAACATTCGGGTGCTGAATTGCCAGCGTCTTCACTAATTTAGACCCATTTTGTGTAGATGCCAAACTTGACTTGGAGAATGAAATGAAAATATTTAAATCCTACTAAAGGTGCAATGTTATATTGACATTCAGAGAGAGATTGAACAAGTTTGGGTAAATGAGCTCCCTGTGCGTAGTGGGGACTGCACTGCATAGAGCAACATCAACAGCTTCTTTTTATGCAGCATATTTATTGTCATGAAACTTTCAAGGTATTTCACAGGTGCATCATCAAACAAAAGCCGATGGAGACGCCAGGAATTAAACAGTCAATCATACATTTAGTTAAAACAATCAGTGTTATGGAATGCCTTAAGGAACAAAAGTGTCCATGGAATTGGCATAAATTGCAGATACAATAGCAAACTTTTTTTTTGAGACTTGAATGATGGTGCCAACTCCTGCTTGCCTGCTTCTGTGAAGTATAGTGGGGTGCACACCAAAAACACAAACAAATCAGTGTATTTTGGGGAAATGCTAAATAGGGAATAGTGTAGTATAATTTATTCAATTAGCTGTAGCCACAGGTTGTTAAATTTAACAACGTAATGTTATTTTTTTTAAGAACATAATATGACCATGGAAGAATGTGGTAGTAAACAATGATTTGTCTTTAAAATTAAGTCAAGCCAAAGAGTTGAAACCTCAGTAACTTTCTCCATCAAGAGAAGCTAGCAGTTTGGATATGTTATATTTGAAGTTTATTGGAATGAGTAATGATTTTATTCAAGCATTTACATTTCAAAATAAGAGGCTAGTCATTTAAAATTGAGGTGTATAGGAATTTCTTCTCTCAGTGGGTAGTGAATGTCTTCCATTATCTGCCCCTAAGGATGGTTGAGGACAGATCGTTAGACATACAGTAGTTAAGACGGAGGTTGGTAAATATTTAAAAGATCAAGGAATTGACTTGGGTAAAATTAGTAAAGAGGAGTTGCAAGCATAAATCAGCTATGATTTTATTGAATAATGGGGCAGGCTTGAGGAATCTGTTGGCTTACTCCTGATCCTGTGTTCTTCAGTTTTTACTCCCTTTCCTGTCCAATATATTTTACTGATTCTCTAATGGCTACGTGAGTGTAGTGCTAGAAGCTTTAACTCAAAATTGGTTTCCCTTCCAGACATTTCAGCATCAATGTACAGTAGTCCTGTACAAGGATCTGCATTAAGATGGAGCCTGGTGTATCTTTAACATAGCTCTGTTATGGATCAACTTCAACCATTAGAAAAGTTGTAGAGGGATCACATGATAGTGGGTCTACCAGTAGGGCATTTTTTTCCCCCCTGTCTTGTGTTTATCAGCTGTGCTGCTTGTTCTTTTGCTGTTGTTGTGAAGGGTGTTTTCTCAAGAAGACTGGTCAACCTGATTACTAAAATCTGCTTTGTGATCAAACTTTGCTTTTGTCATGCAAAACCATTTGTATACACTGGAATGTACCTAGTCAGTTGTTAACAGTGGTAAGTGGTAGTTGGAAAATATCACTTTATTTTCATTTGGTTGCATCTGTGGGAGAAGTGCATGTAGTGTTACACTCTCTTAGCTCACTGGTTACAGATAGAATACCGGAAGAAATATTTCTCCTGAGATGGGAGTCTGCTACCTTCCAGCATGTTGATAAGGAATACGCAAAAGAACAAAAACAATCCAGTTAAATGCTCTTGCACCAAAGTGCACACAAGAAACCACTGACAAGTCAAAATGACAGCAGCTTTGCTCATTTATTTTTTTAAACTTCTCCATGGCAATGCCCTCCAGAGGGAGGAGGTGCAGTTGTCACTAAGAAACACAAGTTATTTAGCCTTCATATTAGGTCTGAGACAAAATTCTTTTCTCTGGTACTATTATCGGCAAGCAAGAACCAATTTCAGTAAATGAAAGTCTTTATTTTTTAAAAAAGCTGCAGATATGGAAAATGTTGGAAGGATTGGCAGTATCTGTGGAAGGTGAAACAACTCAGGCCAGAAATTCTTATTCAGAAATTCATTAAATTCTGCATTTCAAATTTGTGAGTGACTTAACCTAAAATGTTGACTATTTAAAGAATATGTATTTCCCAGGTATTGTTTCTACTAAGCAGGGGTTCTCAACCTGGGGTCCAAGGACCCCTTGGTTATTGGTAGGGGTACATGGCATATATTTTAAAAAAAAAGGCTGGAAACCTCTGCACCACACTATTTCATTTCATGGTCAATCATCCCAGGATCTCCAAGTAACAGATTACTGTTATGTCTCCCAATGTACCTAACTGCTGTATTAGACCCATAAGGAAATGATTTTGTCTGTTTTGATTTCCTTAAGGATCAGGTGGCACCTCAGACACTGAGATTGATAAGTATTACTGGTTTCGCATGACTGCAGACAGCTGTTGACTGCACTCATGGACCCACAAAGATCACAAGAAGAACTTATTGTTGAACGCCATGTGACAAAGTTTACAGTGACATCTTTGTCCTTGAGGTGCCTGCACTACTACTGTAGGCAGAATAGCATGGAGACCCAGAGCCGAAAGTCCTTGAGGCAGTGCCTGAAGAACAGCAGGGAGAAAGAGGCAGGTAATAGGTGGATATCCCTGGTCAGCATCCATAGGAGTATCTCCTAGCCAAGGTGAGAAGGCAGCAATGGTTGTATAGAATATAGAGGATGCCCTACGAGAAAAACGGTTTTTGTAAGGAGCCTGCAAAAATATAGTCCCCAATGCAAAACAACCCTTTCCATCGAGGGGTCAATAATACCAATGTAATAACACTAATAAACAGCTGGGAAGCACAGACAACACACAGAAAATGTTGGAGGAATTCAGCAGGCCAGGCAGCATCCATAGAGAAGAGTACAGTTGACGATTTGGGCTAAGACCCTTCATCAAGATTCATCTTGGATTTCCAGCATCTGCAGATTTTCTCTTGTTTGCAAAAGCACATATCTCTGCCCACTGTACTTTATAGGAACATCTGCACTGAGTATAACGTGAGCAAATACCTGCTTAAAATACTATCATGGCTAGCTACAACAATTCTGAGTGACACCTTGGTTGAAGATCTTGAACCTCCCATATAGGTATTTACAGAGAAGATCTGCATACAGCATACTGGTGTGCATACTGATATTTCTTTAAATTCCTTCAGATTTACTGCATTGTATGGGGTTTCTTACTCCTGAAAGTGACTACTGTAGATTGACTGTTAAGGTGATCCTGATGTCTCTCCTACCTGTACCCTACTCCCTGTGTGCAAGCTTCCTCTTGGTGTGTATACAAGTGTCCCCCGCTTTACGAATGTTTCCTTTACGTCATTTTGCTTTTACAAAAGACCTACATTAGTAACCTGTTTTCGCATTACAAAGAGGATTTTCGCTTTTATGAAAATTTTTCCCATATAAATTAACGGTTCTTTGCTTTACGCCGTTTCAGCTTAAGAAACATTTCATGGGAATGTTCTACCTTTGTAAAGGGTACCACTTGTATTAATGATCCAGACTTGCATGTCCCTTTGGATGATTATGGGAATTGCCTTTCTTTCCCCTGTAGCCTCTGTTGCCCCCATGGAGGCCAAAGTCTTTGTTTCTTTGATATGCAAAATGTCTTTAAGGATCAACACCTTTCTCTAAAGCTGCACTGGACAAATATTGGAAGATGTTAAAGCAGAGTGAGGCCCCTTAGGAATCATGCAAGTCTCAGCTGTCTATTATTTCATGGTATATATCATCCTAACATTGTTTCAAACTGGATTTTGTCAATAAGACGCTTGACTGGACTTTAGAGCTAAATTAAGCCATGTCTAGGAGAACCAAAATAAGTTTGTTCCAACTTTTAGGAAGAGATCTCCTAGTTAGTTGGAGCTTAAAAAAAAAAGCCCAAAATACTCTGCAGATCAGGTGGCATCTGTGGTAAGAGAGAGAGAGTTATAATTTCAAATCAAAGACGCCTCATCAGACTAGGTTTCTTTCTGCACTAATGCTTCTTGACCCGATAAATGATTCTAGCTTTCTTCTGTTTTTATATCTGGTTTCTAAAATCTGAAGTTTGATTTTTTTTTGTTATATTATTTGTTTCACAGGATGTGCATGCGGCTGCTGGTATGAGCAGCATTTATTTCTAATCCTTAATTCCTCCGAACTGGTCAGCATGTCCAGTCACTGCAATCCCTCTCACGAAAATACTCCTGGAGTGTTTGGGTAGGGTATTCTAGGAATTAGGTCAAACAGTAATGAGGGAGCAGTGATTTATTTCCATCCAAAGTGATAGTTTATTTATTTTAACAATGATCTTTCATGTTTTTGCATTTATATTTGGTTATGAGGTGTTAAAAGATGCAGACAATTTTTTTGGAAAGTTTTAAGTTTTTTTATTGAGAAGAGAAATGAGTAGTAATAAGCTCATAGACATAATGAGCAGCAGACTTGGGATGGAAAAATAAATTGCTTCTGTGCTTTTCACTAACATTCCAAAAGCACTCAATTGTCACTACTGAAGGGGCTGAGAACAGATGCACAAATTTGTTATTAATGACCTTAGCAGCAAAATTGACTCTTGTTTTCTTCATTTCTTCTGCTGATGTTCATTATATCCATTTTTGGAAGTGCAGAATTCACAGTGTAGTGGTAAAAATGATGAATGACCCATTAGCATTGCATTATTTATCTGGAAGTGTATCAAGGTTCTGTGAAATTGGTATTTTTGCAAAGTAGTTTCTATGTTGGACGAATATAAAATGGTCAGATTCATCTGTGTGCCCAGAGAATCTTTCTGGTTCTGCGCAAAGAACTTTGTTTTGATCAAGAGCGAGGGTTGTCTTCTGGTACTACTCAAATTCTGCATATTTTATGCTTCATTTATCAATGTTGAAAGTATTGAACAATGAAGGAAAACTAAACTCTATTTTTTCCTGTTTAGAACCTAAATCAGATGGTAAAACGGAGGCTGAATATAATGATTAATCCAGCATTTAGCATTTCAAGATTTTTGCTATTTGGAAGTGAAGGAATTTTTGTGTTTGATTACCGGTACTTATGTTTTGCCCCAATATATGGCAGGCTACTTTAATTCACATGGTGTACAAATATAGCATGCATCTACTTCCTCTGCCACCTGTAGCAGGAGAGCATTTGAAATCAAACAATGGAAATCTCTGCAATGGTTTTATTGCATTGGAAATTTGTTTACTGATTATTTGTGTAAAGACGGAGTCCCCTCCTCCTCCCTTTCTCCAGTGGTCCACTCTTCTCTCCTATAGGATTCCTTCCTTTGCAGCCCTTTATCTTCCCTACCCACCTGGCTTCACCCATCACCTTCTAGCTATCTTTCTTCCTCTCCCCCTACCTTTGTATTCTGGCATCTTTCCCCTTCATTTCCAGTCCTGAAAAAGGGGTTCAGCCTGAAACATTGAATGTTTATTCCTTCCCACAGATGACCTGACCTGAGTTCTTCCAACATTTTGTGTGCTGCTCATTATTTTAGATTAACCTCTTGAGGAAATACACATCAGACTATCCTCTGAAAGACAGGAGAATCATATGTACAAACATGAGCAAAATCATAGATTGCCACTTACACCTTTTTTTTTAGATTCTGGTAGAAACTGGACAATTGATAGAACTGACTTAAAGCTTACACAAAACTTTCAGTACAGGTATGGTAAATTTTTAAAAAATGATGAATGAAACCTCTGATATTTAATTATTGCATTGTTTATGACCATTTTATTGAAGATTGAACTGTACTTTCAACAAAATAGAGCCAAATATTTTTTGGAAATTTAAGAAACCTTTTATAATTGAAAATTAACAGAGGGGAAGCTAACCTGTGGTGCATAGTGCTGCACGATGTAATGCGATGTGGCACCAGCTAGCGCAGCAGAGGCTATCTTTCATCCACTGCATTAAACTGTCATAAGAATGTTTTGCTTGACCTTGATAGCAAAGGCAGCAGACTTGTGTGTTTGGGGGGGGGGGGGGGTGTGAGAAAAGCTATAGATCAAGATTGCCTCTTTTCCTATGGAACGATGTTATATTGTTTGTATGGTTGTGTAAATGTAGAAGACAAAATATAAACATGAAATGTCAGAAATGGATGCATAGCAAATAAGTTGTGTGTCCCAGAATGCAATGATTTAAGCTCTTGATACTGTAATAATATATTTATATGGCATTGCAGTAATGCTTAAATGTATCTAGCACTGAAATGAAATGCTAAGAGTCTGTTTTCCTACCCTTCTATTGTCATTCAGCAGATCCATATATTTCACGAGAATATTTCTAATGTGCTATGTTGAATAAGAGTTCAGTTAAGGCTGTATTAATTATAAATGTGTACCCTTTTAAAAGGGTCAATATTGCAATCACTGAGAAATGAATGTTCTCTCTCACTAACAACTGCTTCATGGATTCAGAGAAATGAAAACAAAATTCTGTGAGCTCTGTGTCACGTGAGTACTGCAGCATCAAGGTGACAGCTTGTGATGTCATTGCACCAAACTGAGTTCATTTTAGAATTCAGCAACTGGGCTGTAGTTTCTCCAATTTAATTTTTAATTTTAATGGAGAAAGGGTATCCAAATTATTTTTTTTTAAGTTCTATTCAAAACTAAGCTTTCTTGAAATTTAACATGCAGTTATTTAAATCCTAATAATTAAGTTTTTATAGAAATTCTGTATTAAATTCTGAGAGCAACAGTTGGTACATCAGTGATCTGTACCTTAATATATTTGGCTTAAATAAATTTCCTAAGACAGTGGCAGGCAGCACTATTATCATAAAAGCATTTGTCATTAGTTCACAGAAGGCCGTCTGGGTATCTACAGTAGCTGAATAAATGATCCATTAAACCCTCTAGAGACGTGGCCACTTTGGGGTTTTTGCAGTCTTTTTTTTCTATTGGATACTGAGAGAATCCCTGTGGAAATGTAAACTCAGTTTTTTATTACGTTTGCCATACAGTGGCTAACAACAGCAATTTGTTTCGTAAGTATATGTAATGTAGCAAAATGTCCCAGGGCACTTAATTGCCTAATCAATTCAAAAGATTGCCAAGCTACGTTATGATAATTAGGTAGAGGAGCAAGCATTTGCCTAAAATTAAGTTACAAGAAATGTAATGAAGAAAAGAGACAAGGACTACAGTTAGGATGAACCTTTGGAAATGAGGTCCTTGGGAACTGAAAGTGTATCCATCAATGGCACATTAATTAAATTCGGGAAGTTCAAGAAGGCAGAATTGGAGATGACAGATATGTTGGGGTTATAGGATTGGGGAAGATTAGAAGTGATAGAGAAACCAGGAAGAATTTTGAAGACATACAAGCAGTTTAAAACTCGGCTCTTGCTTAATAAGGATCTAGTATCTGTCACCAATCATAGAGGTGATGAGTAGGTGGGCCTTTGTGGCAGTTGGGACATGGCAGTTGTGGCAGTTTCGAATTATCTCTAATTTACAAATAGTAGCATATGGGAGAAAAGTTGAAATGAGGTGGATTAGAAGCAGCGCAATTCTTCGATAGCATGTCCCAGGCTGGAGAGTAAAATTGCTCCCTGAGCTAACACACCAACAATTGATTACTATATGTCAATTAATGCATTAACACTAAATAGAAAAATCCCTGAATTTCTCTTGAGGATTATTAGCATTACTGCACAATCCTAATACTAAATATTTCAGGATTTCAGGCTTATTAAGAAACCAGTTAAAGTGGATGTAAAATTTTATTTAGGATAATGTTCTATTCCAAATTTCTTGGCGATTTTTTTTTTCTCTTCTTCTTTCTTTCTCGTGCAGTTGAGCATGAAGATAGCAACATATCACTGCCAGCGCAAGACCCCAAATAGAGGTCTGTACTTCTGGTATGGTGAGGAATCAGCTAACTATGACCCTGGGTGTGTTGTAAACTTGAGCATATGGATGGCAGTGGAGGAAAAGTTGATGTAATACTTTGAATTTACCTGTACTCCAAGTCTTTGGCCCTCAAAATAATTGTTTAAAACTTCCCAAGTTATTCTCAGAAGTGCATTTTGTACACTCTGTGCATAACCATTACTGGTGCTACTCCCTCTGCAAATGGGAAGACCATTTTCTGCACATCCTCTGCTAATTTGTTTTGAATGAACTAGTAATGTGCAGCTACTATAGGACATTGGTTTGTGTACTTAAGCAAGATCTGATCTGGGTCAAAAGACAGGTTTATCTGACAGTTTATATTTGTGGATGCTTAAATGTTGTGTATTTCACTGTGACACTAAATGCTCTGCCAGCACCACAATGTTTCGAATAAACTCAGAGAAATGGAAAATCTGCGGCTGAAGCTCATTTCCTGAAAGTGATTCAGAAAGCAGGAGGCAAGGGATCCAGGGAAACTTGGCTATATGGATTTGGAATTGTCTTGCATACAGTAGGGAGAGGTTGATACAAGTGGAGAGTATTCTGCCTGAAGGTCCATGACTGGTGTTCTGCAGGGACCTGCTATTTGTGATTTTTATAAATGATTTGAATGAGAAAGTGGAAGAGTGGGTTTTGTATGTTTGCAGATGGCATGAAAGTTGATGGTGTAGTTGATTGTGTTGAGCTGGACTGAGAGGTGGCAGATGAAGTTTAATCTGGAAAAGTGAATTACTGCACTTTGGAAGATCGAACTTGAAGGCACTACACGGTGATCGGCAGGATTCTGAGCTGTGTGGAGAAATGGGGATCTTGGGCTCCAAATCCATAGTTCCCTCAAAGCTGCTGTGTAAGTTGATAGCATGGCTGTGAAGGTATATGGTGTGTTGGTCTTTATTAGTCAGAGAAATGAATTGATGGCCCAGGTAATGTTGCAACTCTGTAAAGTACAGTTAGACCATATTTGGAAGTTTGTTTTCAGTTCTGGTCGCCTTATTATAAGAACAATGTGGAAGCTTTAGGAAGGGTCCAGAGGAGATTTGCCAGAATGTTGCCTGGGATTAGAAAGCATGTCATGAGGAAAGTTTGTGGAAGTGAAGGAGGCTGAGAGGTGCTAGAAGTATGTAAGATAATAAGAGGCATAGATAGAGTGGACTCCTAGCCTCTCTATTTCCAGGGTGGCTATGGCTAATATGAGAGGAGGAAATTATGAGGTGGGATATCAGAGGTAATTGTTTTACACATAGTGTGGTAAGTGTGTGGTACACACTACAGGGGGTGGTAGTAGAGGCAGAAAACTAGAGGCATTTAAGAGACTCTTAGGCACATATATGAAAAAATAGATCTCTATGTGAGAGGGAGTGGTTAGATTGCCTTTGGAGTAAATTAGGTTTGGCTTAATATTGTGGGACAAAGGACCTGCACTATAAAAGTGATTCCTCGAGTCATGAAACTGGTCAGATAATTTGAAGCCTCTGTTGCATGTTCACCTTGGAAATGCATTGAGCAGAAAATTGAAATATGGCATTTCAAGGCTAGCTACTTTGATTATTTAATTAATGGCCTAACTAGTTGGAAAGTGCCAGTATGAAATGGTACAACAACTCAGCAAAGCCTGAGATGTGCGCATTCTAACTTGCTCTTCTATGTCCAGAGTATTCTGTTGCATTTTCTTGGATGAAGATGAAGGTCAGCTTAATCAACATTATTGGAGAACTATGGATGGACACTAAAGAGAGGACTGAACATTTGACATCACTTTATATATCACAGGGCTCGGCTTGCCTTAGTTTTTTTTAATCAACATACCCTCTCCGTTGTTCTGCTTAATATCTCCTCCAGAGGATCTTGGAGGTCTTCTACTGATGATGCAACAAATTCAGCTTGCTGCCCTCAGAACAGCTTGCCACCTTTGGGCCTCTGGCTTAAACTAAACAAAGATCAGCACCATATTTGGTATTGAGAAGATTCTTTGCTGAACATTTTAGAAAAGCAAAAGGGAAGGAAACCATGTTGGTTTGAGGCTCATGGAAGCGGTATATAGACCTACTGCTTCCCGAGGCAATCTTCCTATGATAGATAAGTGTCATTATCCATGAGCACAATATGAATGACGCTTAGCATCTTGCATTTAGAATGCATGATGCATATGGAGCATAAGCTAAACCGTACTGGTTCCAAAGGGAAATTCTGGCATTCAGCAGATCCCTGGTAATTGGGGATTATGTTGACCCTTTCTATATTCAAGATGCAAGTTTACTGTTACTTTCCCCATTATTAAACTACATTTGCGTTGAGCAAAGGAGCTTGCTCATGCTGGTACTCCACAATCACACTGGTGAATCCACCACAGTGCTGCTCATAAAGTATGATTAGGGTTCACTTTCATTTGTAGAGGGATTCTGACCAGGCGATAAGGAAGAAAGAACTCTTTATTGACTGAACATTTTAAATTATTTCTTAGAAGTCTGATCCATTTTTTTTATGATTTAGAGCAATTTTAATTGGAAATTGGAAAATGGTTTTATTTTTGTTGCATTAGGTGCAGTGCATATCTTTGTTTTGCATACCGTTCATAAAGATTATTTTATAGTATTGCGTTGAGGTAATACAAGGGAAGCAATAACAATGCAGAATAAAGTTTTACAGTTACAGAGAAAGTACATTGCAGGCAGACAGGTGCAAAGCCATAACAAAGTAGATAGTGAGGTCAAGAGTTCATCTTACTGTATTAGCGAACTTTTCAATTATCTTATAACAGCAGGATAGAAGCTGTCCTTGAGGCTGGTGATACATTTTTTCAGACTTTTGTACCTTTTGTCCAATGGGAGGGGGAGAAGGGAAAATGTCTGGGTTAGGTTAGAATTTTTTTATTATATCAGTTGATTTACTAAAGCAGTGAGAGGTGTAGAGTCCCCCAATGGGAGATTAGTTTCTGTGATGTGCTCAGCTGTGTCTACAACTCTGTAGTATTGCAGTCTTGGGCAGAGCAGGTGTCATGCCAAGTTGTGAGGCATGGGATAGGATGCTTTCTGTGGTGCAAAAATAAACATTGGTGAGGGTCAAAAGGGAGGTACCAAAGTTCTTCAGCTTCCTAAGGACCTAGAGGTGCTGTGAGCTTTCTTGGACATGGTGTCTAAGTGGTTGAACAACAACAGGCTATTGGTGATGTTCATTCCTCTAAATATCTCAACCCTCTCAACCGCATTGATGAAAACAGAAACATGAAAACTGATAACTGAATTCAATGACCAGCTCTTTGGTTTTGTTGACATTGAGGAGAAAGGCTGTTATTGCGACACATGTCACTAGGTTCTCTTCCATCTCCTTCCTGCACTCCAATTCATCATAATTAGAATTCAGCCCATGGTGGTAATATCATCTGCAAACTTGTAGAAGGAGTTGGAGCAGAATTTGAATACCTGTACACAGCTTTGTGTGTTTAGGGAGTAAAGCAGCGAGTTGGGGATGCAGCCTTTTGGGGCACCAGTGTTGAGAATAACAGTGGTGGAAGTTTTGTTGCCCATCCTTACTGATTGTGATCTGTTGGTCAGAATTCAAGGATCCACTTGCAAAGAGACTCGTTGAGTTTGACGATAAGTTTGCTTGGGATTATATTATTGAAAGCAGGATGGCACTGTAGCATAGTAATTAGCACGAAGTTTTTCACTACAAGTGACCCAGGTTCAATTCCCGCCACTGCCTGTAAGGAGTTTGTACATTCTCCCCATGACCGTCTTGGTTTTCTCTGGGTGCTCCAGTTTCCTCCCAGGGTCCAGAGAGGTCACCAGTTGGTAGGCTGATTGGTCATTGTGAATTGTCCTGTGAATAGGCTGGGATTAAGTTGGTGGATTGCTGGGCACCGCCGCTTGAAGGTCCAAAGGGCCTAATCTGTGCTTTATCTCAATAAAATAGAAATTTTTTAAAAAGTGCAATCAATAAACAGAGGTCTAAGTAACACACACAAAATGCTGGAGGAACTCAGTAGGCCTGGCAGTGTTTAAGGCCCAAAATGTTAACTCTACTTTTTTCCATAGAGTCCTGCTGAAGGGTTTCAGCCCGAAACCTTCGTTATACTTTTTTCCATAGATGTTGTCTGACCTGACTTCCTCCAGCATCTGCAGATTTTCTCTTGTTTGTAACAGAAGTCTAACATGAGTGTTTTTAACACAAGAGATTCTGCAGATGCTGCAACTCTAGAGTAACATGCACAAAATGCTGGAGGACCTCAGCAGCTTGATCCTTCTCATGAAAGGTCTCAGCTCGGAACATGAAATGTTTATTCCTCTCCATAAATGCTGTCTAACCTGCAGCATTTTCTGTGTGTTACACAAGTGTCTTTACTGTTTTAAAAGTGTTATCAGGTCTTAATAGTTTGGCAGGAAGTGAGGCTAAGACCCAGCCATGCCTTTTGTTCATTGCTGTCAGGTCACTCTGGTAGTGCTTTAATGAAATGCTATTGGAAACTAAACCCATTCACAGAATACCTCTCTAATGTGATAGTTTAGTTAAATCTGGTCAAGGTCAGTGTAGGCAGACAGTGAATCCTGGCAGCAGGGTGCATAGGATTGGATTTGATCCAATATTCCAGAGTTCAATAGAATGGAGAAAACCAAGCTGTCAGGAAAGATGTTCAGAGACACACTATGAAAGCCAAATCAAAGAAGATAATATTAATAGACTTGAGTGTGGAAGGGTATGGCAAGGTGAGGAGATTAGGGCATTGCGCTGAAAGAAGTGACTGTTAACTGAGGAGCAGGGATGGGACCAGAATGGGAAGCAGAAGGTGTTTGCAGTGATGCACAGCTGGAAATCACATAACCCTTGATGAATAAGAATATCTCCTGAAACCAAATATGAAACCACAAACAGTAGCAGCACTATGCTGACAGTATCAATAAAAGTGATAACATTCAACTTTTTCCACAGGCTGCTTTCAGGCAACAGCAGGAGTTGGCAAGTGTCAGCCAGCTTGCATCTCCCTGCAGCATAACCAAGGTCACAGATGTTCTATTTCAAAGTGCTGCTGACTGCATTAAGTTCAGCACTGTGAGCACTGCAGCAGCAGAAGGGCACACAGGGTTTATTCCCTGATCATCATTATGATGGAACAGTTACTGCACACATTTTGGTGCTTTCCTGCAGCTTTAAGACCATAAAAGTAGGAGCAAAATTAGGCCATTTGACCCATCGAGTCTGCTGTGCCATTCCATCATGGCTGATTTACTATTATCCTTCTCAACCCCATTCTCCTGCCTTCTCCCCATAACTTTTGACAACCTGCTTAATGAGGAACCTATCAACTTAAATATAATCAATGATTTGGACTGCAATAAATTCCATAGATTCTCCACCCACTGCCTGAAGAAATTTTTCCTCATCTCTGTCTAAATGGATGTCCCTCTATTCTGAGGCTGTGCCCTCTAGTCCTAGACTTCCCCACTACAGGAAACATCCTCTTCAAATCCACTCAATCTAGGCCACTACTCTGACCAGTGCCTTATAAAGCCTCAGAATCACATTCTTGCTCTTACATTCTAGTTCTCTGGAAATGAATGCTACAATTTTATATCCCTTCCTTACCACTGACTCAACCTATAAGTTAACCTTTAAGGAATCCCGCATTGTGATTCCCAGGTCCCTTTGCACCTCTGATTTTTGAATTTTCTTCTCATTTAGAAAATAGTCCATGCCTTTATTCCTTCTACCTAAGTGCATGAAGATACACTTTTCTACACTGTTTTCCATCCACCGCTACTTTGCCCATTGTCCCGATTTGTCCAAGTCTTTCTACAGACACTCTGCTTCTGCAACACTACCTGCTCCTCCTGCTATCTTCTTATTGTCTACAAACCTGGCCATAAAGCCATCAATCCCTTTATCCAATTCATTGATGTGTAACATAGGGGGAAAAGCGGTCCCAGCACACTAGTCACTAGCAGCCAACCAGAAAAGGCAACTTTTATTCCCACTCTTTCCCTCCTGCAGTCAGCCAATCTTGTATCCATGCAAGTATCCTTTCTATAATACTATGAGTCCTTTTTGTGTTAAGTAGCCTCATATGCAGCACCTTGTCAAAGACCTTCTCAAAATCCAAATAAGCAACATTCCCCAGCTCTCTTTTGTCTATCCTTTCCTGTTATTTCCTGAAAGAATTGCAACAGATGTCAGGCATGGTTTTGCCGTAAGGAAACCATGCTGACTTAAGCCCTTTTTGTCATGTGCCTCCAAGTACCCCAAAACATCCTTAATAATAGACCCAACATCTTTGCAACCTCTGAAGTCGGGCTAACTAGCCTAACCTCAGTGGATGGAAGGATGTTGGAAAGTAGTTTTCTGACCAATGTAGATGTAATAGGTTTACTGCAAGATGCTACTTTTGTGTTTGCTAACTTAGTGTTTTGTTCCTCTATTATTCCTCCTGTAGCATGCTACTGGAAGGACTGGGTCATCAGGATTTCCTCCAGGGATTTGCTGATGATTTCCTTCTAATTCACCAGGCTGTATGCCATGACATATTACAGAGAAATTAGAGGAGGCAGGTGTGCCTCTCAGTGCCTATGTGCACTCGAGGAGAGAGAAAAACATAATGGAGTTGCTGATTAATAACCTAAATATTAGGATCCAAAAGAGGCCTTTGAATTTATAGATATTTGAATGATTTTAATATTGACGTAGGATAAAAAAAAAATCTTCAGTTATATGCGCTTTAATTTCTTTTAAAGAGAAAAATGAAGATCTTGATTCAAAGATCTTAGGAACTGCTGAAGGGTCCAATTTGGATGGACAAAGTGCAGATGAGAACTCCCCTGTTATTTAACCTGTAGTCATCCTTTATGCCTTTCTGAATATGGATTTATTCATTGCCTTACATATTTCCAGGCTCTTTTATAAGTTCAAATGCGACAGACTGCACTTGTTTCTGACAGACAGCCATCCTTGGGGAATATTGGGGGCTCAACAAAGAGGCAAGTAAAGATTTCCCAAACAAAGATCCAGAAGGATCTGGAGGGTCTTTTTTGCAGCTTCCTCCCATTACTCCTTATCCCATTCAGCAATTAGGTCAGTGGGTAGGAAAAATAACTATGTTTAGACTGGTGGATGTTTACAGCTAGTGTTTCCAGGCTGGATGAAGCACTTGATGGTTCATGGTGACATACTTAATGATATTCAGTGATTCTTTTGGTACCATCAATATAACATGTTGCACTAATGTAAACACTGCAATGTGCTATCTTTTCCAACATCAGAGCTGTTTACCACAAAAAATAATGAAATAGAGGAACAAGTCATTCAGTGGAAATGGAGTTCACACTTGGTATAAAACTCCTCACATCTTGCTTTATCTCGTCCTATCACCCTCTCAACCTAATCTGTTCTTTTCTCCCTCCTTTTTTTCTGTCTTCCTTTGACATGTTACTTACTTCCAGTGCTCCATGTGGTAATGAAGACAACCCTTTGCAATGGATACATATCACAAATGCAGCTAACAAAATGCTCATTATCTGTAGTCAATAAGGAAGTATTAAAGTTTGTTCATTTGTACCTGAATTGCTAATTGTTGTTACATAGAAACATAGAAAATCTACAGCATGATACAGGCCCTTCGGCCCACAAAACTGTACCAAACATGTCCCTACCTTAGAATTACCTAGGCTTTACCCATAGCCCTCTATTTTTCTAAGCTCCATGTAGACATCCAGGAGTCTCTTGTTGTTGTTGTACACTTCTTTGTGGTTCAAAACATTATGCATTCACAAAGTCACTTCTTTTACCAAGTTTTCTATGGAGGGGGTGGGGTGGGTTGGTCAACGTATCTGTCACTGTGACATTCAGACAAATCATTTCCACTTTTGTTTCTCAATGAAATGTATAAATGGGAAGATCAATTCCATCCGGTTTCTCTGTTTGTTTTTGTTGGTAGCAGGTGTTATTTTGGACTGTAACAGAGCCGGGGTGTGATTTGAACTAAACTGCTGTTTATGGTTTGATAATTGATTTGTAGCTTTAAAATAGGCAAAGTTGACTGGAGATGATATTTAACACAATTTCCTGGCATTCCTGCCAAATGTCACTATTTCGTCAACCTACTCGTATATTGACCTGCTATAGAGCTCTTAACAATCTCAGCCTGAGTCTGCAATGAGATTTGGTGCACTGTTTTTCCATTACTGATCTGTTCAGGTACCATTGTGGCAATTTCAGGACAAAAAAAATTGCGCAGTTCTGTTATTGGTTCCATAGCTAGTTCTTCATAAACTCTTCCATATTCATGTGTTTTTGAAGGGGAGAAAATGCAGCTTGCTGAGGTTTTAATAAGACAGATGAAAAATCAGCAGTCAGCACTATTCAGCAGCATGTGAGCATTTGCCAATACACTGCAGTGTTCAGTCTTTAGGAAGAGGGTATGTTCGGCTGTGATTCCCAAGTAACGGTTGTGACTGAGTTGTCCCATACCCCAACTTGCTGCAGGCTGTCAATCTTATTACAGCCATTATATTGTTTCAAGTTACCCCCAGACATAGCCCATGTTAGTCAAAGAGTTTTTGGCAATCTAAACAAGCAAGTTCACAGTGCACCCCATTGACAGTACAGCTGCCTCGGAAGATAAATGTATGTTTTAAGGAATGATAGGATTCCTGAAGATCCCAGAACTGTGGAGATGAGTTCCTTAAAGATGTAGAATAGCATATATTTGTGAATAATAAGTACTACATTGGCAAGTTCAGAGGTCAGCTAATCTATCAGGCAAGATAAGAGACCTATAACACAGTCAGTAATTGGTTACACTGCTTATTTCTGTTAATACATAGGGGTGTCTTCATATTGGATTCCACCCACTGACCCAAGGGTCCTTTATCAGCGAAATATTGCAAAGCAGATTTTTCAGCTTTGATAGAATTTGGTGATCCATTTTATTTTTAACATTCATATTAACAGTCTTGACCAATGAATAAAAGCACAAAATGACAGTAGGTCGTCACCTTACAGGACATCATATAACAGCATTCAGATCTCATTCACCGTTAAAGCCTTTACAGTTTTGTTTTAATTACAGAACAGTAGCGAGGAGCCTGATAAATGAAGCTTCATAGAGGGAGATTCAGTCTGCTGAATGTTTATTAGCATGAGTTTATATTTGCTCCTGCAAACTAGACTGTCCTCAGACCCATAAACTACTTTTACAGATGAGAGCAATTGTGTGCAGGGTGTTTTCCAACTACCTAGACAAACAGTCATTGTAATGCCCAATGGAATACAACTGCTAGTTAGCTTGATATTCATATTTTGATAAGTTGATTTTATTAAACTTGATAAAATGTGGAACTTGCTGTGAGATGGAATATACATGATTGTTTACAAAGTAGGAGAAAAAAATAGTGGGGTGAAATGAAGATTTAGAAGGAGCATAAATACCAGTGTAGACCAAAAAACTTGTGCCTGTACTGTGGACTTTGAACAACTCAGTAGTTAAATGTAGGATTTTGGCTGCATGATTTGGAGTATGCTATGTTTTGCTTATATGGGAAATAACCTTTGCTTTCAAAGCTTTTCTATGGAAAATTCAAACCCTAAAATTGCTTACATGTTACCTGAACAGCAGGATTACTCTAATTAGTTGAGTGTTATGTACTTAATAAAGTTCCTTTGGGCCTGACATGTTTCTTGAGCCCTGCACCCAGCTCCTGTGAGAGATAGTGTCAGAGTCCTGCCTTCCCATAGCTACAAAGACAGCCTGGCCACATATAATTAGAGGATCCTGACAGGAGTCTTTGGTGTCTTGTCACCTTGATCCAGAGGATTATCATCTCTTTCCATTTTCAGCCATTTCCTGTTTTTATGTCCAACTTCCCCCTGCTTCACCAACTAATGGTATTGCTGAGCAGAAGAAATGAGCAGCCCATTCTATCTATGAGAGATTTCACTCTTCAGTTTAGAATTTCCAGCTTTGGAAGCTTTTAGCAGGTGCCTCTCAAATTATCATCTGTTGCATGATGCCCTGTTGTTTTGTCAGACTGATAAGCAGGGACATCCACAAATAATTTGTGGGCACAGAAGTTTCCACTGCAAGATTGTGCATAGCATGGTCCTGATGGACACAATTCAAGAAGCTTTCCTCTAAAAGATGTATAATATGTAAGTAATGTATTCAAGGTTACATCAAAACATACTGTAAAATGTGTCATTTGCGTTAACAACCGATTCACCCGAGGGTGTGCTGGGGGCAGCTTACAAGTGTCCGATGCCAATAAAGTGTGCCCACAAGACTCAGAGGAACAACACAGAACACAACCTGCAACAAAATCTCAGCAGCAAAACAAGCCCCATTCCTCCCTCTTACCCACACACGTACAGAGTCCTCTAACATCAATACTGGCTGTTGTACTTGGTCTTGATCCTCCAGGGGACTTGGATTGAGACTCAGATATGCAAACGTTAGGCCTTTGACTATCCCAGCAGACTCAGAAATTTGCAGGCCTGTGGCTGTGGCCAATGGGCCTTGACTTTTGAACTACGAGGATGTTATGAGAATGCGGGGTGACTTGGACAGGCTAGGTGAGTGGGAAAATGTATGGCAGATGCAGTTTAATGTGGATAAATGTGAGGTTATCCACTTTGGTGGCAAGACCAGGAAGGCAGATTACTATCTAAATGGAGTCAAGTTAGGAAAAGGGGAAGTACAACGAGATCTAGGTGTTCTTGTACATTAGTCAATGAAAGCAGTGAGGAAAGCTAATGGAGTGCTGGCCTTTATAACAAGAGGAATTGAGTATAGGAGTAAAGAGGTCCTTCTGCAGCTGTACAGAGCCCTGGTGAGACCCCACCTGGAGTATTGTGTGCAGTTTTGGTCTCTGAATTTGAGGAAGGACATTCTTGCTATTGAGGAAGTGCAGCGTAGGTTCACAAGGTTAATTCCCGGAATGGCGGGACTGTCATATGTTGAAAGATTGGAGCGACTGGGCTTGTATACACTGGAATTTAGAAGGATGAGAGGGGATTTGATTGAAACATATAAGATTATTAAGGGATTGGACATGCTGGAGGCAGGAAGCATGTTCCCGCTGATGGGTGAGTCCAGAACTAGAGGCCACAGTTTAAGAATAAGGGGTAGGCCATTTAGAACAGAGATGCGGTAAAACTTTTTCACCCAGAGAGTGGTGAATAATGTGGAATGCTTTGCCCCAGAAGGCAGTGGAGGCCAAGTCTCTGGATGCTTTCAAGAGAGAGTTAGATAGAGCTCTTATAGATAGCAGGGTCAAGGGATATGGGGAGAGGGCAGGAACGGGGTACTGATTGTGTATGATCAGCCATGATCACAGTGAATGGCAGTGCTGGCTAGAAGGGCCAAATGGCCTACTCCTGCACCTACTGTCTATTGTCTATATTTCTGATTCAACCCTCGGAGCCAATCATTGGAATCGACCCCAGGACCCGATCACTGAACATCAGTCCTTGCACTCTGCACTTGTCAATGATGGGACCCCGAACAACAGGCCTCAACATCCTGTCTCATCATTTTGCAAACCCAGGGATCATCATGCCTTCTTTCTTCTGGCCACATAGAACTCAACTCTAGAACCTGCCAACAACTCGCTGACTCTGTGGGATGGGGGGTGGACTCCAGCCTTCAGCTTCTTCCACACTGGCCTGCTTGTCTGACATCCATGCTCATCACAGTCTTTTGAATTTGGAGTGGAGACTTGAGCTGTAAGCTCTGGTCTGTCCTCTAATTCCCCCACACCCCTGTCGTAAATCCTAACCTGACCCCTAACTCTCCTCTCTCTTTCCAAAAGCATTCCCATGAGCCCACAAAACACTAAAGAACTGAGCTGCAACCTCAAGAAGGCCACAGCTTGGTGCCCTGTTGAACCATCACTTGAGTTACTGTAACATTGATTAATTTGTTAGTTTTACAGTGGTTCAGTGAAGGAAAAGCCTCTGATAGCCTGAGAACTGTGCAACCAACAAGCTGAGGAATAGTTTGTCAATCAAGTACCACAGTATGATAAAGGCCCAATAGATTGATTTGAAGAAAAATGTTTCACCAAGTTCATCCTGTAGCTGCTACTGATAACCCAAATATGCCTGCATTGATTCCTTTTATCCATCTTGCTTATTGTTTTATTCTTCCAACTTATCAACCATGACTGCTTCCTCTGAAAATGAAAGGCAAAAATTAAAAATATTTAAACTGAACTGCAAAGTATCTGATTAAAACATGGTTGTCATTTAATGTGAGGAAACAGAGTATAACCCTGATTTATAAGAATGATTTAAGTGTTTCTTTTGCACACTTTTTCAGCCCTTAAACTGAGGCTTTTATTTGGAGTGGGTCTGTGGCCAATAGACATTTCTTCAGTCCCTTTTTTTAGGCTTAGTAAAAATAACAATTTGGAAATCACTGAAAATCACAGAAGAATTATATTTGCAATAGTTTTGATAGAAAGTCAGAAAATGTTCAATAGGTCAGCCTGCAGCTATGTAGAAAGGAAGCTGATATTTCAAATAATTTATGTTTTAGTTTTGATTCTGATTTTTTTTTAAGATCATTATCTTGCAACTGGAAAAAGGGGCGTGAGGGTTTAAATAGATTTCATGGGGGATGGGAACTGGAGTGATAGAGGTGAGGATGAGACAGTTCATATACAAGTCAATGCAGTGTGTATAGGACAAAAATGCTTTCAGTGGGACGAGTGGAAGTGTAACATGGGGGCAAAACTGACAAGGGTGATGAATACAGGACTGAAGATGTTATATTTGAATGCACGCGGTATATGAAATAAGGAAGATGATGTAGCACAGTTAGTTTGGCAGGTATGCTGTTGTGGTCATCTGAGTTGTGGCTGAAAGAAGATCATAGTTGAGAGCTTAACATCCAAAGATACATACTGTATTGAAAGGACGGGAATCCTTGTGAGTAGAATTAAGAAAATGCAAGGGTAAAAAGACCCTGATGGGAGTTGTATACAGGCCTTTGAACTGTGGCCAGGATGTGGGATTTAAATTATAATGGGAGATAGAAAAGGCATGAAATAAGTGCACTATTATGATAATCACAGGGGCGGGGGGAATTTCAAAATATGCAGCTACATTGAGAAAATCAATCCCAAGGTGCTGCATCCCAAAGGAAGGAGTTTGTAGAATGCCTATGAGATGGCTTTTTAGAGCAGTTCGTGGTTGAGCCCAGTAGGGAAAAGCAATTCTGGATTGGGCGTTGTGCAATGAACCGGATTTGATCAAGAAGCTCAAGGTAAAGGAAACCTTAGGAGGCAGTGATCATAATATGATAGAATTCACCCTGTAGTTTGAGAAGAAGGTAAAGTCAGATGTACATCAGTATTGCAGTTAAGTAAAGGGAATTACAGAGGCATGAAAGAGGAGTTGGCCATAGTTGATTGGAAAGGGACACTATCAGGGTTGACAGCAAGAGAGCAATGGCTGGAGTTTCTGGGACCAACTCAGAAGGTGCAGATAGACACATCCCAAAGAAGTAGAAGTATTCTAAAGGGAAAATGAGGCAATTGTGGTTGACAAGGGAAGTGAAAGGAAGCATAAAAACAAGAGAAGGCATGTAATATAGCAAAAAAAATAGTAGGAAGTTAGAGGATTGGGAAGCTTTAATAAGCCAACAGAAGGCAACTAAAAAGACATAAGGAGTAAAAAGATGATTGCTATTACTAGGGAGAAGGTGCTTGAGCACCTGTAAGGTCTGAAGGCAAGTCACCAGGACCAAGTGGACCGCACCCCAGGGTTCTGAAAGAGATAGCTGAAGAGATTGTGGAAGCATTAGTAATGATCTTTCAAGAGTCTCTGGATTCTGCAATGGTTCTAGAAGACTGGAAAATTGCAAATGTCATTCCACTCTTTTATAGGCCTGTTGGCCTGACTAGAGTACTTAGGAAGATGTTGGAATCCATTATTAAGGTTGAGGTTTGGGGGTATTTGATGATGCATGATAAAATAAGCCAAAGTGGTTTCTCTATAAGGGGAAATTTTGCCTGACCAATCTGTTGGAATTCTCTGAGGGAATAACAGGCAGGATAGACAAAGGAGAGTTGGACGATGTTGTTGACTTGTACTTTCAGAAGGCCTTTAACAAAGTGCCGCATATGAGACTACTTAACAAGCTAAAAGCCCATAGCATTGCAGGAAAGATACTAGCATGGAGAAAAGATTGACTGGCAGGAGGCACAGAGTGGGAATAAAGGTGGCTTCTTCAGGTTGGCTGCCAGAGACGGTGGTGTTCCGCAGGATTGGGTAATAGGACTGCTTCTTTTCACATTTTATGTCAATGATATAGTTGATGGAATTGATGGCTTTATGGCCAAGTTTGCAGATGATACAAAGATAGGTGGGGGGGGGGGGGCTGGTAGTGTTGAGGAATAGTGATCCTGCAGAAGGACTTGAACAGATTGGGAGAATGGATAAAGAAATAGTAGATTGGCAGATGGAATATAGTGTAGGGAAGTGTATGATGCACTTTGGTAGAAGGAATAAAGGCATAGACTGTTTTCTAAATGGGGAGAAATTTCAAAAATCAGAGGTGCGGAGTGACTTGGGAGTCCTTGTACAGGATTCCTTAAAAGTTAATATAAAGGTTGAATCGGTGTAAGTAAAGCAACTAAAATGTTAGCATTCATTTCTAGAGGACTGAAATATAAGAACAAGGATGTGATTCTGAGGCTTTAAAAGGCATTGGTCAGACCGCACCTGGAATATTGTGAGCAGTTTGGGACCCTTTATCTAAGAAAGCATATTGGCATTGGAGAGGGTATAGAGGAGGTTCACAAGTACGATTCCGGGATTAATGTATGAGGAGCTTTTGACAGCTCTGGACCTGTAGTCATTGGAGTTTAGAAGAATAAGGGAGGAATCTCATTGAAAACTATCAAATATTGAAAGGTCTAGACAGAGTGGATGTGAAGACTATCTTCCTATAGTGGGTGAGTCGAGGAGTAGAGGGCCCTGCCTCAGGATAGAGAGATGTCTATTTAGAACAGATGATGGTTCACATCATCTGAACACCTTCCATCTCTCTTTAAACCAATTACCAATCCATCACTACTGTACATAATCTACCAAAAGTTATTTTCACTCTTTGTTGTATGAAGTATTAATTTAAACCTAATTTATTGACTGCAAGTGTTTTTTAAGATTTCAATATTTACATGGAATTGCTTCCATCCAATGTACTTATCAATTTGCTAACAAAGTGCATTGAATAAGTTAAAGGATTTTGCAAATTATTTTAAAACTGAAAATAATTGGTTTCTCTCTCTTAGTTGATATCCTAGTGCCTCATTGTTGTACCAGCCTCTTATAAAAACAGCGTGGAGGAGTGTAAATGAAGGAAGATGAACAAAGGTAGTTAGGGACAGGAGCAAAAGGTACAAGAACTATGAGATGCCGATCGTACAGGTTGCTGGAAATCTGAAATAAAAGGAAACTATAGAAGTGCGCAGCAGATCAGATAGCATCAGATGGCTCTCCCGTCCATTCTGCTCTCAAATGGACATTAAATTGACTACATCTGTGGCAACGAAATACTCAGCGGGAGTACAGAAATGGATGGAATCCCAGACACTGCCATTCAGCTGATAATTTATGCAACAGATTTTCCCCCAAGCCATTGGACTACCAACCTACTGACCTCTGCTGTGCCTATTGTCTTGTTTATTATTTATTGTAATACTTGCGCTGTTCTGTGTATTTTATGCAGTCCTGGGTAGGTCTGTAGTCTAGTGTAGTTTTGTGTTGGTTTACATAGTTCAGTGTAGTTTTTGTATTGTTCATGTAGCACCATGGTCCTGAAAAACGTCTCGTTTTTACTGTGTACTGTACCAGCAGTTATGGTCAGAATGACAATATAAAGCAACTTGACTTGAACTTGCGTCATTGGAGTGGAAAAAAAAACTAATTCTTTATTACAGGTAAAGTTCCATATATAAAACTGACACAAACAGGAAAGGCTAATTATCTGCCAATGTTGAATACATTAATGAGTCCCAGGGGATTGCAACATATCCAGACAGATGATATGTTGTTCCTTGAGCTCATATTGGATCTTGCTGAAACAATGAATGCATAGGAAAGTGCTAGGAGCAGAGATGTAGTTGATGGTGATAGCATGAACCAGGGAGTCATGGAGGAAAAGGTTCCTTAAGAGTGCTGGGGGGGGGGGGCACAATGTGTTTTGTGATGAAATCACTTTGGAGATGATTTTTATAAATGACCTGGATGAGGAAGTGGAGGGATGGTGATGACACAAAGGCTGGACGTGTTGTGGATAGTGTGGAGGGCTGTCAGTGGTTACAGCGGGACATTGATAGGATGCAAAACTGGGCTGAGAAGTGGCAGATGGAGTTCAATCCAGATAAGTGTGAAGTGGTTCATTTTGGTAGGTCAAATATGATGGTAGAATATAGTATTAATGGTAAGACTCTTGGCAGTGTGGAGGATCAGAGGGATCTTGGAGTCTGAGTCCAAAGGATGCTTAAAGCAATTGTGCAGGTTGACTCTGTGGTTAAGAAGGCATATGGTATATTGGCCTTCATCAATCGTGGAACTGAATTTAGGAGCCAAGAGGTAATGTTGCAGCTATATAGGACCTTGGTCAGACTCCACTTGGAGTACTATGCTCAGTTCTGGTTGCCTCACTACAGGAAGCCATAGAAAGGGTGCAGAGGAGATTTACAAGGATGTTGCCTGGATTGGGGAGCATGCCTTATGAGAATAGGTTGAGTGAACTTGGCCTTTTCTCCTTGGAGCGACGGAGGATGAGAGGTGACCTGATAGAGGTGTATAAGATGATGAGAGGCATTGATCGTGTGGATAGTCAGAGGCTTTTTCCCAGGACTGAAATGGTTGACACAAGAGGACACAGGTTTAAGGTGCTGGGGAGCAGGTACAGAGGAGATGTCAGGGGTAAGTTTTTAACTCGGAGAGTGGTGAGTGCGTGGAATGGGCTGCCAGCAATGGTGGTAGAGGTGGATATGATAGGGTCTGTTAAGAGGCTTTTAGATAGGTACACGGAGCTGAGAAAAATAGAGGGCTATAGGTAAGCCTAGTAATTTCTAAGGTAGGACATATTCGGCACAACTTTGTGTGCCGAAGGGCCTGTGTTGTGCTGTAGGTTTTCTGTTTCTATGATGCATTTTACAGATGATGAGCCTTTCTGGGAAATGGTCAAATCAAGGGGACCTCTACCCTTGCTCTAATTGGGAGAAGATGGTGAGAGAAGGTATGTCAGAAATAACAGTGTCGTGGTTGAGAGTCCTGGCAACTACGGTTGAAGGGAAGCCAATTTCCAAGAAAGAGCAAGACATCTCAGAAACTCAGATGTTGTGGAACTTTGTTGACTGAAATGAAGAAAGTAAAAGAATGAATGGAGTCCTCAAAGGAAGTAGGACAGAAGGTGTGGCACAATTGTTGTGAGAGCTGACCTTTTAATAAACATTGGTCACTGACCTATCCAAGAAGATGTAGAACTGTCAAGAATGTTTGCAGATCTGACCATGTAAATGCAGGAGCAGAAGTAATTGGCAGCAAAAGTAATGAAATTTTTCTGTTGTGACAAGTGCAGGAAGTACTACCAAAACAATCATCAATGCACTGTACAGATACGATGCCTGAGTAGGACTGCTCCACATATCCCATTAAAATTTCTGCAGCTATCTGTATATCTCTCATTTAGAGAAAGTGAATAGAGTTGAGGGGAAGTTGTTCAATGTAAGAACAAGTTCAGCCGTGCAAAGGAAGGTGATAGTGAAAGGGAACAGGCAGGCCCCTGCTCAAGAAAATTAGTTGAAATAATGGTTAAAATTGAAATAACAATGCATACTCTTGGGTTTACACTTCAAACATTTGTACAAGTCTAAATAAATTTAAGTGCAAGGATTTCCCTGAATAGTGTTTAATGGGTTTTAATTATAGCTAAGTTCCACACATTAAACATTCTCCCTATTCTTGCCAACAATAAAGGTCTAATTTAGAAAAGCAGCTTTTTATAATGCCTCATGCTGTTGGGACATATGATCCCAATCCTACTATATTTAAATTCAGAGCAAGAGATTATAGTCACAGAATCCAGTATTAAGACTGAAGAATAATCTTGTTTGTTAAAGCAGATCTCTGACTGAAACAGCTGTAATTATTCCTGCTGCTATTCTTTGTCCTGTTGGCATGCTTTGGTTAATGCCTGTGTTAAGAATAGCACACTATTGTATAAATGATTTTGATGTTTTAAATCTGCACCAGTGGTATCATTACTGAACATGCTACGTGTTCAAGCATTCAACAACTTTGGTAACTACTGCAAATCCACCTATAATTTAAATGTGCTTTCTAATAAATTTTATTTGTTTATTGAGATACAGCACAGAATAGACCCTTCCGGCCCTTCAAGGCCACACTGCCCAGCATCCTCTGATTTAAATCCCAACCTAATCATGGGACAATTTACAATGACTAATTGACCTACCAACTGGTAAGTCTTTGGACTGTGGGAGACAACCAGAGCACCCGGAGGAAACACACAGGAGAACTTACAAACTCCTTACAAGCAGCGGTGGGAACTGAACCTGGGTCTCCTGCACTGCAAAGCATTGCACTAACCGCTACGCTGCTGTGCCACTTGGTAGTGAGACTATTGGAGGTAATGATAAATGTCCCTCTCCTTTTCTTACATTAGTACTTTTAAACAAGTACCTTAATTTTTCTGCTTGGTTTAAATTTTGGAACTGTAGGATGTGAGCATTTGTTTAAATATAAACGTCAAATTGCTGTTGAGATTATGAAGACTAGGAACGCTAGCATCTAAACACCTAATACTTCGGTATGAAATTGCTTGGTTCCATATTTTCACTGATGTTTCAACATTAAATTAAGTACAATAATTTTACACTCTTAAAGCATGGAATATGTTATCTTTGTTTTAAATAAACCATTAATTTTTCCCAAGTATAACAGCTCTTTCAAAATAGTTAACAAAGTACCATCTATAAAACTAAGAAGTGAATGTTTTAACCTTGAGGATTTTTGGACTAAATAAAGAATTAATGTTTAACATAATTTTCAAGTTGTAATGTATTTTAAAAAAAAATTATAACTGGCAGATGGCAATGCAATTTCTACTTAGTAAAAATCTGCAGAAATGTAGATGATTTAAAACTTATTGGAAAGCTAAGGCAACCTAGTGGTTTAGCTACTATAGCTTTACCTCATGGCTTCAGTGACTCATGTTTAATTGTGACCTCCAATGCTGTCTGTGAGTTTGCCACGCAGTCTGTCTGTGACATTCCTCTCACAACGATGTGCCTGTTAGCATGTTAATTGGCCACTGTAAATTGCTACTTGTGTGTAGGTAAGTGGTAGAATCTGGGAACAGGTCAGAATTGACGGGAATTCTGAAATAGGATTAATACAGTTATATGTGCTTGATTTTCCATGCAGAATTTGGTTGGCCAGAGGAACTAGTCCTGTGCTGTATTTCTTTATGACCCCATAATTGATTTAATGAATTGACTCCAGCATAAGAAAAGATAATTGTGAGTGGAACCTAAATCAGTTGTGAGGAAGCATGGGGAGATTGTGGTTATCTGGGAAGATGTGCAATTATTTCCCTCCTTTCCACAACTCTGCCCAACCCACAATCTCATCATTTTTAAAGAAGGAACAAAAGAATTTAATTGGAATAATGATGGGATATTTTGTGCAATGTTTTGTGAATTAATATTTTATCCAGGCACAATATTAGCTGATATTTATTGTGCTCTTGCTTTATATTTGATATGTGGAGAGAAATATCAAGCATTTTTGAAGGGAAAAATGGTATGTATGCTTGCAAAGTGAAATAATAACCCAGAATGAGCTCATTTATAACTAATACTTTGGATTATTCCGT
The DNA here is from genome assembly GCF_048418815.1 of Hemitrygon akajei. NCBI lineage: Eukaryota > Metazoa > Chordata > Chondrichthyes > Myliobatiformes > Dasyatidae > Hemitrygon > Hemitrygon akajei. The sequence continues at coordinate 61,099,290 of NC_133125.1, forward strand.
AACTGATAATGTGCAATTGTGATGAGTAAGATCCACTCATGAAAAACCAAGGTCAGCCCCCAAATAAAATGATGCTGGTAGGCAGTGTCTGGTTGCAAAGCACTATAGTCAGCATATTAACAACACAGCAACTAGCTCAGCTAACTATTTCCAGACTACTTGTATTCTCTGCTGCAAGATTGTAATGTCATTGTGCAGCTACTGAAGGTCTATAGCAGCTGCATTGCTCAAATTAAATCCCTAGGTGCTGAGACTGTATGAGGTGGTAGCAATTGTACTGGTGTGAATCTAAGGGAAATGAGAGATGGGCAATGGAGAAGGTGATGGAAAGAGAACCCCTGATGGCTATTTATGATTCTCTGCTGTATAAATAGCTCTTTTGGAAGATCTCAGCTATCCATAATCTGGCCTTGTAGAAGTAAAATGGAGATATGCAATGCATGTTATGTGCAATGTTCCTGGAAGGAATTTTTTTTGTTGAGAAAATGAACTCCATATTCCACAGTCTTTCAGAAAATAATGATTATTCTTATGAAGTTGTTGACATTGATATAAAATATACATTTCGTGGAACATTCTGGTCTTAATATTTTAGGCTCACTAAGCTGAGTTATCAGAATGGAGCATTTTGTTTAGATTGTGGACTGTAGAAATTTAAATTGTTTTGGTGAAGAAGAATTGCCACATTTTTGATGGTTTTTGAAATCATCACACTTTCACATTCTATTTCTGGTATTGTAAGTGTCAAATTTCCTCATTGTAATCAAAAGCCTGCTTGCAATTTTTGGGTTGTTAACTGCATCATATCATTTATTTAGTTTTACCTTGAATCAAGTCTCTGGGGTACAGAAAACACTGTTCTTAGAATTCAGTGCTCTTTTGAAAATGTGGCATTGTGACTCCCTTACATTAAGTGTAGAACAATTATCCACCAATGAATTTGACAGTTTTCCTTTCATTCTGGTGTATTTTGTGTTGTTCTTGGTTGAAGCAGATTTGTACAGAGTTATGAATAATATTGGTGTGAATTATATTGCCTAAATGACCCCATATTTCTAAAATAAATGCATCATTAAATTATTATTTAAGTAAAATCTTGGTTTACATGATATTGGAGGAAGTATTGTGATGTCTATAAGCTCGCCTTGTAGGGTCTTTATTGTTCTAGTTGTTCTTGTAAACCTGAAGCAAGATATCATTGGAGATGTGTACAATTCTTAGAAATCAGTCATGTGCAACACAAGGCCATCTGATCCATGGTGTCCATGATAAAAGAGCTGAGCAGACTTATCCACAGCGCTGCATATTACACCTCTTCAAATGTACATAGCAAGTATGATGGTTTTGGTCTCTACCACCTTTCAGGAAGTATATCCCATAATCTCTGTGACCAAATGCTAAGAAGAAATGTAGCTAAGTGCATAAAATCATGGGAGCCTGAGTAGGAAAGACCTATTTCTCCTAGGAGAGACCCAAATCCTAAGATATAGATTTGAGAAAAGGAAGGAAGATCACGCAGGAAAGTAGGAATCCAGATGTCAGTTCCTGTAGAAAATCAAAACATGTTCCTTTGTACCCAAAATTTCCAGTCTTACTAATATCTTCATAAATTTTATTTGAACACTCTGGTGCAACTGCATCAGTCCTTTAATGGTCTGATCATAATTGGTACACAGCACTCAAGTTGTAATTTAACTGGATATGACTGTTGTATTAAATTTTAGAAAAAACAAATCCTGTCATGGGTAAAGCCCTCCCTCCCCACTATTGAGAACATCTACATGGAGCGCAGTTGCAGGGAAGTGGCATCCATCATCGAGGATGTCCACCACTCAGACCATGCTCTCTTCTTGCTGCCACCATCAGGAAGATGGTACAGGAGCTTCAGGACTCACACCACTAGGTTCAGGAACAGTTATTACCCCTCAACCATCAGGCTTTTGACCAGTGCAGATAATTTCAATCTCCTTCACTTGCCCCATTATTGAACTGTTCTCACAACCTGTGGACTTGCTCTCAAAGACTATTCATCTCATGTTCTTGATCTTTGTTGTTTATTTATTACTATTATATTTCTCTCTTTGTTGCATTTGCACAGTTTGTCTTTAGCACATTGATTGTTTGCCCATCCTATTGGGTGTGGTCTTTCAATGAAATCATTTATTCTATTGTGTTTCTTGGATTCACTATGTATGCTTGCAAGAAAATTTAATCGGAGTTGTATATTTTGACATACATGTACTTCGATCATAAATTTACTTTGTACTTTGACCTTTGTCCTTGATTTTCTATATAAGAGCTAATAAGGCAAACTATACATCACCTTATTGTCCTATCCTTTGTATTTATGGATCTACTGAATTTGGCCTTCTGTTCCTCCATATTTCTCAGAAACCTAGTTATTGCATACTCCCTTGTGACTTGTAATTCTATGACTTTTCTGCTTAATATATCAAATCATCTGTAAGTTGTCAATAACATGTCCAATAAAGGGTTTCATCCCAAAATGCCAACTACACTCTTTTCCATAGATGGTGCTTGGTCTGCTGAGTTCCTCCACCATTTTGTGTGTGTTGCTTGCTTTTACATTGATTAGTTCAGTCCAAATACACTAGTTTAGTAATTCTAATATCAATTCAAAAAGCTGAGATATTTTTTGCCAATGTTGACACTCCACTCTTCTATCTCCCCCCTCATTTGAGCCATTTTGAGCCATTTTCGAGCCATTTCAATCAATTCTACAGTAATAGAAACATTTCCATATGTATATTAGTGCTCGTCTATCTTGTTCATTGAGATCGTTACACTTAACTATAGAAGATAAAACACAGCTGGACTTATTTTGTATATTTTTCAACTATTGTTTGCTTTGTTTTTTAAATTTACACTTTTGCAAATTTCTCTGCTTTTTGCCTTCCACCTCCAGCCCTGTTTGAATCTGTGCGAAGCTGTCCATCTCATTTTCAAACCAGTTTCACCCTTCCCTACCAGGCAAGCTCCCGGCCTTGTCAAGGAGCAAATTGCTGAATCAATATGGTCCTACCTTCTATGGATTCCATTGCCACAAGAATCTAAAGCCTTGCCTCTTTCATAGACTTGCTAGTCATGCATTGGTTTATGCTATTCTCCCATTTCTGTGCTCGCTGGTGCTTAATGCCAGCACTGATCTGGAGGTTACTACTTTTTGAGGTCCTATTTCTTAGCTTCTTTCCTGATTCCCTGAAATCTGTCTTATGAACTTTATCCCATTTTCCACCCACATAATTGATTTCAACTTTGGGCTGTTCACTCTCTTTCTTCTCCCCCGCTCCCCCCAAGATGTTTTGATTCAATAATGCCTTCAATATCAGAGACACCAATCTATCCTCAAGACACGTCTGTGTCTGCAGAAACTTCTGTCTGCTCTTCTAACCAGGTCATTTCCTAAAACTATTGTTCTGCTGAATGTTTTTGTGCAGAGAGTGTGGAGATTTTAATTCAGATGTTGCAAGGTATTCCTTTGAATAATGATTGAGGTACAATGTTTTATTTTATAGCTACCTTTTCTGTGTGGTTTTAGGGCAAGGTTCATCATTGTTTGCTTTGGATGTTGATAAGTCCAATGCTAATTCAATACTAAGAGCACTGTATCCTCTGGGATGGTTTGATTATTGCTAAATTATGTATCTTAATTTTGTTATGTTATTCAATTCAGCCCTGTATTGCACAAGGGACAATAGTGCTTCAAGAACTGCTCATAAACATAGAAAACAGTTGTGTAACAATTGCATGAAAAAACAGGAAGCCTGTGTATGCTTGCATACGGTTCTCGCAGGATGCCAGCTGCTTTCAAAGATTGGCCCCAGTGTGCCATGTACTGTGATTTGTTCCATGCAAACAAAGAGCATTTTTTTTTTGTGCTTGCAGTAAACACAACCATCCACCACCTGCTTGCACTGATGATCTGAAGCAGTTTTTTGGCAAGAGGATGCAATCATTGATAATCATTTCTTTATTTTGTAGATTGAACCTTTCTAAAAAAAAACACATTTCAGATTTTAGTGAGCTAATGCTGCTGCCACTAATGAACAAGGTTTGAAGAGAGTGATTGGCTTGAAACTTGATTCAATCTATGTTGCCGGGCCATTGATGCAGAATGGTACTTGAGGTAAATAAGACCAGAGAAAGCAACACTGATTAATGAATTTGTGAAGGTAATTACAACTCCTTGTGAACACAAGTACATGGTGGGGATTTTCATTAGGATTTAGCAGCATACTGCACCTTTATATATGTTTGATATTTGTCTGAGTAATATCAGGAGGAAAAATAGGTCCTTCATTTAATAATCAGTGGCAAAACTGTTCCATTGCACGCAAACAGGGAAAGAATAGCATCATTCAGAGAAAAGGATTTGGAACAAGCACGCCAATATAGCATTCATAATGAACAATACACTGAATAATTTATTTCCATAATGAAATTTAGGCAGCAGTGTTCATACCTGTTCCAAGACTGCTCTCTCCAATATACACACCTTCATTATTTTTTAAACTAACCTACTATAAATAATGAGCACATTTGTAGTGAAACACCTTATAATCAATAGCTATGCATAACATGCAAATGTGGTGTACTGCTTAATGTTTGTGGAACACACTTTGAAGAATACTGACTTGGCTTTGTTTTTTTTTTAGAGGAATCTCTAAACTATGTAACTGCCAGAATAATTGATCAAGAAAATCCAATGTAATACATTGTACTTAGTAAGCAAACCATATGATATGCTATTAACATCATTAATATATTCAGATCCATGGAACTGAAAGTAACATGGAGATATTCACACAGGTTCAAATGTCTGAATGGTATTTGGAGGTTTATAATGACAGCAAAAGGTTTTTTTTGTGTCGTCCAAATAAAGGAAGATAAAGATGAGGTTGTCTCCAGATGTGCTGTCATGATAAGATTGATCACCATTTAGTTTAGCAGATGATCCACTCCATGCATTCACAGAATGAAAATATGACCATCTGTGCCTATGCAGAAAGAACTGTATACTGTTCTGACTTGGGGAGACAAGTGGTGAGTTGTATTGGATGCATATAAGTATGCAGCAATAACCATTTCTAACATAGTTGTAGGTATTTCACTTTTTGAGTCAACAGCATTGCTATTGCCTACATCCCTACTATCAACATCTTGGAGATCACCATTGACAAGAAATGTATCTAGACCCCATATTCCTCCTCCTGGCTGTACTAGTGTATATTAGAAGTTTGCTGTTGTCAGCAACATACTGAACTCTTCAGTTTGCAAAGTCTTTCTATCTACAAGGTTGGATGGGGTGCCGAATAATTTGCAGCAATTGATTAGGTATAGCTCCAAGTGCACTGAAGAAGCTTGGTATTTCTAGAATAAAGCTATCAATTTGAATGGTTCCCTGCATCAACCATGCTTCGCATTCAGTGCTATGCACCACTAATGCACAATGGCTACGGTATATATTTTTGACTACATTTTTGGCAGCCACTTACCATGTCTTCCTCATGGATACACAGAAAACTTGTACAATCTACCATCGGAAAAGTAAAGTGCAAAGTTGAACCATCACCTGTTAGCTCTCGTTCATGTCTCGCACCAACTTGATTGGGAAATGTGCATTGCTATTCTCAGTTTTTGCTGTTTCCAAATCCTGAAAGATAGCACTGTAGGAGAGCTGCCTTTAATAGTTGCCATGTTACTCATGAAGGCAGCTCCTTGTCTCCCAAAGGGCTGTTTGAGATGATTATTAGTTGCTAACCTTCCAATAAAGGTTACGTTCCTCTTCAAAGTAAAAAATAGAGGAAGCAGTTCTTCGCTGCACCGTAGCTTTAAACTGGGCTTCTGATCATCTCAGCATCTGTTTGAACACAATGAATAAAAGACGCAACCAAGTTGATCATCTAAGCTACAGTTTTACTTTCAGTTGAAGTCAAAAGTATATCAATGAATTACCCTGGTGCATCCAATTCTTGACTTTGCCTGTCCCAATATTGATAAGCAATGCCCTCCCATTGTCTGTAGGAAAACTGCTGGAAAGCTTCTTCCTTGCAGAGATCAAATCACTTAAAGGCCCAGCTTCATACTTGTGGGCTATGAGCAGCAGCTGGCTGCTGAGCACTGGCAAAGTGATGGTGGTAGCTTCACAAATCTTGTCATTCAAAACAGTGAACTGTAAGTTTTACTCCATGGAGCCACTGCTGCTCTCTCTGAGGACAACAATTTAGCCATCTTATTAAACTGATAATTTTCTGGAGACAGGTGAGGCCCTTGAAGACCCCTTTAAACTCTGATCTCCAGAATTATTGTGACAGCAGTCTGTGTCTTGTGGAAGAGTAGGTGAAAGGCAGCAAGTGTCCTTAACACAGGAGTGGGCCATTCCACCCTTCTAGCCTATGTGACAGAATCTGAACTTCCACTGCACCAGTCAAACATTGGTGCTGCAATAGAACTACAAATATGCCAAGAAAATGTAGAGTTGGCCATGCCTTCAAAGGAAATGATTGGCTTCTGGCTCCAGGCGAAGCCCTGCGGATTATTGCAGCAGGATCCCATAAAAGGTCTCAACCTGAAATGTGAACATCCATTTCTCTCCACAGATGCCTCCTGATCTGCGAAGTTCTTCCAGTAGATTGATTTTTATTTGCTCCAGCTTCCAGCATCTGCATTCTCCTGTGTCTCAAGATCTTATGTCTGTTTGACAATACCACCAGCATTTCAATCTTCTGCACACATTAGAATTCTAGCAGCTACTCCATCAACCTTCTCATGCACTTTAGAGATGAACTTGTATATAATCTTACCCTTCAGGTAAGGTGCACCCTGTGCGCCCAACTGAACCACCATTACCCAGGGCATGCCCTGTTCCCATTGCTACCATCAGGAAGGAGGTACAGAACCATGAAGACATACACTAAACAATTCAGGAATAGCTTCTTCCCCTCTGCCATCCCATATTAGAACCATATAAGACCATAAAACATAGGAGCAGAATCAGGTTATTCGGCCTATCGAGGCTGGTCTGTCATTTGACCGTGGATGATTTATTTTTCCTCTCAACCCCATTCTCCTACCTTCTCCCTATAACCTTTGACAGCCTTACTAATCAAGAACCTATCAACCTCCACCTAAAGCATAGCCAGTGACTGACCTCCACAGCCATCTGTGGCAATGACTTCCACAGGTTCACTGCCTGCCCGGGATGTTGCTGAAATTGTCAGGCTAACTGATGAAGGTAGGGATATATTAAGATGTTTAAACCATCAGTATCTTTTACATCAGGAGAGGTTATGAGTTGAGGGAGAAGTTGAATGTGATAAGGAGGATTGGGTGTCCACATGCCATTCTCTTGTCTAGTCTTAGATGCTCAGGTGAAGGCCAGTAGGATCATCCCCACCTGCAAGCTGCAGCGTTATGGAGACCAGTGCAACCCACTGTAAATTTGATGTTGCTGGTCAGGGTGTTGATAGTGCAACATGAGGGAAGAATGCAGTAGTATAATGATGTAATGTACTTGTGATGCCCCTGCCGTTGTTGAGCGGCTGCAAGTGTGTGTAACATGGAAAGCAGGAATAGGCCATTTGACACTTTCAGCCTCCTCTGCCATTCAGTAGGATCAAAACTGATCTTCTGTCTCAATGCAGATTAAATTTCCAAAAGATCAATATCTGTTATCCTCAGCTGGCTATTTATAGGCTAATTCAGTTAGAGTGACTTGTTGTGAAACAATGGGTGTTTTTAGATGAGCTGGCAGAAGCATTTTAACTACAAATTCAATAAAGGTAGGATATAGTATTATTAACTTTTTGTGGTAATGCATTAGTGTAAACTTAGAAATGAAAAGAAAGGGAGCAAAAATACTAGCATGGAAGCATAATAAGATTATGTAGATTTACTATTTCATTTTGAGAAGCGCCTGATGAGGTTCTATTGACATTAGTTGCTGATTTTGAACAGAGGCAATAATCCTTCTGCAGTCATTTTGTTGGTAGAAAGACAGCAAATAAGAAAGGCTTCCATACTTGCTGTGCTGTGACCCTCAGCACTGACTGATATGACCCGTCAGTCAGGATCTGCAGCACAGGGTGGTGCATAAGCCATCTGCTAGTGAACAGTTGAAGGATACAGTGAAAGAGTGCATTCCACCCCAGCTCAGTCTATACACCCAGCTAAAAATAACCAAATGCGTAAATAAGTGATTATTCATCAGGAACAACAAGCTGGAACACTCTTTCTTTGGTGTGAAAGATTTACAGCTCACTAGCACCTCAGGTGCAAGTAAACCTATAACTATTTTATGTACTTTAAATGATGTTTGGAGACAGCATCGTTGGGATATGATTTGTGCTTGGTGAATGTGTGGAACTTTGGTAAGAACATTTGGTACATTGATATCTCCTTTAAAGTTTAAAGGTTTTTTTGTTAACTAGTTCCCTCAGGTAAGAATTTGTGACCTTGTGAAAGTTTATCCAAAAAAATAAGCAAATATAATCCACCAGTTATTGCTCTAGAAATCAAAGGAACACATCATCGACGCTGTCCTCAATGGCTTGTAGTCCTCGATAAGCTAGTTGTGGATGCTCATTTTGGCATCTGTAGGGACCACTCTGCTTCAACCCTCACCATTCAAACATAGTCCAATGAGTGAAATGTCAGTTTCAAGGTGATAATGCTTATCCTTAATGTCTGAATGATACCCAATGAGGCCTCAATGAGACTTACTGACATTTAAGGAAATGGGAGTTAGATAAAGCTCCCAATGGCAGGTATCGTACTTCAAGCATAGATCTGAGGTTGTTAGAGACTCATCAGCCAAGCTCCAACACATCACTGCAGAAGCTCCTTACATTATTATTCTAGGCTCAGCCACATCAACAACAGTAGGTCAGAAGTGAGGATATTTGCTGATGATTGCAATGTTGAGGTCCATTTGCAGCTCCTCAGATAATAAAGCATGCAAATAGGTCTGGACAACATTCAAGCTTGGGATGATAAGTGACAACTATCACACTATTTCCAGGCCACTGAATCAGGGTGACTGTCTGCACAGCAAGTTCTCACAAGCAGCAGTGATACTGATCAAATGATCTATTCTTTATTGATATTAAATGAGGAATAAATACTAGCTAAGACACCAGGGAGACTATGAACCCCAATTTATTTGCTCTCCACAGAAAGAAAAGATTCACAGATTTAACCTTGCCAAGTGCTTGCTGAAGTTCACAGGTTTCAGTTAAGGTCTGCTCACATTCTTCAAAATTTTGGATCCTAAATGTGCATTTTGTTCAATTGCTTTTCAAAGAACATTTATTGTCAAAGTAAGTATGCAGTGTACAACCTTGAGTTTTGTTTTCCCACAGACAGCCACAAAACAAAGAAACACCATTGTACCCATTCAAAGAAAGCATCAAATACCCAAAGCACAAAAAAAGAAATTGTGCAAATGGCAAAAAATGAGAAAAATCAGAGAATATAAAACACAAAAATAATTTAAGCAGTCTAGGAATATTCAGTTTAGTTCAGTTCCATTCAATTTAGCACTGTGTCATTTGTTGCCTGCTGAACTGGTCCACCCCAATCAAAATGACATAAAATAGCAATAACAAAGGAGTAACTGGAAACACATCATAACATGAACTACAGAGTCCAATCCATAAAGTCATTGATTAAATCTTGCCCAAGACTCAGGACTCCAGCAGCATCGAGTGAGAGGGAGAGAGAGACCGGTCAAACACAAGCACCTTTCTCCAGCAGCAGCAAGCGAGAGGGAGACTGTCAAATACAGCAGGTGGTGCTGAGCACCCACTCTCCTTCCTCTCTTGTCCTTGTTGATTTCAATCTGGCTCAACGGTTTAATCCACAAGATTGGTGAGAGCTGGGGTCAGTCATTGGCCCGCACCCTGTCTCCAGGCCGTACACTCTGCTTGAAACCTCACTGAACTCGTTCAGAGACAGCAAAGGACCAGATCGCTCAATCAGCCTGAGAACACACCATCAAAATGTAAATCACAGTTTCCAATAGTAGCAGAATCATATTTGGAATATATAGTAAAAGAAATAGATTGAATCCTAAATATATGGTTTGCTAGAAAACCTTCATGGTACCTTCATGGTATCCTCGGATAAAGTTATCAAAACTTCACATGATGCTCCATGTGTGACTTCACCAAAGAGCTGTCCTATCTTAGAAAGCTTTCATGTTTTATCCAGCCCACTGTCTTAGGCAAATTCTGTTTCAGAATTTAATTCAAACAATGTTTATGTGAAAATCTCATAACCATTTTATTGAATTATTAATTAACCGTAAAAATGTTGCCAATCATTATCAACTATATTAGAATCTACAAGCATAATATATTCCACAAGGAAAGAAAGCCAAACATAAAATATTTATTCTTTGAATTAAATTTGTGATTATAATTTTAACCTCAGTTTTTCTCTACTTGGATGAAAAAAATCGACAGATGCTGGAAATCTGAGCAACACACCCAAAATGCTGGAGGAACTCAGCAGGCCAGGCAGCATCAAAGGAAAAGAGTTAACAGTTGATGTTTCAGATCAAGACCATTCAGTCCTGATGAATGGTCTCGGCCCGAAACATCAACTGTTTACTGTTTTCCTTAGATCCTGTGTAGCCTGCTGAGTTCCTCCAGCAGTTTGGGTGTGATGCTCAGATATTTTACTCTATTTTTAAAAAATTACTATCTTTATTTTGTGGACTGCTTTACATGTATTTTCAGATGATGGAGTGGACAGCATAATTGATTTGACTTTGGCTTTTCACATTCAGGATATTGGATAAAAGGTTTTAAAGGCAAATAAAACTATAATCACAAATGGTGGCAGAATTAAATTTGGCAAACAAATGCATATGCTGGTAATCTGAAATGGGAGCATAAAAATCTGAAAGTACTCAACAAGCCAGATAGCATCTGGGGAGAAAGAAGATTTGCATTTCAATTCGATAGTCTTTCAATATAACTGAAAAATAATTAGGATATACCATTGGAAGATAAGGTTAAGGAAAATCTCAAAACATTTTATGTGCACATAAAGCAAGTGTACAACTGGGGAAAGAATAAAGACCATTAGGGACAAAAGGGGTTATCTTTGCATGTAGCCAGAAGCATCAATGACATTATTCTAATCTGCATTTACTAAGGAGAAGGATATTAAAGTTGGTGAACTTGTTGGGAGGATTTGGGTAGAATGTGAAATTCCAGAACACCAGAAACGAAGAGCTATTACTGTATATGCTTTAACTGATGGATCAATCTCCAAAACTGCATTGAAAGGCAAAAGAATAGATTGCTGAGGCACTGAAAGAGATCTTTAAATCTCTCGGAGGCACCACGGTAGCATAGCTGTTAGTGCAATACTATTATAGCTCAGGGTGCCTGACTTCAGAGTTCAATTCCGCCATCCTCAGTAAGTTGGTATGTTCTTTCCCATGTACATGTGGGTTTCCTCCTGGTGCTCCCATTTTCCTCCCACAGTCCAAAGACCTACCAGTTAGTAGGTTAGTTGGTCATTGTAAATTGGCCCATGATTAGGCTAGGATTAAAAAGCATTGCCAGTCAGTGCAGCTCAAAGGGCTGGGAGGGTCTATTCCGCGCTGAGCTTTCAAATAAATAAAAATAAATAAATTCTTACTGCGCATTGCTGGAAAACTGGAGACTGCAAATGTATTACCTTTATTCAAGGAGGACAGTAGAAATAAGCTTGTTAGTGTAATGTCACTATCAGGGAAATTCAGCAAATATTCTGTGGGACAGGATGGCCTATACTTGGAAAGGCAGGGATTAATCATCGATGGTCAGTGTGGTTCTGTCCGACTAACTCAATTGAATTTTTTGAAGAGGTAACAGAGTGGGCAGTGCAGTTGAAATTCTTTGACAAGCTCCCACACTGGAAATTGGTCTGTAGGGCCCAAGTCTTTTTGCCAAATGAGATCCACATTTGGTGAGGTAACAATAGGTAGCAAAATGACTGAAGGGTGTTGTGTAGCAATATTTCAGTAATATTTGAGTAATATTGAAAATATTATTGTTTGATTAAGCATTCTTTGTTTACATAATACTTTGCAGATTATATATGTAAGTATGAAATTGGCATATGACATTATACCGCCTCATCATACGTGCGTGCGTCGCCTAAAGTAGAAACAAACTTGCATGAGTTATCTCCCAGCTCCGTGTTTTACTTTCAGTTAGTTTTTATGTTTTGGAATTACAAACATAAGTGACAATGGTGAAGTTTTTAATGAACCCAAGACAACTACCTACCTGTTGAAGCACAGTGAGGTGTTTGAGTTTTTTAAAAAAAGCACAGCGAGAAATGGCCAAGCAAAAAGTAAGTGTTCTTTCAAAGGGACGGGTGTGGTTGGGTTTAAGAAAAGGCAGAAAATGGCCAAGTTCATTGGTTCATAAACAGTGAATATCAAGTGATAATCCTAAATAAAAATAAGAGCAGAAATGGCTGGCTACATTAGAAAGATTGACTGGTTTGATTGCACAGAAGATAGCTGGATTTTGTACACAGTGAATTGAGTAGTATTTTAAAGCAAATGAAATAGCCAATGAAAAGCAAATACCAACTTAGCTGAATGCATTGGATTTTAGGCATACAGTTTGCTTAGAAGTTTGACTGCTCCAACCAAGCTAGCAGAAATTAGCTTTGCAAATGTCATGAAAGTAGTGCAGGAACATTTTAAGGTTCAAAGGTCAAGCTTAATGTCAGAGAAATGTATACAATATACATCCTGAAATGCTTTTTCTTCGCAAAAATCCATGAAAACAGAAGAGCCCCAAAGAATGAACAACAGTTAAAAGTGAGAACCTCAGTCCCCCCCCAGCTCCCCCCCCCCATGCATAAGCGGCAATATGTAATGATCCCCACAAAAGCATTGTTAATTGCAGAATGCTTTAGGTTTCATAAGCGGTATCAAAAGATTCGGAAGTTCATTTTAGTGTTTGTGGCTGAATTGAAGGAGTTGTCTGAGCATTGTCAGTTCAGTAATAGGCTTAATAATGAACTGAGAGATCATTTAGTTTGTGGAATCCTACAAGGACGATTTGGAAAAACAGCCCCCAACTGCCGCTCAACTTAAGTGCAGTTGAAATAGCTGTATCAATGGAAACAGCAGACAGACGCAATTCAGCTGCAGTCAGAAATGAAAGTGAGCATGAACAAAATTTGTTCGTCTGGCCGAACAAATTGTGTTCCCATTGTGGCAGAGGTTTACATATGCCAGACTAATGCAGGCTTAAAAGTGAAACCCATAGAAAATGAAACAGAGTAGATCACGTACAAAGAGCATGTTGACAGACAAAAATAAATGGACTACACAGGGAAGAGAAAAGGATAAAAAGTGAAATTGCAGTTTCAACAAGAGCACTAGTCTGTATGCAGTAGATAAAAAAATTAATAATGATGAGAGTGACACAAGACTGCGTAGCCTTGAGAATTGCAATGTGAAAACTAATAATAGACCAGCAATATGACTTACGCCAGAAGAGAATGGCAAATTAATTGGTCAGCTGTTTCAGTCATTCTACAAAATGAGTGAATGGCATTTCAAAGATACTGAACTGAAGCCTGCAAATAAGCAACTAAGAACTCGTACTGCAGAAAAGATAACCTAGTGGGAATGACATTTGTGACAGTGAAATACAACAACTGACAAGACAAATTAGATATGTATGTGGTAAAAACAGGAGGGCCAGCATCTTGGGGCTGAGAGAGGCTGAGACAATCACGACTTGATTGGAGATCCATCCACCAATTGCATGCCACATTACCTGCAACAGAGTCAACTGCAAGTGAATTCAGAAAGGTACTGGATGATGTCACACCCAAGTTTAACGAAGTCCATCCAATTATCTCATTTTAAGGACTCTTTATCTTGCTGTTTCATGTTTTGTTATTTATTACTATTATTTATATTACATTTGCACAGTTTGTTGCCTTCTGCACTCTGGTTGATCTTTCATTGATGCTGTTATAGCTCCTATTCTATAGATTTCCTGAGTATGCCCACAGGGAAATAAATCCCATGGTTGTAAGTGGTAACATATATGCACTTCGATAATAAAAAAAATGACTTTGATCTACTTTACTTTTCCATGCTAGATTGCATGGAAGCTGAAAGAATTATTTTCATGGTTGATTGGAGCCCATAGGCAATGCCCAGTAGCCATTAAGAAGGGGTCTGTCACGATCTGTGGTGATTTTAAGGGTCACCACCAATCCAATTCTGAAAGTGGATCAATACCCTCTGCTCAGGATTGAAGATATCTTTGCCAATCTTTCTGGCAGGAAACATTTTACAAAGTGGACTTAGCTGATGGAGATTGAAGAAGAGTCCACTCTGGCAGAAAGCTGTAGACTGAGTGCTACAAGGCTGCCCAGGCACTCAGTGTTACCTGAATGACACTGTTACCGGTAAAGATAATGAGGAACATCTCCAAAATCTCAAGCCTGTTAATAAGATTAGAAAATTATGGGCTTAGAGCACAACATGACAAGTGTGAATTCATTAAAACAAATATCTCTTACTGCAGTCACACGATTGACACCTAAGATTACACACGTGTGCTGAGAGGATTCAAGCAGTAGTGGATGCCCCAAGGCCAAAGAACATGTCACAGTTGTGGTCCTTTTTTAGGATTTGTCAATTACTATAACAGGTTCCTGCCAAACCTGCCTACTTGGCTTCACCCCTTGGAACTTGTTACTACAGATCGGGAAGAAATGGCAATGGACAAAACTCTGTGAGGTGGCTTTCAAAAAGGTAAAGGAAATGGTGATGTCAGACACTGTACTCGCACATTATGATCCACATCATCAAATGAAGCTTGCCTTATTGTACACTGTAGAAGTAGTTATGTCACACATTACAAGTGATGTAATTTAATTCCCCCTAGTCTTTGCATCACATTCCTTCACATCGCTGAAGAAAAAAAATTATGCACAGATTGAATGAGAGGCCTTGAATCTGGTTTGAGGTGTAAAACCTTTCAACCAGTACTTCTATGGGAGAAAGTTCACCCTCATTATTGATAATCAACCACTAGTGTCCATTTTCAATCCACAGGAAGGTGTTACACTAACAGCAGCAGTACAAATGCAAAAATGGGCTCTATTCTTTGAGGACACAATTACAAGATCAAATTCAAGAGAACTACTAATATTGAAAATGCTGATTGATTGTCCTTTTTTCCACTTAGAAGAGGAAATACCTGAAAAATTTACAAAAGAAGACACTCCTTTTGACATATTCTTCTTAAAGCAAATTGCAAGTATCCTTATTACAGCAGAATTGATCCAAAGGGAAAACAGAAAAGTTCCCACACTGTCTCAGGTCTACATGGTAACTTAAAATGATTGGAAATTGCAGCAGAAACTCCAGTTTTCCCCATTTTAAAAATTTTTTTTTTTACCAGCACTGAGGTGAACTTGCCTTTGGCGGAGGTTACCTTATGTGGGGATTGAGAGTTGTTATACCATCAAAGCTGAGAGCGAAAGTGTTGGAGGGGCTACATGTGGATCATCTAGGCATGGCTAACATGAAAGCATTGGCTAGAAACTTTGGTGGCCTGGGATACATCAGCAGCTTGCCATGCACTATTTAGGTTGCCAGCACATCCAAAAGATGCCAAAAGCTGTGCCTCTCCATCATTGGGACTGGCCTTCATTGCCCAGGTAGAGGATTCATGTGGATTTTGCTGGACCATTCATGGGGACAAATTTCTTTATAGTAGTGGATGTAGCTACAAAGTGGCCGGAAGTGTTCCCAATAGTCTTCGCGACAGCCTCGCTCACGGTTGATGTGTTGAAAACCCTCTTCTCAAGGATTGGTGTTCCAGAACATTTAGTCAGTGACAATGGACCACAGTTTGTGGCAGAACAGTTCTAGTCATTCCTGAAAATGGATGGAATAAGACATATTACATCTGCACCGTACCACACTGCTATAAATGCCAAAGTGGAAAGTTTTGTCTGGAGTCTAAAGAACTCCATGTAAGCAAGGTCAGAGAACTCACTACACTGAACCAGAAGCTTGCCAATTTCCTCGCGTATTGCAATAAAGCACATTCCACAGCCAGCAACCCATCAGCTATGCTGTTCCTGGGTTGTCCCTTGTGTTCATGCTTGGATCTCCTCAAACCCAATCTCAGAAGGAGAATGCAGGACAAATAGCTGAGAGAAATTGAGGGCTCCTCAAACAAGGAGGCTCAATGTTCCACTCCAGGACAAACGGTCCTGGTGAGGGACTGCAGAGGTGAGCAAAAGTCAGTACTTAGAAAGGTTAAGGACAGAACTGGACCACTCTCCTCCCCAGTGGAGATTATATCTGATATCATCTGGAGACAACACATCGATCGGTTGAGGAGAGCAGAGTTAATTGTTAGAGAAGAGAGGTGTCCAGAGCTGTCAGAGCCACTTCCTGCAGTCCCAGAGTCAACTCCTACAGCAACTTTACAGAATTTTTTACATGTACCTCAGACTTTTGCACATTACTGTATATAAGTTGAGATGCATTCTATATCGAGTTGGAGTTTGTACATGTGCACATCATATGTATGCGATTAGCTTAAGGTAAAATCAACCGTACACAAATTACGTTCCTGCTCTATATTTGGCTTTCAATTAATTTTTACATTGTTCTCAGTGATGTACCACAAGGATCAGTGATGTGACTCTTACTGTTTATTATATACAGTAACAAACTGTTACTGCATATGAATATAAGAGGTAAAATTAGTGAAAGTAGTAAGTGACTTACTGTTTATTAGTGATCAGTGATATGACATTGTTTGCTACATATATACTTGCATATGAATGTAGGAGAAAAGATTGATAAGTTTGCAGATAGTAGAAAAATAATGGCGGTGAGGAGGTTTAGGTATTGATCGGCTGATGGGATGCTAAAAGCAATTGCAGATGGAATTTGCCTGGGGTAGAGCATTAGAGTTGTAAAGAAACATTGGATTGGAGGCTACCCAGATGAAATATAATGTTGCTCCTCCAACCTGAGTGTGGCTTCATCATAGCAGTAGAAGAGCCCATGTATGATCATATGGGAATGGGAAATGGATGGCAAAAGGGAGATCCCATTTTTCCTGGCAAGAAGTGCTTGGCGAAACAGTCTCCCACTCTACGTTGGGTCTCATTGATATACTTCCCATTCCTATTCCATCATGTCCATCCATGGCCTCCTCTGCTGTCGCAATGAGGCCACTCTCAGGTTGGAGAAGCAACACCTTGTATTCTGTCTGGGTAGCCTCCAACCCAATGGCATGAACATTGATTTCTTGAACTTCCACTAATGCCCCCCACCCCCATTCCCCATTCTCTTGTTCCTCTCTCACCATATTTCCTTGCCTGCCCATAGTCTCCCTCTTGTGCTCCTCCCCCTTTTTCTTTCTTTCTTTCTTTCATGGCCTTCTGGCCTCTCTTATTATATCCCCCCCCCCACCTTCCCCAGCTCTGTATCTCTTTCACCAATCAACTTCCCCGCTCTTTACTTCACCCTTCCCGGTTTCACCTATCACCTTGTGTTTTGCCCTCCCCTCCCTCCACCCTCTAACCCTACCTCCTCATCTTTTTTCTCCAGTCCTGTTGAAGGGTCTCAGCCCGAAACATCAACTGTTTACTCTTTTCCATAGATGCTGCCTGACCTGCTGAGTTGCTGCAGCATTTTGTTTGTGTGTTACTTGGCTGTCTACTCTACTCAGGTTCTCATAATTTCATAAATGTTTATCATGCCTGTTATTGGCCTCCACTGCTCCAGAGAATGCATCTCAAGTTTATCGAACCTCTCCTTGAAGCACCTTCCCTTTAACTGAGACAGCATACTAGTTAACTCAACTTGTATTCTCTGCAAAGCCTTGATATTCTAAATGGAGCGAAGCAGTGGTGTCTACAATCAGAAGGCTAATAAGTTGAGAGGGCGTATGAGGAGGAACTTTTACATTGAAGGCTGAAATGTGAATTACACTGTTTGAGCATCAATATTTACAAAGTAATTAGACGGGAACTTGAATGCTGAGCCACAGAGATTGCTGACTTAAAGTTACAAGTCGATGGCCTTTTGTCAGAATAGGTCAATTTTGATGCAAACTGGAAAAGCTGGAAATCTGAAATTGTTGAGTTTAAGATTGCGTCCCAAGGGTTGTAATGTACCATTATAGAAGATGAGGTACCAGTCTTTAACTTTACCTTTACTTCCTTAGAAAGCTGAGAGGCCAAAAGCAGCTGCCAGAGTTGGAATGGGAAAGACTCAGAGTCATCCCTGTAAAATGAATGGAGATGTTGTGCAAAATGGCCAACCCAATCAGTGACAATGTAGGGGGGCCACAGTGTGAGCACTGACTGCAATACACTGATCCGGATGAAGATCGACTTACTGCTTCAACTGGAAGTAGTGCTGAGTCTCTGCATGGTGGGAAGAAAATGTTCAAATGCTAGTGTAGCATCTCTCAAATTTGCATGGGCAAATGCTGTAAGAAAGGGAGTAGATTTGTAAGAATTGACGAGGGAGTCATTGAGTGAATAGTCCCACCAGAATGCTAAAAGAGGAGAGGAACATGTGTCTGGTGGGGGCTTTACATTGAAGGTGGCAGAAACTGGAGAGCATGATCTACTAAATGTAGTAGCAGTGGAAGCAAATACAGGGAGAATGAGGGGAGAGGGTGAGAGTAGAGGCACAGAAAATGGAACGGGTATGGTTAAGAACTCTGTCAAGTGGTGGAGAGGGAATTGCAAGAAGACATTAGTGGAAGGTGTGGTCATCAGAGCAGAGACAATGGAACCAGTGAAATTGGGAGAGAAGAATGGAGGACATTGTTACATTTTGACATTAAACTAATTCAAAGGAAAACAAGAGAGTGGAGAGATGCAAGTCTAACTTCTTTCTTTACTTTAAGTGAAGCTCACACATCACGTGGTAGCATGATGTATATAATTCACTTATTTATACATATAACTCATAAATTAAATGAACAAGAATGCTATATATACACATAAGATTACTCATATTATTGAAATAATAAATACACAACACTCCTCCCTGCTTAGCTATAAACTCCAACTCAATAGAGAATGTATCTTAACTATATACACAGTATGCTATATAATTACCATATACAGACATCCACAGCATAGTAAATTGTAAATTGTCACAGTCAGCCCTATATATTAATTTCTGTGAAGGGTTTCTTACCCCTGTGGGATAATGTCTTTCCTAACAAGGGCAATCACTCTGCTAGGCAGGTGAGACTTGTTGCTGTGAAAGGATCTCCTCCATGGTGGTTGTAGGAGTCGACTGAAATTGCAGGAAGTGGTTCTGACAGCTCTAGACACCTTTCTTCTTCCTTTTTCTTCTAGATTGTGTATCTTGATCTAGGAAAGGCCCATGTAGTTTCCTTAAGTCTTTTTATGATTCCCTTTACGATCTGATGAATCCTCTGTTTTCTTATCACTATTGACTCCTTTCTTTTTGGCTTCCATTCATTCAGCTGTGTTTTGGTTTTTGCTTCTACTTTTACGAGCAGCTTTTTGTCTCACACTTCAAGTTCTTGTGAAAACTATAATGCACACAGACTAGATTCTGCTTCTTTATACTCA
Source organism: Hemitrygon akajei (assembly GCF_048418815.1). NCBI lineage: Eukaryota > Metazoa > Chordata > Chondrichthyes > Myliobatiformes > Dasyatidae > Hemitrygon > Hemitrygon akajei. Next base: position 61,118,940 of record NC_133125.1, read on the forward strand.
CAAAAGCCAAATTCCTGCAACTTTCCTGAAGCTCCTTGAACTCTCTTCCAGCTTAAAACCAAGCCACATTTTGCAGGCAACTTCCCGATTAACTGATCAGAATCTTTCTCTGTTACGTACCCCGTAACTGCGTCACTTACCAGCAAAGATAGAGAGGTCCGTTGAAGTCTGATGGTACTATTTTTAACAGTAGTTATTGGTAAAAATACACAAAAATAATATCAATGCAAACATACAGATAATATACGTCGTCAATACTAAATCTAAAAGCGCGGGTATAATAATAATCAACAAGAAATAGCTCTATCGTTGTCTAGGGGATAATGTTTTATCCGATGGAAATATAAAAGTCACTCAAGTTCATTCAGGCTGCAGCTTTTGGTTGGAGAGAGAGAGACGGATGTTTTTTAGAACTTGCCCGTTTTCCTTTTTATGATGTCGATCCTTCGAAATGTTGTCGGTTATGATCTCTTCTTTAGCTAAGCCGTCTTCCATGGTAAGGCCTCAATCCCGGGCAACGGGAAAGGACACACGTGGGCCTTACACCGGCTGTCGCTATTAAACGCTGTCATGGGATTTCTAGCGTTTCTCCTGGTGCGTCTAAAGGGGTTGTTCCCCAGACCCTCTTTTCTCCTTACTCACGGGGTCTCAGATGTCAATCAGGTTAGGAGGATGCCATCCCCCAACCAGCCCATGTTGCTCATTCCTTGAGGGCTTCGATGAATAGCACAGTGCTCAATACACAATTCCGTCTCCAAGAGACAATGGCTGTTTCCCGTGGCTTTGTATCGCTGAGGGACCAGGACATTCCAAACCCCTTGTGGATTCTGCGTGTCTTTCTCTCATTTCCTCGGTCTCCTGACCTGAATTAATAGCGATCTTGCGATTCTCAAAAAGGAGGGGGCTACTTTGTACCCTTCGGCCCCTCAGAGTTGGGGCACCGGCGTAACATCTCAAATATTTTGCCTCCAAAAACTTTTGTCGTCAGACTGCTGATTTTAACACTTTCATGATTCCTTTGCCCAGCGTGGTCCTTCCATGTTCTAGTATGCTTTCTAACCAGAGGCACAAAGGTTGGCACCAACATCTGTTTGCCCTCTACTGGGCAGCAGTTCTTGGTGTTCAGCATGGAGACAGTTGTGGCTTCATCGAGTACCTTAATTTGCTTTCAATTGACTTTATTGTAGGAGATGAGGCATGCAAATAGTTGATGGATCTCTAATCAAGTTCTAGTTGTTTCAGCCAATCTGTACCCCACAATGCTGGTCCTCCTGTTTATACCACATACAAGCCTAATATGGCTGCTGTTATGAATGTCATTCCCACAGAAGTTATCTTTTCTTTAGTATAAGTTTTTAGTTGGGTATCTCCGGGATTCAGTTTAGTATCTTTGAAATGTCTCTCAAACATATTTTGTGGAATGACTGTAACAGCCTAGCCAGTGTCTAATTCCATTTTAATTAATTTGCTTTTCATTTCTGGTGGAAGCCCTATTGCTTGTCTATTGTTAACTTTCACACTGTAAATTTTAACGTTACATAGTACTATCACCTTCATCATTATCAGATTTTTCATCAACAGTTTGCAGAGTAGTGCTCCTCTTGAAACTGTAATTGGACTTTTTTATCTTTTTCTCTCCCCTGTGTAGTCCATTTGTTTATGTCTGCCTGACGTATTCTAATTATGTGTCCTACTTTGTTGCATTTTCTGTCAGTTTCACTTTTAAATCTGCATTGATCTGGTGTATGTGAGCCCCTGCCGTAATGATATAACAATTTATTAGGTCAGGCTGGATACTATTTAGACATTGCAATTTTGATCACGCTCACTTTCATTCCTGACTGCAACTCAATTGCACCTCTGTCAGCTGATTACATTTATACAGCAATTTCAACTGCTCTTTTAAATGTAATTGTGCATCTATTGGGAGCCATTTTTGAAAGCTTTTTTGTAAAATGCCTCAAACTAAATGATCTCTCATTGCATCAAGAATGTTTAATCAACCAGTGTCTGTACAAGATTACTCAAATATTAAATACACAATATTCATCAATTATGAATTCATTAATATTAATTAATTATGAAAATGTTCAAAAGGTGAAAATTAGAGGTGTATAGATATCTACTGCTATAAGAGTAATTTAGGAGGCAAGTTGTGTGTACTCAGAATCAGAATCCGGTTTATTATCACCAGCATGTGATGCAAAATTTGTTAACTTAGCAACAGCAGTTCAATGCAATATATAATGTAGAAAAAAATAAAATAATAATAAATGAATCTTATTCAGTATACTTTATACAGCTCAAGTATATTGAATTGATTAAAAATTGTGCAAAAAGAGAAGTACTATATATTAAAAAAGTGAGGTATAGCTATTTAAAAAATGTGTGTGCATATATGTATCTGTGTATATATACAGATACACGTGTGTGTGTGTGTGTGTGTGTGTGTGTGTGTGTGTGTGTGTGTGTGTGTGTGTGTGTGTGTGTGTGTATAGTTGTGCACCTAGCTTAACAATAAGTTTCCAATCTAATTTTGCAGTCATGATTGCCAGTTGAGGCAGTATAAAACTGTCCTTTGCAGAGACAATGGCTGTTCAATTAAGGCTGAAACTGTAACAGCTTCATTCTGTTTCCAATCCTGCTATCACTAAGTTGAGAGAGGTTACTGCACATGATTAGTCTCCAATCCTATTCTGCTCCCTGCATCTTAAAGTACAATAATGCTGTAAGTATAATAGAAAAGAACTAAATAATGTTCCCTTAAACCTTGTAATGAGCTTGTCATTATGAAGTGAGTGGAATGATTAGGCTTTATGAATAAAATACACTGAGACATTACATGAACTATTTTTAACCAGAGCTGTTATTAAGTAAGTTGAGGTTACAATCTGCCATTATTTTTCTCCCATTGCATTATCCTGTGATACTATCTCAATCATTCAGATATAACATTTTTTTACAAATGGAGTGGAAAAGGACTGTCACCTTCCCCACTCCATTTAACCAATCCATCGTCTTTAGCTCTAAAATTTATTTACTTGGAAAGTTGCTGTTAGAGCTACAGAAAAGCAGGGTAGGGGCACTGAAGTTTGGTATTGGTTTATTATTGTCATATGTACCCTGATGCAGTGAAAAGCTTGTCTTGCATATTGTTTATACTGATCAAATTATTACACTGCATTAAGCTAGAATAAGGTAAAACAAAAACAATGCTGAATAAATATAAAACTCACCTAAAAAGTTCAGTGCTGGTAAACTATAAAGTGCAAGATCATAACAAGATAGACCATGAGGCCAAGAGGCCATTGTTTTGTACAAGACACCTATTCAAGAGCCTGATAACAGTGGGATAGAAGCTGTTCATAACTCCACTAGTACATGCTTTCGGGCTTTTGTATTTTCTGGCCAATGGGAGAGGGTAGAAGAGAGAATGTTCAGGGTGAGGAGGGTTTTTGATTATGCTGGCTACTCTATGGAGGCAGCAAGAAGTTTAGTCAGAGTACATGGAGGGGAGAGGGCTGATTCTTGTGATGTGCTGAGCTGTGTCCACAACTCTCTGCGATTTCTCTTGGTCACGTGCAGAGCAGTTGCCATTCCAAGTCATTATGTATCCAGACAGAATGTTTTCTATGGTGCATTGATTAAAAAATTGGTAAGAATTGACGGGGACACACCAAATTTCTTTAGCCTTCTGAAGAAGTAGAGGCAGTGGTGAGCTCTCTTGGCCGTGACATCAACATGGTTGGACGAGGACAGTCTTGGTGATGTTCACACCTAGGAACTTGTTTCTCTTAATCCTATCACATCAGCACTGTTGATGTAGACAGGAGCATCTGCACCATGCCTCTTCTGAAATCAAAGATCATCACTTCATTGATATGAGGGAAAGGTTGTCACTAAGTTCTCTCTTTCATTATTTGGGATGCACCCGACTACCTACAAACTTGCAGATGGAGTCCTAGCAGAAGTTGGCCACGTGGTCACGAGTGTACAGGGAGTAAAGTTGGGGCTGAGGACACTATTGTGGAGCATGAATCATGGCAGAGGTGTTGATACTTTACTGGTTGTCATCTGTTGCTCAGAACATTATGTTGATGTTGAGGTTGATGTTAATGTTATCTTTTTCTCAGAAATCTGGACCGATAAATTAACAATTTTATTTTTAAAATAGCTTACGATATTCTTTTAGTCAAAGTTAGAATGTAGTGGCCTTTCAAACACAAAGAAGGCACACCAATAGCTCTATTTCATACAGAGCTTGAGGACTTTTGATATGCCACCAAAGACTCTTACAAATTTCTGCAGATGGAGAGCGTTCTTTTCTTTTTCAATCTTTTTATTAATATCAAAATAATGGATGTAACATAATATTGCTACACAATTATTGGGATTACATTGTTAATGGTTAACATATATAAATATATATTCAGTTAATACAAAGGTAATAAACCTCCCAAAACTGTTCAAGTACAAATGTAGTATACATGGAGAGCTTTCTGACAGGTTGCCTGATATGGAGTCTCCAATGCACAGAATACAAGCGGCTGCAAAGGGTCGTAGACTCAGCCAGTTCAATCATGGGTACAGTCCTTCCCACCATCAAGGATTTTGTCAAGGTTTGGTGCCTCAAGAAGATAACATCCATCACTAAGGACGTGCACCATCTAGGACATGCCCTCTTCTTATTACCATTAGAGAGGGATACAGGAGCTTGAAGACCCAGACTGAATGATTTAGGAACAGCTCCTTTCCCTGCACCATCAGATTTCTGAATGGCCCATGAACACTATGTCATTATTCCTTTTTTTGTACTATTTATTTTGTACATCCTGCCAAACACAGATTTTTTTTATTTGTTACTGTGTTTGGCCGTGCATCCTTTTTCTAAAAAATGACACTGCCTTTAAATAAAGGATGTGCAGATTGATTCACCATGCACCATAGCTATCACTGGAAATCTGCTTTAACATCAATGAGCCTCAATGACAGAAAAGGTTAGATGATTTCTTCTACCTCCTCAAAAAAAAAAATAGGGGATACAAAGAGCAAACACCCAGCAAAGCTAAATTATAGATTTAAAGCCAGCTTTAACAGCTCAATGTGATCCAAGTAGCCAGTTGTCTTGTTTGGCCCCAGATGAGAGTATATATGGATTCACCTTGAAAGTACTTTCCAGACAAACCCAAATCCCTCTCCAACTAAGGTATACAGGCAAGTAAGTCCACTGGATGTTAATTAAAAATGGCAACATTAGCTGATTTTCCTTCTTTTTAGCTCACTAACTCTGTGGCCAAAGGCCATAAGAAGAACACAAACAGACTGAAATAAATAAATATGATATTAATGTTATATTGATATTGAAATTAAGTAGATAACAGAGACATACTTGCAAAAATCTTTTTAAAAAATAATAATACAGGTTAAGGTAAGAGCAAATGAAGTACTGGTTCATTTCTAGGTGGATGAAATTGCAAGTTGTAAGGCTATGCTGAACCTGTATTGTGGTCAGATCATAGGTGGGGTATGATGTAAAATTTTATTTTAGCATGTGCAGATTCTCTCATGCTTACGAATGCCTAGGGAGTGGACAACTCATATGTATAAATGAATGTTTGGGAGACTGGTGGCATTGACTTCCTCTCCAAACCAGCACCAACCTGACATCAATTTATTACTGTTGCTTTAATGCTGGGTTCAGTTCTGGTTTTCTGCACCTTCCTGTCCCCAAAGCACATTGAGAGTGCCTTTTTTCAGAATGGCAACTAAGGCACACAGTCGTGTTTTACCAGCACGTTACTGAGAGTAAGTAAGTGATAGAAAATTACCAGAATATAAAAGTAAGGATGTAATTTTGAGGCTTTATAAGGCACTGGTGAGGCCTCACTTGGAGTGTCATGAGCAGTTTTGGGCCCCTTATCTAAGAAAGATGTGGTGATATTGGAGAGAGTTCAAATGAAGTTCACAAAAATGATTCTGGGATGGAAAGACTTATCCTATGAGAAGTGTTTGATGGCTCTGGGCCTCTACTCATTGGAATTCAGAAGAATGAGGGGTGACCTCACTGAAACCCATTGAATGTTGAAAGGCCTTAATAGAGTGGATGTGGAGAGGAAGTTTTCTATAACTGGGGAGTCTAAGACCTGTGGGCACAGCCCCAGAATAGAGGAAACTCTCTTTTGAATGGAAATGAGGAATTTCTTTAGCCAGAGAGTGGTGAATCTGTGGAATTCATTGCCACAGGCGGCTGTGGGGGCCAAGTCACTGGGTATATTCAAGGCAGAGCATGAAGGGATATGGGGAGAAGACAGGAGACTGAGGCTGAGAAGGAAAATGGATCAGCCATGATGAAATAGCAGAGCAGACTCGATGGGCCAATTGACCTAATTCTGCTGCTATATCTTGTGGTCTAAAATAAGTGCTGGTCTTGCCAGCAAAATGCACTTCTTGTGAAATAAATATATAATAGACAAGGTAAGATAGTGAGCAAGTAATCAAACAAAGAATTTAGAAGTATCTTCTTTACCCAGAAATTGGTGATAATGTGGAACTTGCCAGCAAAGTGGTGGAATGAATACTCTTAGTGCATTAAGGAGAAAGCACATGAAGGAGAAGGAAATGCAGAATTATTTTGTGAAGTAGATGAAGGATTGAGAGGCTTGAGTGGAATATAAGCATCTAGAAAGACCAGTTGATTGAATGGCTGCATATGCAATGCAATATCCTTTCAATTTTTGTGATATAGAAAGTCATAGCTCTGTTCATTAAATCTTCTCAGCAGTCTGACATTAATGTGTATAATGATACTATTTGCGAGTCTTCGTCAGTGCAAATTTCATTGCCTGTTGGAAACAAAGGGTTCAATGAAACAAACACCACTGAGGGAAATTCTCTTCTGATCTCAACACAAGCATGTTTTATGTCATCTGTGATACTTCTTTCATTTAAAGATGTCATTAAAAATATTTGTGCTCTTACCTACTCCTACACCTCTCTCCTTCCTCACTCTCAATCATGCACACACACACTTTTTCTCAAGTCCTGAGTGTGAATGGGAACTTTCAAAGGAACTGCACTTCCACTCACTTTTATGACATTTTCATATCCAATCTAGTTACCCATAATTAGTTTGAAGGCAGTTTTTAAGTACAGTGTGAAAATTAAGCAGCTGCCCTGTTTTCTATCCAAGTCCATGGATTAGATTTCAGCACTCTTTCAGCAGAGCTTCTGATTGATTTTTCTAGTCATGATATATACTTGACCTTGATTCAAACTATTTTGCTGGGGACAAGTGTTGTACTTGACCTGTCTCAGAGAGTATTTATTTGATTATCTCCATTTTCAAAGTGCCTTTTAATATTTCTTCAAAGCTTGTGCACCTCAGCATTCACTATGTGTTGCGCTGAGAGAAATAATGGAATGGAATAGCTATTGATAGAATATGGAGAAATGCAAGAGTTTGTTTCATTGTAGATATGGGTACGCACCAAATGTTTTTAAGGTCTTTAAATCCATAAATATATTTAAAGCGAAGAAAGGCAGACTTTTGCTCTGTTGGGAAGTTGAGGAATTTGGGGAGCAGTCAGGAATGTGCAATGAATACAAGATCAAATCACTATTATTTTGAATGGGAGAGCAGGTTCAAGGGATCATATGGCCTGCTCCAGCACTTGATTCAGAAGATCTTGCATTGTGTTGTCTGAGTGAGTACAAAGTAGTAATAAGAGGATAGGAATGCAAACTTTCTGAGCTTTGTGTCCCTGGAGACAGCATTTTCAAACATAGAACAGTACAACACGGTGCAGGTCCTTCAGTCCACGATGTTGTATAGATTGACAAAAACTTGCTTCACAATCAATCTAACCCTTCCTCCTACATAGTCCATATCCTTCCATTTTTCTTACATCAATGTGCCTTGTCTTAAGTGTCTCTTCAATATCCCTAATTGTATCAGCCACTACCACCACCCCTGGTAATGTATTCTAAACACTCTGTGTGTAAAGAAAAAAACTACCTATGATATCTCCCCTAACCTTTCCTCCACTTACCTTATAAGTGGATGTCTTCTGATATTGGCTATTGCCACCCTCGGGAAAACCTGCTGGCTGCGACTCTATCTCAAGTTACCTCTCATCCTTTTTCACTCCTAAGAGAAAAACACTAGCTCGCTCAGCTTTTCCTCATAAGGTATGCTCTCTAATCCAGGTAGCATCCTGGCAAGTTTCTTTCACACCCCCTCTAAAGCTTCTATATCATTCTTATGATGAGACGACCAGAACTGAACACCATACTTCAGAAGTGGTCTGACCAAAGCTTTATTGAGTTGCAACATTACCTCATGGCTCTTGAACTCGATCTCCTGCCTAATGAAGGCCAACATAGCATACACTATCTTAACCACCCTATCAACTTTGATGGTAGAACTTGAATGGTAGAATCCCTCTGTTCCTCCACACTGCTAAGAATCCTTGTACTCAGCCTTCAAATTCAATCTCCCACAATGTATCACTTCACACTTTCCTGGACTGAAATCCATCTGCTATTTCTCTGCCCAGTTTTACATCCTGTCTAAATCCCATTAAACCCATGGCAAGTGTCTACACTATCTATAACACCACTAATCTTTGTGACATCTGCAAACTTACTAACCCACCATTCCACTTCCTTATTCAAGTCATGTAAAAATGTCACAAAAAGCAGGGGTCTCAAAACAGATTACTGTTGAACACTATTAGTTACGTGTTATGCTCCAGGCAAAACACTCTCAGTCTGCTACCATCCTCTGCCTTCTGTGGGCAAATCAATTCCAAATCCTCCAGCCAAGTTTCTATGGATCCCATGTTTCATAACTTTCTGGATGAGTCCATCATGGGGAACCTTACTAATATCCATGTAAACCACATCCACATATCTTACTTAATTAGTTTTGTCACCTCCTCAAATCTCAGGCACCTCTGCACCTCTCAAAGCAATGTTGACTATCCCTAACAAGATTATGCTTCTCCATATGCTTGTAAATCTTGTCACTAAGAATCCTCTTCATTACATTCTCCATACTGGTCAATAATTCCCAGGATTATCCCTATTACCTTTCTTGAATAAAGGAGCAATATTTGCCATCCTCCAATCCTTGGGTATTACTCCTGTGGCCAGGGAGAAAACAAAAGATCATTGCCCATGCCTCAGCAATCTTTTCCCTCATTTCCCATTGTCACCTGGGGTATATCCTGTTTGGTCTTGGGTATTTGTCTACATGTGTGTTTTTCAAAAACTCCAACAGTGTCTGTTGCTCCAGCAGATTTTCTTTTTTTAAAAAAAATGACATTGCATTTTCTTAGATGGGAAAGAAAAATACTGTACATGCACTGTAAGGCTTTGTTCTGACTTGACTCTTGTCCAACTTATGTAATTGTTGATGATTTTCCATATGTTAATCACGCTGAACTAGAATGTCCGCAGCGGTTGGTAAATCATGTCAGATGAGGAGTCCTTCGTCCCTAATTTTTAGATTATAATTGGATAATGCCCAACCCATCATGTAAGTAGGGTTTGTGATCCTTGCAATCTCAGGGCAATATTTGTTGTTACATTTTTCTGCCGAGACTCAGCAGTCTGGGGAATGGTTGAGGGTAGGTGGCAGAGCAATTTGATAATGGACTTCGAGTAATTAAAGGAACATCTTTGCATGTCGTTTTTTTGCTGGAACTGCCAGTGAAGATGACTGGCTTATGAGTGGTAGGGGTGGGGGAATAGCTATGCAGTTGTGAGTGCTATCTGGTCTTTTGGTATCTGGGCCATATACAAAGTGGGCTCCACTCTTCACCAGTGTGACACGTATGAAGGCACGTCCTAACTGAATAAACTCTGCACCCACTCTTTTCAATTGATGTACTTATGGGGCAAGGCTGGGGCAGTCACACCATTTGACCATCCCTGGAAATGCACCTGTTTCCATTCACTCAAATGTGCCTTGGGGAATCCGCTTAGACAATTTCATTTTTACAGCCTAAAAAGATCTTACAAATGACCAAATCTAGTAGGAGTGCCACCCAGTGGAATCGATCTGTAATTCATAAAATAAAAGCAAAGGCTGGGTAATAAGGCTGGGAAACCACTGGAGACATGAGAAATTGCACAAGCTGGAGCCCTGGAGCAAAATTAAAAACTAAATGCTAGAGAAACAAAAGCATTTTGTATGGATTTCCAGCATCTGCAGAATCTCTTGTGTTTACGTGTTAGAGGAATTCTGTCATGAAAACTCGTGATTTACTGGTGTTCTTCAGGGAAAGGAAATCTGGTGTCCTTACCCAGCCTGCCCATTATGTGACTCCAGACCCATTGCTATCTGTTCAGTCCAGTGGTAAATAAGGATGCTAAAGTTGCCAATGATGTCTCTAGTCCTTGAAAAAAATACCATGTTGTTTCAAATTCAATTGTTGTTCAGCCATATACACAGCCAAATGAAACAGCACTCCTTTTGAACTTTATATTCCTTGAACAATTGAAAACAAACACCAGGTTGTTTCATGAAGTGATGTATTTGAATAAATTTCTGTAATCTTTAGGAGCTTACATTTCATTAAAATAGTGTTCTCTTATTGTCTAACCATAATCTCTAACTGAATCAGAATCTGTTTTCTTATCATTGATGTCTGTTGTGAAATTTTGTTTTGCAGCTGCAGTATAGTGCAAATCATAAAAATTGCTTTAAGATAAAAAGTAAATTGTGCAAAAGACAAGTGACGAACAAGTGTTCATGAATTGTTCTGAAATCTGATGGGAGAAGGGAAGAAATTGTTTTTAAAACACTAAGTGTGGGTCTTCAGGCCTGATGGTATTAATGCAAAAAGAGCTTGTCCCTTTGTTTTTATTGTTATGAGTTAAATGTAGTATTGTATCCAGAAGCACAGGAAGTTCATGTGCTCGGATTTTGCAGGTGGGAACAAACACTGCAACCATCTAGCATTGCATTGTTTATTTCTGTAAAAAGTAGTAAATGTGTTGTGTTCAGGACTGGGATGTTTATAATAGACATTCCTGCTCATAATGGACAATGTTTAAATCTTGCCACTTATTAATTAATATTTATAAATAGTAGCAATAATGTGTTTTAAAGGCTAGCAGTCATAGGCAAGATGAAAGGAGGATTGCATTGATCATAGCAGGTGCTAAAAGTCCAGGAGAGTAAAAAGTGACTTAGGGTATTCCTGAGAGGATAATTAAAGAACTAATCTTCCTTTCCTATCATAATGTGGAATGGATTTAAAGCAAAACTAATAAAGGAATCATTTTAAAAAATGGAAATTTGTTGAAGTGCAAAATTGCACAGGCTGCTTTAATTTGGCATGTCCCAAAATGGCACAAAATGTAACTTGGCAAAAGGCAGACATTATTGAACTCAAGGCAGTTTTATCAAATGAGAATGATTTGGGAGGAATTAAAATGTTAATAAATTCAATTATTAATAGCTCCAAAAGTCTGCATTTGAATCTTACTTTTAATCTAAAGATTCATACATGTATGCAACAAAATTGTGCATCTTTTCTAACTGACACTAGTTGTGTTTGGACAATTATTTAATTAAAAACAAGCAGCGTTAACAACAGTGGATGTACAGTCATTAACCCAGCAAGCTTCAAAAATTGTGCATAATTTCAACAAGAGATGTTAGTTTGGCTTGCCTCCCAAGGCCATCTCAGTAATGCCTGATGCTAGTGATTTTACTGATAAAGCAAGTATTTAACACATACCACTAACTGAGCAGGCAAAACATGAATATCTAAAGTTAATTAAACTTGTATTAGATGGAAGAGTGAAATGTAACTTTTGCTGATTATTTGGGTATTTTTGGTGAGGGGTTATTGCAGCTTTGTATTTTGCTGATATGGGAAAAAAGCTACGGGAACTTGATATTAGCCAGTAACATCAGACTGTAGGTGTTTTCATCTGTCTTAAATACAATAACACATCAGTTAATAACTCATCGGGGTGTTTGATAAGTTCGTGGCCTAAGGTAGAAGGAGATGAGTTATTAACTTCAAACTTTCTGCATTATCACTCAGAGTTGAACTGCATGTGCATGTAATGAGAGCTGTGCAACTCATCTCCTCCTACTTTAGGCCATGAACTTATCAATCACCCATCTGTGGACACTTTCTGGAGGTCCAAGATCCGTATACTCCTCGACCACTGGACTAAGTGTGTAAATGTAGGATGGGACTATGTTGAAAAATAAATGTGCCAGGTGTTCTAAAATTGACTCCTCCTACCTTAGGCCATGAACTTATCAATCACCCCTCGTACAAAAAAATACTAATATTAGCTTTAATGCAAAGGTACTGAATTCAGAAAGAGATATTAGGAAAGCTGGCAAAAAGACTGATGGAGACAGACTTCAGGAGGAAACAGAAATTGAGAGATTTACAGATGGAATTACCAATATTTAGGATTTGGATGGCTGAAGCCATAGTGTTTATGGTTGGCAAAAGGATGTGGTAGTGGAAAATGGTGGAGGATGTCTGTTGCAAAGAGCTGAGTTCTTAGAAAGTTTTGGAGCTGAAGCAAGGAGGACAGTCTAAATTGAAGATAGGAATTTGTAAATTGAGGTGGGGAGCAGAGGCAAGAAAATTGGAATTAGAGGAAATGGACCAGCAGCCAATGTATTCTAGTATTGCAGGGATGATGGGTTAGAAAGTCTTTTTGTAGGTTTGGATATGAGATCTTGGCATCATATGGAATGCAGAGATGGCAAATAGCATTGCATTGTGGCCTGTGGCCAAGGGAGTGATGGAACCAGTGGTTGGGGGCAAGAATAAAAAATATGACTGTCTTCCGTGTTTAGAAGGGGGGGGGGGAAATGGCCTCGTTGCAGGCTGGCACATTTGGAATATGAAAGGCATTGGTAGTGCTCAAAGTACATCTGCTATCTAGTACTGTCACAAGCAAAGGTTCCTGACAAGACATATTCAAACAAATGATAAGGAGGTCAGTGGATTGAAAAACTCTTAAAATTAGAGTATGTTATAAATATTGATATGGTAGCCATTAAAGGTTGGTCACTTGAAGCTTCAAAACTCCTTTAAATTGGAAAAAATTTATCTGAGAGATCTCATTCCAAGAGAGATTCCAGTGATTCAATGTGGAATCCATGAAGAAGACTGAGGGGAAAACCAGAAGATGGCTATCCAACTCCCTCACTCATTTACCCTCTCAATCTCCCTCACTCACTTGCCCATCCTGCACTTACTGTAAGTTTGCAGCACACAGTAGAAATAAAATGCATTAAATATAAATGATGGTTTAATTGAAATGCAGTAATGCCAATGGTACACCACTCTCCTGCATTGAGTCTAGCTTTGAGTTTGAGTATCTGAAGTTGGTCTTTAGTAAACATGATCTGACAAAAATATGTGGCTGAGAGATTACGGCACAAGAAAGTCTGCAGATTCTGGAAATCCAAAGCAACGCACACAAAATGCTGGAGGAACTCAGCAGGTCAGGGAGGATCTATGGAAATGAATAAACAGTCGATGTTTTGGACTGAGACCCTTCTTGAGAACTAAAAAGTAAGGGGAAGAGGCCAGAAATAGAAGGTGTTGGGGGTTGGGGGAAGGAGTACAAACTGAAAGGTGATAGGTGAAGCCGAATTGGGATGGGGGGAATTAAATAAGAAGCTGAGAGGTGATAGATGGGAAAAGTAAAAGGCTGGAGAAAAAGGATCTGATAGGGGAGTGGAGAGAAAAGGAAGGAGGAGGGGAACCTGGGGGAGGTGATAGGCAGGTAAGGAGGAGAGAAGAGGTAAGAGGGAGCTAGAGTGGGGGAGGGAAAGAGAAGGGGTAAAAATTTCTGAAGTTACAGATATTAATGTTCATGCCATCATGTCGGAGGCTACCTGGAGGGAATATGAGGTGTTGCCTCTCCATCCTTCGAGTGGCCTCATCATGGTAGTAGAGGAGACCATGGACTAACATGTCCATGTGGAATTTGCAGATGGAGCAAAGGTACCTGACAAAGTGGTCCCCCGACTTGTTTTGGTGTCTCACCAATGTACAGGAAGCTCCATCAGGAGCACCAGGTACAGGAAACATTATGCCATCCATTCTAATGCTATAGTTAAGTTATTTTTCATGAAACATTTTCCATGATTTTGTTAGAATTATCAGAATAAGAATCAGAATCAGGTTTATTATCACTGACATGTATTGTGAAATTTGTTGTTGTATTTTTGTATATTCAGTTAATACTTTCAGTCCTTCCAGTCCAACAAACCCATGCCACCCAATGACACTCCTACTAACCCATACGTCTTTGGAATGTGTGAGGAAACCAGAGGACGCCAGCGTAGTCATGGGGAGAATGTACAAACTCCTTACAGACAATGACAGAATTGAACTTGGTTGTTGGCACTGTAAAAATGTTCCACCTCCACTGTTATCATGTCACCCATTTTGAAACAGCAGTATAGTGCAGTACATATGAATTACAGTCGGCCCTCCTTATGCGTGGATTCCGCACGCGCGGATTCAACCAACCGCGGATCGGGAAAACCCGTAAGTTCTCTCTCCGACACTCGTTGTTTGAGCATGTACAGACTATTTTTTCTTGTCATTATTCCCTAAACAATACAGTATAACAACTATTTACATAGCATTTACATTGTATTAGGTATTATAAGTAATCTAGAAATGACTTAAAAGTACGGGCAGTCCCCGGGTTATGAATGAGTTCCGTTCCTGAGTCTGTCTTTAAGTCGGATTTGAAGTCGGAACAGGTGCATCCAGTATTATTTAGCGTCAGTTAGTCAAATGTTTTTCTTAGTATATAGTACATATTTTACCTTTCTATGAATATAAAACACTTAAGAAACATACGTATTTCAATAATTAAACCACTGCGTTGCTTAGTAATAATTGTAGCTTTCATCGGGGCAGGGCCTTTCAAATGCTCCATTACAATTGTTCCGATCGTTGACCGACTGTAGCTTAACGCTTTTCCGATGACTGATGGCGTTTCACCTTTTTCCAATCGCTTTATTACTTCCACATTATTTTCAATCACGATCGTGATTATTTTCTTGAACAGAAACACAGCGGATTCCGAGCTATGCCAGGTCCTAATATCCACCACACGGAGACATATTAAATAAAGTCCGGGGTTCCGCTGGATCCTAAAGACCACCGCACTGCTTCAGGTTAAATAAGGGACTTCAGCATCTGCGATTTTTGGTATCTGCGGTGGGGGGTCTCGGAACCAGTCCCCCGCAGATAAGGAGGGCCGACTGTACTATAAATTACAATAAGAATATATAAAAAGAGAGCAAAATAAAAAGTGAGGCAGTTATTGATAGGTTTATGGATCATTCAGAAATATGATGACAGAGCAGAAGAACTGTTCCTAAAACATTCAGTGTGTGTCTTTTCAGGGTCCTGTACTTCCACACTGATGGCAAAACTGAGAAGAGGTCACGTCCTGGATGGTGAACATCCTTCATTGAAGGATGCTTGCTTTCTTGAGGCGTTGTCTATTGAGACTGTCCAATAGGCTAATGCCCATGAATGAGCTGGCTGAGTTTACAACCCTCTGCAGCTTTTTCCGATCCTGTGCTTTGCTCACTCCATACCACACGGTGATGCAACCAGTTAGAATGATTTCCACAGAACATCTGGAGAAAATTGCAGGAGACTTTGGTAACATAGCAAACCTCTCAAACTCCTGAAGATATATAGCTGCTAGACTGCAAAATTGCATCCTTTTGTTAGGTCCAATCTGAGAGGCTAAAGATGTCCTTGAACACTGCTACCATTTGGTTGGCACAGGTATTCACCATCAGGATCTTATGCCTAGCAAGAGTTCACCCTCTTGAAAGATGTTCTCTCATCAGCCTCTAGATATCACAAGTCATCAGATGCTGCAAAGATTTGCACAGGCATAGCATTTACCTCCCTTTCAAAGCATGCATAAAAGGTGTTCAACTTATTGGAGAGTGAAGCATCACAGTCACCATGATGTTGGATGGCATTCATTAGTCTCGCGATCTGCATGTCATGGTCTCATGGATCTGCAGGGCACAGGCCTGGGCAAGGTTGTATGGAAGACCGGCTGTTGCCCAAGCAGCAAGTCTCCCCTCTCCACACCACCAGTGTTGCCCAAGGGAAGGGCAAGGGCGGATACAGCTTGGCACCAGTGAAGTCGCAGGAATTGCCAGAGCAAGGTTAAAAGCAACATCAGACTGCCTTAGGGACTCCAGCTCCGGATTTGTCCTCGGTTTACACCCGAAGCCTTTCCCATAAGTGGGCATGGCCGCTAGACAGCCGAGGTTTGAAATCAGAGTTTTCCCTCTCTTAGATGGACTGCCTTCCCAGGCTGACGAAGCACTGGTTTTAAGGCGCCAGGCCCGCCTACGCCCCTTCTGTCAGTAGAAACAGTTCCGCCAGACTTGGAGGCTAAGCCACACGAGAAGGCCAGGAGTTGGACTTGGTTGTCAGAGGCTATTTGAGGTGCATACCATGAGGAGCACTTTTAGGTAGTGGGAGCTTGTCCCCACTACCACCCCTCGGCCTGACAACCTTGTAACTTATGATGTTAGGAGCCATCTTATAGGAAGTAATAGCCTACAAACCCTGCTGTAGCCAACGTGCTTTCAGTTGTGTCTTGAACCACTCTGGAATAAAGTGAAAATTTGGCTTTTTGCAGTATTTCCCAGAGAAGGAAATGTACAGTTGACACCTAATGCTTTTCATTGTGCCTGGGAATTGAACAGAAGAAACTAGGTGAGAGCAAGAGAAGAGCTAGATATGGTAAAGTTTTATCTATTTTGATTAAGTGGAGGCTGAGTTTTTTGATGACCATTGTGCCAGTTGGTTGAAACTTGTGATGTGTCTCCTTTGATTGGTAAATGATCGCTTTAATTAATCTAGGCTCACAGATGATCATCCTGCCAGTAAAACAAGAAAATTGACAAATACTTGCAAATTTTTGTCATGCAACATTCTACTGTATAATTTTAAAAAAGAATTGACCATTGAAATTCCTCAATATTTTGTTTACTACCTTATTTTAAAATGGTAATGCTGCTGTGACACTGAAGTCAATACATTTAAATTGTACTTTTGGTGTGGTATTATTTTTGAGGTTAATCTGTGGTTAGGAAAACATGGTTTAAATCAATTCAAATGCTGACTACTTGCTCTGTCCTGCAAACAATATTAGCCAAGGAAAAAATATTTCTCTTTGGAGCAGAATGGTTCTTATCAGACTGGGCTATGTTCACAGGTTATTTTCAGGAGAAAAGGGCTCATATAATTTATCTTTGATCCTGTTTTGTGGGCCAGAGAGATTAAGAACATTTTAGGAAATAACCAAAGGAAAAAACTGGCAGAGCTAAATCTCAGCAATAAGTAAAAAGCAGAAGCAAAATGATAGAGATGAACTATTGACACTTCCGAATTTTAATGCACTACCACAACTATACTCTTCATGCAATTTGATACTGCTAAAGCATAGTTTTGTATAATGATTCTGTTTAATATAAACAGTGCAACCTTAAAGTAAATGTTTATATTGAGTTCAGAAGAGGTACTGAATTAACACACTGTCCTTCTGCTTCAAACGTTTGACTTCAAATGCAAAGCTTTGATATCAGTTTAACACACACAAAATGCTGGAGGAACTCAGCAGGCCATGCAGCATCTATGGAAAAAAAAACAGTCTACGTTTTGGGCCGAAACCCTTTACAGGACTGAAGAAAAAGAGCTGAGGAGTAGATTTGAAGGGTGGGTGGAGGGGAGAGAGAAACACCAGGCCATGTCAGTTTCTTGAGTTGAGGTTGATCAGTAATATTTTTCCCCTCCTATTACTATTTGATGTAAAGATAATAGTCATAGAGAAGTACAGCACAGAAACAGGCTCTTCACCCCATCTAGTCCATGCTGAGCCATTTAAACTACTCTCTCCCAAAGACCTGCACTGGGACCATGGCCATCCATACCTGAACTATCTATGTACCTATCCAGACTTCTTGTAAATGTTGAAATCGAGCTTGCATGCAACATTTGAGCTGGCAGTTAATTCCACACTCTCATGACCTTGACTGAAGAAGTTTCCTCTCATGTTCCCCTTAAACTTCTCATCTCTCACCTTTAATCCATGGCTTCTGGTTGCAGTCCTACTCAGAGCCTGCTTGCATTTACATTATCTACCCCTCATAATTTTGCATACCTCTATCAAATCTCCCCTCAATCTTCTACGTTCTAAAGAACACAGTACTAATGTTCTGATTGACTCCTGATAAGTTACAAAGTTGTGTAGAAACCTGGCCTGGTGACCTTGGTTATTTATAGACCAAAATCAGAAGCTGTTTCCTGACTTCTTTGTAGACCAGTGGTAGTGCAATATGTTCATAGTTAATAGGTTTACAAGGAAATAGATTCTTAGCTAATATAGATCAAACAAGCATTCATGACAGATTATCTTTTTTACCAAACCAATTCAGATGAATTGGATCAGATTTAGCACTCATTGCACACTACCAAAGTTATTAACCTGAAATGTAAGGTTGCAACAAACATTTGTTCAAGCAGAAATGTAGTTATTGATGATTTGGGCCAAAACCTTGCATCAGGATTCTTTTCTGTCAGCACATTGTTTGTTGCTGCCGATCCCAATATCTGCAGTCTTTTGTGTTTCCAATAACAAGTTACGAAACGGGCATTTGATTTAACCTTCATGTGCCTCTTTTGCATTTTAGTTCTTCAGGGCAGAAGGATCCAGGTAAGTTTAGTGTGGAGGGAGAGAGGGAGGGTGCAGGATTGAAGCTAATCTACCTGATAAACAGAAGCAAAAAAGCTACATGCTGGAATTAGCGAGGAAGGTGTTAATGAGATCCAAGAGGTGAAGGGCAGCTGGAAGAAAATCAGATGAGGTGGATCACGATGAAATGTGTGGTAGCAGGTGGGGAAAGGAGGATAAAAATGGGTGAAGGGGAGCTGGAGGGGTTGTGGGAAAGGAGACAGAAATGGGAGGACCTGAGGAGAATTGGATGGGGATGTAGAGGAGGGGAGGTGCAAGGAAGTATACCAGAAGTGAGGTATACAACCAAATGGAATGAAGACTGAATTTTCCAGTTGGTTATAGACTGTCCAGGTGGAATATGAAGTGTTGTTCCTTTAGTCTTCATTGGGCCTCACCTTGGCCGTGGAGACAGCTGAGGGCAGATGTGTCAGTTTGGGAAGGAGTGTTGAAATGGCATTCAATTTGGAGCTTGGATGCCCACAGTGGACAGAGTACAGGTGCTTTGTAAATTGGCCAACTATTCTGCCGACTTGTGTTTTGAAAGTACTCCTGACCCTGAGGAATTTCAAGCTCTAGTGGCTTGTCCTAAATTAATGAATGCATGATAACATTCTCTCTTAACAGTTATTACATCATTTAAAATGTAAAGTTTTTGCTCTTGACTGGAATGCTTCCAGTTGATGAAAGGGTTTGTGATATGGATTATAAAGTGGTATCAAATCTAGGCAGTAATGTACAAATCCAGCTTTTTGATATATTTGCAAAATCACATAACTCTGAAGGATGTGTCAATGAACAACAAACAGAAGAAATGTCAAATAATTATCTGCGAAGCATACCAATACAAGTTGCATGCTCAGTCGTGTGATTCTGCCTGTCAATGTGACGTTGGTGGATTGATTTAAAACATGGTTTGTGTATTAAAGCATCCTCTGAGAGTCACAGGCTTTTCTGCCAAGGTAATCCAGCATTTCCAGTTTAATAATTGTTCTTGACAGTAAGGGGATTATCCAGATGGTAGAATCTTGATTTTGCAAGTTAGCTTTAATTCTATTCTTAGTATATCCAGAGAAAATGTATAACATACTGAGCAGTTAAACAGACTTTGCCACTCAGCTGTGATCATACAGTATGCTTCATTTAATTTTTGCTAGCTTTCTCAAGTCTTCAAGTGGGGTTTCCAAACTACAGAAAAGATTTGATCAAGCAAGAGAAGGTTCAGAATAGACTTGCAAGAAAGTTGCTGAAGGACCTGAATTATAAAGAGAGACTAGATAGGCTGGGACCTTTTTCAATGGAGTGAAGAAGGCTGATGGACAATCTTTTAGAGCAAGGGTTCCCAACCTTTTTTATACCGTGAACCAGCTCATACTAATGGGCCAAGGATCTGTGAAACCAGGTTGGGAACCTCTGTTATAGAGGTTTATAAAAATCATGAGGGGCATAGTTAAAATATATTGTCATTCTTTTCTCAGGGTTGGGGAAGACAAAGGTTGAGAGGGCATAGGTTAAAGGTCAAACAGGAAAGATTTAAAGGGTACCTGAGAAGTAAGTTTATCACACAGAATGTGGTTGATATATGGAATAAATTGCCAGAGGAGGTTGTAGAGGCAGGTAGAATTACAATGTTGAAAAGGCTTTGAGGCAGGTATAGGAAAGGTTTAAAGGAATATGATGCAAGCGCAGGTAAGTAGGCCTAGCTCGGCAAGGTACCTTGTCCAGTATGGATGAGGTTGAGAGGAAGGACCTGTTTTCCGTACTTAACAATAAAGTTATCTCTATTTACATGACTTGGGCCATCCAGGATGAAGGGGAAAATAAGTGAGTCTAAATGACCTGCTCCATTTTTTGTGTTCTTATGTTGTTAATGATCTGTGATTTATGATGTATCTAACAATTTTTGAGCCATTTAAAAAATGGAAGCAAATGCCTCCTGGAAGACTCTACTTGGCATTTTCATTCATGGTGAATTTACTGTGAAACTGTGTACTGAGAATGTTATGCTTTTCAGGAACATAAATATTTTCAATATTTAGGACTAGAATAAAACTTCTCACTTTTTAGAAGTATAGTATATCTAAATAAAACAGAATTGCAGGGATGACAATAATTGTCACGAGCAAGGTACAGAAGCCTCAGGACTCACATCACCAGGTTCAAGAACAGTTATTAGCCCTCAAAAATCAGGCCCTTGAATCAAAGGGGATAACTTCACTTCATCATTGAAATACTCCCACAACCTATGTACTCTCTTTCAAGGACTCTTCATCTCATGTTCTCAATATTTATTGTTTATTTATTATATCCTTTCATTCTTTTTGTATTTGCACAGTTTGTGTCTTTTGCACACTGGTTGAACACCCAATTTGGTCTTTCATTGATTCTATTATAGATTTATTGTGTATTGTGAAAATGAATCACAGGGTTGTATATGGGGACATGCATGTACTTTGATAATCAATTTACTTTCAATAACAATTAATTTCCTTTTTGGCAAATGTATGCAATTCTAAAACAAGTTACTAATTGGATAAGTAACCACATAATCACCATTTTACTCCTGTATAATATAGCCAGAAGGCAGATATTTAAGGGAGGTCACATTATAAAACATCAGCTGTGTATAATATTTCATCCCCCGCGGATACTTCATATACATCATAATTTGTAACACCCTCAACTTTGAGTTGTACTGTAGTTTAAACTACACTAGAGATTTGATCTTGACATAATCCTTCTGGATGTCCTGGGATAGCACTGTAAGCACCTTATAGATTATGATTATTGGATGTAATGTTAAGATGGAAACTTGTTTGCTTTTACAAAAGGTGCTTTAAAAATTAAACTGTAAACCAGGGAAGTTTGAATTTTAGCCAGACATCTTCCCTCCCAATCTCTATCAAAGCATACAGACCAGCCACTGGTATAGTAACTGCCCATTACTCAAAAGTAGTTCATTACTTATGGAGCACTTATGGGAGTTGGTAGGTTATTGTAAGAAGTGGAATGCACTGTTTAACTAGCAATTCTAAATTTTAAAGATTTATATTTGTAATGGATGGTGAGAAAGCCAGGCACCTGATATCCTGATTCATTTGTCTGGATATGTCTGAACCTGGTCCCTAGTACCCCTTAAAACCCCACAATGTCCTGCAGCTTGCTGAGTTTGAGATGCTGCCAAATTTTCCTCCAGTTTTATTTCCTAACATCCTATAATTCTCCCTTTATGATTCAAGATGTACTTGGAATTGTGTGTGTTGGGTGTATGTGTGTAGAGTGGAAGGATGAAGGGAACACTTCCGGCCTATTTGGTTAGGCCAATGTTGAATCTCAATGCAAGATTCTGTTGGAACTACTAAGAAACTTTTGAACTTCATTAAAGCTCTTTTGTTCCCACAAAATACCAGCAAAGCTGAGCTTGTCCGTAATTCTATTTGAACAAAGGAGACCAAACTTGCAAAGTAACGCAGCAGCTATGGAAAAGAGTACAGTCAAGGTTTTGAGCTGAGATCCTTCTTCAGGACTGGAAAGGAAAGGGAGAAGTCAGAAAAAAGGTGGGGGAGGGGAGGATGAAGTACAAGGTGACAGGTGATTGGTGAAACTGGGAGGGGGGGTAATGTAAAGAGCTGCGAAGTTGGTGAAAGAAATAAAGGGCTGGCAAAGGGGGAATCTGAAAGGAGAGGAAAGAAGACCATGGCAGAAAGGGAAGGGGGAGGAGCACCAGAGGGAGGTGATGGACATGTTAGGTGATAAGGTGAGAGAGAGAAACAAGAACAGGGAATGGTGAAGGGGCGTGGGTCAGTGGCAATTATCAGAAGTTTGAGAGATCGATATTCATGCGTCAGGTTGGAGGCTATCCAGACAGAATATGAGGTGTTCCAACCTGAGTATGGCCTCATCGCGACAGTAAAGGAGACCATGGACTGACATGTCGGAATGGGAAGTGAAGTTGAAATGGGTGGCTACAGGGAGATCCTGGTAGATGGAGCATAGGTGCTCGGTGAGGTGGTCTACCAATCTACGTGGGCTCTCACTGACTACACAGAAGGCCATACTGAGAGCACCGAATAGAGTAGATGACCCAAAAAGATTTGCAGGTGAAATATTGCCTCACCTGAAAGGACTGTTTGGAACCCTGAATGGTAGTGCGGGAGGAGGTATAGGGACAGGTGTGGCCCTTGTTCTGCTTGCAACGATAAGTACCAGGAGAGAGATCAGTGGGGAGGGGCGAGTGGACAAAGGAGTTGCGTAGGGAGCAACCACTGCAGAAAGCAACTTCCCAGCCCTTTACTTCTCCCCTCCCCCTCTTCCAGTTTCACCTATCACCTGCCACCTTGTACCTCTTCCTCCCATCCCACCATGTTCTTACTCTGACTTCTTTCTTTCCTTTCCAGTCCTGAAGAAGGGTCTTGGCCAAAAACGTCGACTGTTTACTCTTTTCCATAGATGCTGCCTGGCCTGCTGAGTTCCTCCAGCATTTTCTGTGTGTTGCTTACCTTTCCCAGCATTTGCAGATTTTTTCGTGTATGTGAGGATTAAGGATGGGTTTAACAGTTCAAGAGTGAATACAATGTACCCCCCACAATATAAGTGTTCAGACATCAAAAATTCACCCTTATGGAATTCACAAATCACTATTAATAACTTTAAGATATAGAAGAAAACTGAACAAAGTAATGGGAGTAATTACTGTTGAGAGAAGTTTCCTGTAAGAAAACATGTCCAACTGATGACATGGGATTCAATGGTGAGTAAAGTAAAACAGTGATGCACATGGTTTTCTAAGAACCCAACCCTTAAGAAATGCAGGTGTACATGATATACTTGGGTTTTTCTTTGGCTTTTAATATTTATAGCTATTTGTGATTAACCTCACAAGTTGATTGCCTTTCTTCCTTCTTACTCTGCATTGGCAGTGGACCAGAAAGCATCCAGGGATAGTGATACAGAACCATTGGATGTTAGCTCAGTGTAATAATACTGTCTACTGTCTTCTGTCAGTTTGCTTAACGGGAGCAGCAAATTCCCAGATATTTGTGAGAAAGACTTTGCAGAGTAAACTGGGCTGCAAGTGTCTTTAGATTTTGCCAACACCATTGCTGAAGTTGACATCAAATGATCTTTCCAGTGTTAACCTTGTTATACTTTGTAGAGGTAGCTAAATCCAATGGATTGCCTTGCGACTCTACTTAAGAGGGTAGAAATCGTTGCTTTGATTTTGGAGTGAGGTCAGGATAGATGGAGATGACATCTTTCTTTCTCTGAAGGACATTAATGAACCAGATAGGTACTTTCAGGCAATGATGTAGCATCGTGGTCACTATTTCTGCCAAAGTACTT
Source organism: Hemitrygon akajei (assembly GCF_048418815.1). Taxonomy (NCBI): domain Eukaryota; kingdom Metazoa; phylum Chordata; class Chondrichthyes; order Myliobatiformes; family Dasyatidae; genus Hemitrygon; species Hemitrygon akajei. The sequence continues at coordinate 61,143,069 of NC_133125.1, forward strand.
CATTCATAATTAAATAATTAACTAAGAGCCATAGCGACTATGATGGGATTTGTAGTTTTTCTCAATCATTTGTCAATGCAGACTTGGATGATTGCCCAAATAACATAAACAACTGTTCCGTGATTCTATTCACCATGTTAACCTTCATGAACTTTTGCGTGGCCTTCCAAGAGGTATTTATAATATGGATGTAACAGCACCATGGAAACAGTCCCTTGATATTTGCCTCAGAGCATCAAAGCACCTTTCAATTTGCCATGTGAGGCACCCTAATGGCAACTTGCCAATGTATATAAATGTGTGCTATCGTAAAGCATAGTACACGTGCTTTAGTTCTTAAAGCAGAACTGTACGATCAATTTTATACCGTAGGAACATGTACTTGGAACTGGTTTGGATTTGACAAAACACATTACAGAATGGATCCTTGCTCCCAACAGTTAGAAGGCTTAGCTCATCATGTGGTGAAAGAGCTTTGATTTACACGCAGCCTATGGTCAGGAAGGCACAGCCAAAGAGTTGATGAAAGCAGGTTTAATAACAACTTTTGAAATGGAATTACATATATATTTGATTGCAAGGCCATAGAGGAAAAGAAAGGGAAATAACTGGATAGTTCTTTTAAAAGAACTAGTATTGATAGAATGGATTAAATTATCTCCCTTTGCTCTAAAATTCTATGATTGATTACAATCAATGTTTAACTTCAAAGTGGAGGGTTTGTTCTACTGTGTGAACTTCAGCTTTAACAGGCACTCAGAGCAGACCGAGTTCTCTGTGGCTGTGGCCTGTGGCTCCAGTGCAGTGATGCCAGGCTTAGAGTCTTTCATAAAACTTCACTTCTGAATGCTATTTGCTTACTTCAAATTGTTTGCATATTGGTTTTTTTCTCTCTGCACTTTGGGTGTTTGACGGTTTCTTTTGGGGTTTTGTGGCTGCCTGTAAGGAGACAAATTTCAAGGTTGTATTATGTATACATACTTTGTACTTTGAACTGTGAATTGGCTGGCTATTCTACCTCTGTGGAGTCAATGACTAGAAAATTAGATATGTATCAAAGATTCCTTATCTGCAGTACTACTTCTTTGACCTGTCAAAGTTTATTTATGCCACAGTTTCCTGTTTCATTCTCATAAATGGTGTAAAATGTTTTCTGAAATATCCCCAAATACAGAAACCCTCCAGGGCCAAATCAGAAATTCATCCCTGACTCAGTCGACTGATCAAAACTAGCTGAAAAGATCACTCTGCAGTTCTTTAGTTTTGCTGTAAAGGATGATGACTTTTCCAAGGGGAAATGGACCATGCACTCTGGTGTTGGATGACAGACAGTAAGAGTCAATCAAATTGGTGACATCTGGGTTTGACTTTTGATAGAATCCAACTTTCACTGAAATTTCAAAATACTTTGAGGTTTCTCCTAAAAGTAAATTTAAATTCTAAAACTTGCAAGTTGAAATTTGAGTTCATGCTCATTTTCATGTTCATAGCCCATGCCTCAAAGATACTAGTGCGGTAAATAACCATTAACTGTTGTACCAAGTGTAATCAGAATGTGGGTACTGATGTGTAAACACAACACATTGTCTGTCACTGTGTATATATTTTATCTTGAAATAAAATTGAGTGCAGGTGGAATAGATTTTCCCAGTGTGGGAGCCATGTCATTACCAATGCAGTTGATTTTTCCATCCGTTTTTTTCCAATCAGCTGACAGCTGCAAAAACGTCCTACTGCAGGTGGATCATTAAATGTTTGTCAATACCCAACTACTTCAGGTGTTCAGGGACCAGATTTTTTTTAAAAGACCATGAATAAGCATCACTATAATCCCAAAAAGTATTGATCAAATACGTGACTTGACAATAAGATTGAGATTAGTTTCATTCTTGCTTTCTATATACTGTATATGCTGCTGCTTTCTCAAACTGAAAAGAGGGAACTGAAAAGCATGTTAAGTGTTATTATATTATTCACAGACCAATATTTAACTGCATTTCAGTCCAGGTTATTTGCAACTGCAGTTGCTCTGTTTAAGGATATTTTTGTTTTAAATTCTTATTTTTTATTAATTTACTGCCTGTTACACTGCTGGCATTTATGAAGGTCCTTCATCCTCTATCATGTCAGTAGCTTCCTCTTGGTTTTTACTACTGTCAGTCAAGCAAGTCCCAAGTTGAGACTCAGGAATACCATTGCACGCAGATGTAGATGGATTCTTCGTTGCTGTTTCTGTAACAATTTTGTTTTACCAGTCAGGGTTGTTAGCCCTGAGCTGAACCCCCGAACCTGGAGGATTGGTGGACCACTCTTAGTCTGGCCTCTACCCTTTGACTTCCTTACCATGGGTAACCCTACCAAGAGCCAGAACATAAAGCCCTGACTCTAGCCAACCTAGCCCTCTGGGTCGTTGAGGCACACAAGCCTCCAAACCTCAACAAGGTTGTGGTCCTCTTGGAGGTAACATTCATTTGGTTTAATTATAATAGTTTCACATGGATTCAACAACCATATATTGAAAAGTTGACCTTTACCCTTTCCCACATTTTAACTTTCAATTTCCTATGATCATCTTGACTCTTAATCTTCTTTAATCTTCCAATGAGAAAAACCAAGAATTTAATCTATTTTGGACTAGCTAGATTTATAATAAAATTGGATTCAAGTGGAAAAGATGAATTGACAAAATGAAGACCACAGGAAAGGTGTCATTCAGGGACAATCTGAGGCACAAAGTTGGAGAAAAGAACTACAGTCAATAAATTACATTGAGTTGTACTTTTAGGAGCTAATCAATTCCCCCTCATAATTTGCCTCCATCTGGCTCTGCTCAGAAACTGACAAATAAACCTCGATTGATTCGTTCACAAATTGCACTGGTAATTGCACCGATATGCACTCTGCAAAAAAAGGTGATTTTGTCTTTGACAACTCAAACCTTCCTCAATAAATTAGGCAACTTCCTTTCAATAAGTGACAATAATGGTAGCACTCAGTTTAAAAGAAACTAAACTGAAGATTATATATGTCTGCAGCTGAGAGGAGGGATCACATGAAGATGATACATATGTATAAAACATATGAGCTCCATAAGATGCCATTTTTGCTTTTCTGATGATGCAGCAACAATCCTTCCTATGGATGCACAAAGTAATCACTAGTTAAGAGAAATATGCAATAATATAACTAAGTTATAGTTTCACACAGCCTTTGCAAATAGGTAGACCTGATTTTTTTGAAGTGCAGCAAGGCAGCAGAAAGTAAAATTTAGCCTTCTTGCTGACATAAAACAGCCCTGTAATTTGAATTTGCAACACAGCCTATCTTTTCTTCCTCTGTTGAACCAATTGGTACATGATTTTGCCATTAACCATTAGGCTTGTTCTTCTGTAATAGTAGCTTCTCTCAGCCTGAACTCAAGACAGACTGAAAGGAGGACATGAACTTTCTTTTGTCAGTGTCTTCTCTCACACCGTATAGTAATGAATAGCAGAATTGGATCCTGAGAAGGTAATGAAGATTTTCGTTCATCTTACAAGGCATACTGTAAGTCAGGATCATAATGAAATGCTCTTCTTGCTTGGATGAATGCAGTACCATTATCTTTTGATAAGCTCATCACCAAGATAAAGCAATCTCTTAATTGGTATCCTGTCAACCCCCACCCCCCAAACCATTCACTCCTTCCACCACAGTGACTGCAATGGCATTGAAGAGTGAAGTCACAGGAAAGTTACTCGCAAGATTATTTTTAATTTAGTTTGCACTAGTTTTTAAGTTTTGTACTTTTATCATGCAAAGAGCAGCAGTTGGAAGAGAAGCATAAGAACAAAAGATTCTGCAGACACTGGAAGTCAGGAGGAACATGCACAAAATGCTGAAATAACTTAGTAGGTCAAGCAGCATCTGTGGAGGGAAATAATGAGTTGACATTTTGGGCCACGGCCCTTCATCCAGACTGGAAGGGAAGGGGGAAGGAGCTAGACTCCTTCCTTTCCAGTCTTAATGAAGGGTCTCAGCCAGAATCGTCAACTATTTATCCTCCTCCATAGAAGCTGCCTGACTTGCTGAGTTCCTCCAGCATTTTGTGTTGAGATGGAAAAGATGGCTTAGAACCATTAGTGAACAGGGCATCTGTGATTGTGCTTACTGGAACTTCAATTAATCTAGTTCTCTGTGGATAACTTTGGCAGAAAGGACCCGTTATGGTGCTGCTTTGTTCCCTCTCCACCACCTCGTCTTCTTCCTCTTCAATTTTCATGTCAGTTGTTCCCATATATTTGGTGGTAAGACCAAAGACCTCATGCTGGAAAGGTTGTGCAAGACTACTTGAGCTTTGTAAACTACTCTCGACAGTCTGTGCAGCATTGTTTCAGCAAGCCAGCCACGTGCATTATTGTATATTGTATGGGAGGTTTCCTTCCACTGAATGCCTACTACCCATGTTTGCACATGGAATTTTAGTCACATCATCAGAATTTATCAACCTTATCAACTAATTACACTTCAGTTTGCCACAGTGGCTAACAGCAGATTGGCACTGAACATACACACTACAACTCTAGCTGGGTTATAGGCTGATATGATTCCTTTGAGCTTATGGTACATTTCAGGCAGGTTATGTGGCAACCCCTAACCAGCTCCCTATAGACTTTACCAACTTTTAAAAATGTTATAAACCAGCAGACACTTACAGAATAATAGCTGTAATGGGAAGAAATTAATCAGCAAATAAAAACATTGACAATGAGCTATTAAAATGCACTAATGTGGCAAAGTGCATAATAAAGAATGACAAGACCTTGTGAAGTGTAGAAAATTATAAATTCGTGAGAGATCTTGGTGAGATGCTGGTGAGGGGAGGAAGGGACGAGGGCAGGATCTCAAGCATTAGATGAGAGTATGGGGCTTGCGGTTAGTATCACAATAGATTGCTAGGATGGCGTGGGGTTCAGAGAGTGAGGACTCTAGGATCCAAGGAAGAGCCTCAGAGATTTTGACTTAAAATGAACTCACCAGGAACTAGATTTCAGCATTAAGACCATAGATTGGGACCTGCCTTTATATTGTGCTGCATCAGGCCTTGCATTCTGTAAATTTTACGGAAGGGGCAAACAGCATTCATATGAATACAACTGCACATGTTTAGTTGCTCACATGCATTGGTCCAACAGATCATCAGAAGAAAAATTGTGCACTTCATAAATCACACAAATCCAAAGAAATTTTAAAGCGTACGTTAGCATTGCACCAGATGAAAACGTTTCTAAATCAAAAGGACCTTTATGTGAAGGTTGTTCATGTATTTTGTTTCCTTTGGCAGGTGTTCACTAATGAGTTTTAAAACAAACTTGTAGCTTTCATTTGAAGATTATCAGTCAATAATTGCTCCTAAGCTGCAGGCAGCTCCAAATACCTGCTTTGGTGTCCCACTTTAATCTATGTTGTAAATTATTATTTATTTGCAGGCCAGTGCACATTAGATTCTGTTATTATTATCACCACTGATCCTGCAGAAATACCATACGGTGCACCTCTCAACACAGAATCGTTCTTTTGTTGTTGAAAATACAAGCTGTGCCTCTGAAGGACACACTTTTAACAAAATTTCGAGATATATGGGTTTTTTTGAAGGAAGAATGTTCTACTCCATCCCGTCACCCCCCTCTTCTGTTGGTTCTATGTTGCAAGGTTAGGATGGAGTAATACCACAGAATGGGGTGAGAAGGTAAACTTCATCCATTGGAATTTAGTGCAGGTTAATGTGCAGAAGAACATAAAAAGGGACAAAGCCAACAGACCCTTGAGCTACTTTACTATTCAGTAAGATTATGTGATCCGGTCTCCATTCTTGTTTTAGGTGTTGCAATGGCAGATAGTCCTAGGAGTAATTAAATCCCGAGTCTTGAAAATTGAGATGAATGATATTACATAGATCATATAGTTAAATATTTTCTATCAGAAGTTTTTCTCTTTCTACATAAAAAATACTGTGATAAATTGATTTTTAAATTGTGAGCAAATAAATATTATAATCTCATGAAATGTTTTGCTGTGTGACTCTTACACTTCATAAGTACTTGGTGATGGGAATTGGGGAGAATTTCTTTCAACGTTGATGCCATACAATGAAGTCTGCTGTTGGTAAGAGAACATAGTTGGTGACTGTGGCTCCAACTCATTCACATCAGAAGTAGCATCTATTGGCTGCTTATTACTGTATTTTCAGCTGTGAGAAAGTTGGAGAGTTTCTTGGAGTCTGACACAGGTCAGCACTTCATTAATGTGGTGTTACTCCTATGATTCCTCAATTTTACCAAATGTAGTGTTGATTTATTATTATTGTCACATGTAATGAGATACAGTGGAAAACGTATGTTTTGTGTACCACCCCAACAGATCATGCCATACATAAGTCAAAGTAATTTTATTATCAAAATATATGCAGTATATATGTAAGATTCATTTACTTACACACACTTACATGAAAACTAATACATTTCCACACAACAGAATCTATAAAAAAAATTGTACATAAAGACTGACAAACAACCAATGTGCAAAAGAAGACAGATTGTGCAAATAAAAAAATAAATAATATTGAGAACATGATTTGTAGAATCCTTGAAAGTGAGTCTTGAGATTGTGAAATCAGTTCAGACTTGAGATGAGTGAAGTTATCCACACCAGTTCATGAGCCTGATGGTTGTAGAGTAATAGCTGATAATGAACCTGGTAATGAGGGACCTAAGGCTTCTGTACCTCCTGCCCTTTAGTAATTTAAAATGATGGCAATACCAATATTAATTAGACTAGGTCAGTGAACTATTTATAAAAATATTGCAGATTTTGTTTTAGAAAGGCCTTTAGTAACAATGTAGAATTCAAGTTAAAAGTGACCATTTTAATTGCTTTGCCAAGACCATAGTAGATATTTGGATATCCCTTTAGTCAGGAAAGATCACTCTTACTGATTACAGAAGGTTTGAAATGTTGATTTCTAGTTTGCTAGTCAAATTTCCTATCCTTATGCTGGTATAGTTTGGCTCAAGGTCCATTCATATGTTTCCAACCAGTGAAATTTCCGCCAGTCCTAGAAGCTATTTTATTGTAAGTTTTTCCCATAAGGGTGTTTGTTTGATAATAACATGCAAGTGAATGAAGTGCAACACATTGCCCCTCATTAGCAATCTGGAAACTTGGGAAATAAGGGTCACATTTCATAACCTCAGATTTCAAAGGGCTTAAAATTTAAATCAATGTATGTAACCACTGAGGTTGGCTGCATAAAATAATGTGGCATATTGCCCCCCAAACCATTTAGTATCATTCACTCAATTACACCAACAGCAACAATTAAATTCTTATTGTTTATGTAACCTTTTGAAGCAAGTGCTTCAGCAGCAGTGCATTTCTTGGGATGTTTTTCACTCCCATCAGTTCTCAGACATTGATGATGAGGAGGGGTTTGAAGCTTCCTTTACTGGAACAGAGATGTTGAGGGTAATCTCAGCTTTTCAAATTTATCGATGATTTTGATACTATAGCCAGCGAACAATTGTTTCCATATGTTGGTAAATTCACAAGAATAGGCAGCTTAATATTTGTAAAGAAGAAGGAAATGGGAAGGAAAAGTTTATACAAAATGTTACTGGAATGTGGGATGATTCAATGTGGTAGCTTATCGTTATTCTTTGGTCATGAACCCTGTTACCACTGGGAGTAATCCTTCCCAAACAAAAGCCTTCATAATTCAAAGTATCACTGCAGTTAATAGTAAATTTTTAGGACCATTCTTTTGTTGGTACACTGGATGGAGAACAGGAGAGAAAATAAATCATTTTCATGAAGATTGAAAACTAAAAACTCAAATATTTGTATTGCTTTATGTCAAGTAATAGATTACAAAAATGTGACAGGATTAAACATTCATATTTGTAACAATGTAATCTAATTAATGGATTTTTTCAAAATTTACTTTTACTAACATTAATATTTAGCATTACGAAGGTTTTATTTAGCAGAAATTGCTTCAATCAGAGAGGGGTAATTGCCAAAAAAAAGGATCTGCATAGCACACACTTACTTCTCAAATGTTTTGTCGAATGTGTCCTGCAAACAGATTCAGTGTTAACTTCCAAGAAAGAAATTGGAAAGGAAATGTTTGTAAAGCCATTGGCAAACAACACTGTGACTAACTGCATAGCCATTTTCAAAGTCAAGAGAAATGCAATGAAGTGAACAGCCTCCTATATAAGACCATAAGACCCAGGAACAGAATTAGGTCATTTGGCCCATCGGATCTGTTCCGCCATTTGATCATGGCTGATTACTTTTCCCTCTGAACCCCATTTTCATGCAGTGAATCTGTGGAATTTGTTGCCGCAGATGACTGTAGTAGCAAAGTCAATGGGTATAGTTAAGGGAGAGCTTGATATATTCTCGATTAGTCAGAGCATGAAGGGATATGGAGAGAAGGCAGGAGATTGGGACTGAGAAGGAAACGGATTAGCCTTGATGAAATGGCGGAGCAGATTCAGTGGTCCAAATGGCTCAATTCTGCTCCCATTTCTTATGGTATTCTCTCTGCAACCTTTGATGCTCTTACTAATCAAGAACTTATCAACCTCTGCTTTAAACATACCATCTTTTATTCTGAGCATGCATTTTTATTCTGGTATAAGTTGATTTTTGTCATTTGCAGTAGGGCT